>NW_006408637.1:5828567-5844641 GCF_000296735.1 Chrysochloris asiatica
ACACTCAGGAACACTACAAAATGATGACATTTGCTCAGAGTTAGGTTCTCCCATGACCCAGGCCTTATATTGAGCACTTGAGGGTTTACACAAATTATTGTGTGTGATCCTCAAATGTAAACACGCTATCCCTAATGTGGAGGAAAAACAGCAGTAATCATAATGATGACAAACCTGGTGATGCCGCTGTGTGCAGATCTGTGAGTGGATTCTAGTGTTCCACAGAGGCCCAATTGAGGTGTCTGGGCAGAGGTTTGTTAGGTTCCAGGCACTGACTTAAACACCTGAAACACATGAACCCGATTGTAGTCCTGAGGGTCTGAAGTCTGTTTCTGTAGGTCCTGAGAGCAGGGGTGCAGACAGGCCTGGGTGCTGCCCTTCTCCCTGTGAGAGTGGGCTTGTCCCACGTGCACCTGCATCCAACAATGGTACAAGGGGCTCAGCGACCCCTGGGCTCCATGGATCCAGTGCTTGGAAGTGAGATCCAGTTGTGGGCTTGTTTTCCTAGCCCTCCCAGGGGCACCCTGTCCTGGAGGTGGTTCAGGGGTGAACAGAGGAGTGAGCACTCCCCACCTACACCCAATTGCTCAGAAGCAGGAATTGCTTCTGCACAAGGTGCTGTGAGAGGAGGAGGAAGGAGTTGCCCCTTGTTGGCAGGTGGGCTAAGCCTTGAGGACTTCCCTTTGGAGAAGCTGGAGAGGAGCGTGGGCAGTTCTGGGAGGATGGCTAGGAGCTGAAGTGTACGACAGGTGACAAGCAGCAGGGGTGAGGCTGGGCAGTGGCTGAGAGGGGTGCTCTCCCATCCCCCCACCCCAGGAGAAGGGGCTGAAGCCCAGCAGGGAGTAGAGTAGCTGGGTGAACAAGTCCAAAGTGGTCGCCTGGACCCACTTCCCAAGTAGGCCGGGTTTTCTTGGAAACAGAATAAGTGTGGTTTTATCAGGATATTTCACAACCCCTGAAAAAGGAAAGTATGAAACCCATGAAGTGTGCTCTTGTCTCTCTCATGGCAATGAGATGGGTCAAAAGCAGGGGGGCAATCAGGTGGGAAGTTCTGATCTTCCATTATCAAGGTCCCCATCAGCTCATCTGGGAATTTAGAAAATGGCGGCTCTTCCTGAAAACCGGTTCCTTCTAGCTCTCAGACCATTGTTGTAACAAATACAGAAGCTCATAAATCTGTGATGGCTGGGCCCTAGGATTCAACCTGCACAAAAGTCCAAGTGGTCAGGCACCCACCAAGAAATGGACTGCCCTTCAGAACTTCATTCTGAAACATCCCTGGAAGGAATTACGAGGGTGACCACAGAGTCTGAGAAACTGTGGAGATAAGATATCATACGAAAAGCTGAGGACCAGTGTTCTCAGGTCACTGTGCAATTTGGTGTAATTAAGTTCATAGTGTTTTTTAAAATTCCAAGTGTGCACTCTGTTCTGTGTAGGGAAATGGCCACGTTAGATGTTTTCAGGTTGCAGAGGAGCTGGGCTTCCAGATGAGGCCTAGAATTTGGGGAAGGTGTCGGAGGGTCCTGGGATCTGGCTTTGAAGCGGTCAGTGCTGCTTCTAGCCCAACAGTGGGTGGGAAAGCAAACCTTGTTAATCAGCTCACAGAAATGGCTGCTTCAGGGTGAAGGAGCAGATAACAAATACACTGTTCCTCACCTTGGACACTATCCAGATCTCACTGTGCCATTAACAAAAGGGACAGTGACATCTGGTCCTCACTCCATCTGGGTCCCAGGTGATGGGTGGCTTTCATTACTGGGTCCTGAGTAAATATGCCTATGCCTGATGGAGCATGAAGATGAGGTGAAAGAAGGCTGAGGGCCCAGGTGAGTCAGAGGTGAGGATGGCAGCCTAGCAGGGCCAAGCTTTCAGGGAAGTGCATCCAAGGGTGTCCTATAACCAGGAAGAAGGGGAGGAGATGGGCCAGAGACCAGCTGGCTTCCCAGGAAAGGAATGAACATGACAGTGGGCTGTGAAGGAAACTTAACCCGCCAGGCCCTCAGGTGGGAGGGAGGCCCTGGCGCTGCTCCCCAGTGGGATTTAGAAAGCAGGAACAGGATACAAGAGGGATAGAGGCCATGGAGATCTTTTCCCCCTGAAAAGGGACAATAGCCTTTCTTCCATTTAGTGCTGACCTCCATAGGAGAGAGGAACGAAGGCAATCCTAGTGCGGGGGAGGAGGCAGGCTGAGAAAGGAGAGGAAAGGAAGGGGCCCAGAGAGCTTGAGCTGAACCAGAGGAAAGCAAGAGGCCTTTGGAACCACATGTGCAATTCAATACACTCCCACCTCAATAACATAAGGAGACAGGCTCGCTGCTCCCACTGATGGGTTTACCTGCGTGTGGCTTTACAAGGCGCCCTGGACACAGCTGGCAGGCGCTGTGGTCTCTGCAGGCCTGGAGAGGGCCCCTGAACCCTGAAGCAGCCCAGAGTGATGGCCTCCCAAGCTGCACTGCAGCTCTGTGAAACTTACTAGCCATACACACCGGAAGAAGGAGTTCCAGAGAAAATAGAGGACGCTGGCCAATATAATCAACTTTACAAACCCCTCCTCTCTCCAAATATGCGCCTATCTCCAAAACAATCAAAACGGCCCCATTAAATAACACTTGTTCAGTACAAAGGAAGTACACAGTGATGGGCTCACACACCCGGTCCAAAGAAAACATTCCCGATTGTTAGGTATACAACAATGGCCCCAAAAGCTGAATGGTATTTCCACGTGAGGCTGCCGTGCCGGGCAAGCATCACAGAACGTACAGTGTAGAGTCTAGGGCCTGAGGCTCCGCCCGGCCGAGAGGGGCTGGCACTTGCATGCAAGGGTCCTCACTGACAAGCAGTCTGCACCTCCGCAGGTTGCACGCCTGCTTCTAGACAGAGCACATGCAGACCGGGATTTTCCAGCCCTATTTCCTTCAGATCTCTTCCCCTTATTCCCCTAAGGGGGAGTCAGACCTTTGGTGGCATTACCTGGTGGCCCCAAGTACTTCATCTGGCAGTGAGGAGGAGATGATGGTTAGTGGACCCACTGAGAAGAAGGGCTCCAGTGACCACAATGATGTATCTCATGTTGTTGTTGTTGTTGTTAGGTGCCTTTGAGTCAGTACTGACTCATAGCGACCCTATGCACAACAGAGTGAAACACTGCCGGATCCTGGGCCAACCTCCCTATTGTTGCCATGCTTGAGCCCATTGATGCTGCCACTTTGCCAATCCATCTCACTGCAAGTCTTCCTCTTTTTCTCTGACCCTCTACCTTACCAAACAGTGGCTGGTCCCTCCTGACAATATGTCCAAAGATGTATCTGATAAGCACAGGAATCCAGAAGTGTTGGGGCAAAAGGACTCCAAAGGTCATTGAAGGCAACCATCAAGCTGATGCCGAGGCCCTCCTGAGATTTTCACCTGAGCCTCCACTTGGCAGCCCCAAGTGAATTTGCTTAGCATGTGTGTGTATGTGAGTGAACATGTGTGTGCACACGTTTGCATGTGTGTGCATGTGCAGGCGTGCCTGTGTGTGGGAGCGTAACGTGTGTTGACTTTTCTTTTTTGCTTACTGAAATGAAGAAACAAGCCAATATCCCTACACTTCAAGCGTTCATTGTTGTTGTTTTTTTTGATGTGCCCTTGACCTGCAGGTTGGAGACCAGGTGTAACTAACTCCATCGTTGGTGATGCCACAGCCTGCTGTGTGACTCTCCAGCTAGGCTTTCAACAGCAGGGAGAGATACATTTTTAATAAGCCAAGTCCCGTTTTTATGCAAATGTGGCTGCTAATAAAGAACGAGGGAGCAGAACTGCCGGATATTTATGACCCCTAGAAGTAGGACTGTTTGGAAACAGACCTTTTATTAGGTTCCCGTGAGGCACCAGCTGCTCTTGAATGTTTCTATTTCAGGGCTTTCTGTAGGAAAGCAATTGCTCCTATAAATAGTGGGGCAATGACTTAGACGGGTGGTTGTCATCACTTCCGGAGCTGGAGGCACAGAGCCTTCAGAAAACCTTGTGGCCCTGTCCCTCAGCTTTTGGAACTCCTCTGATGACATCAGGCCTCCCACAGTGTCCTTCTTGATGACTTCTCAGAAGTTGCTAACATTTCTCCTTTCACAAGTACCCACTTGGCTGTCTTTGGGCCTCTTCTTATATGTGAATCTTAAAAATGTTTTCTTTCCTTTTTATTCTGAAAACAAAACAAAACCATCTCATACTTCAGAAACACCTGTATGGGTTTCTCATAGAGTTACAATTTCACATTTTCGGTATCTCTTTCTAAGTATGCACGTTATGAACGTTTTATGCTGAGTGATTTGGAGTTGTGTTGTAGACATCAGGGCCCTTTTCTTTTAAATACAGTAGCAGTACCTCTTTAAGAATGTTGTTGTTGTCAAGTGCCGTTGAGTTGGTTCCAACCCATAGCGACCCTGTACAGGGTTTCTGAGGGTGTAAATCTTTACGGGAGTAGAAAGCCTCATCTTTCTCCCGTGGAGCGGCTGATAGTTTCGAACCACTGACCTTAAGGTTTGCAGCCCGATTCGTAACCACTATGCTACCACAATACAATGATCACATTTGACACCATTTTCTATATCCAGATTCCTGTTTCATCAATTCTCCACCTGAACCAGCTCAGAGTCAGGCATTGCACTTGTCTCTTTGCTGTTGTCACTTGCCATTGAGCTGATTCCGATGCCCGTATGTACAACAATCGGAAATGTTGTTGGGTCCTGAATCAACTTCATGATTGTTGCTGTGTTTGAGCACACTGTTGGTTGTACCTATCAACTTCTTTGAATAGAATGTTGTCTTCGTTTTTGCTGGTCCTTCACTTTACCCAACAAGACCACTTTTCCAATGATTGCTCTTTCCTGATGATGTGTCCAAAGTATGTCAGTAGAAGTCTTGTCATCCTTGCTGGGGACATACTGGTTTCATTTCCTCTAAGATCTATTTGTTCATTCTTTTGGAAGTTATAGTCAACGTTTTGCCAATACTGCAGTTGGAATGCATCTAATCTCTTTCTGTCTTCCTTTCTTGTTCTCTGGAAGGATCCTTTAGCCTTTCTTTGAATTTCACGACATTGATATTTGCATAGTTAGGATCTGATCCGAGTGACTGTGAGTGAAAGGAGTAAGGGATCTGTTAGAGGGACAGGCCTTACACAGCTGGGAAAGTAAAGGTCTGGACAGGGACAGCTGGGAATCAGGAAAGCTGCTAGTTTGGGGTTACCCATGAAGTTAGTGAGAACATCTGGGGGGGCGCTGTGCCTCTTCTGTGGGTGGTGTGTCTCTGTGGTCAGCAGGGCAGGTGACTGGGAAGAGCGAGAGACAACAGGGTCACCATGGGGCTCAGTGGCAGTCATGTCTGTCTCCTGTCACATGCTCCCAGACTCACAGCAACTCAAGAAGATCCACTGTGAGTGTGGGCGCTGCCATGGCAGCCAGGTGAACCAACAGGTGAGGGCTGCACCCGCCTTCCAAGTGCAACGGCTGCTCTGCCATCTCTCCTCCCAGATATTGTACAAATTCCTCTCATGAGCAGCCCAGATCGTCTCTCCTCCCCACAAACTTCTCTGTCCCTGTTTGGATCTTAATCATTGGCCTGATGGATGTAGGGTGGTGAACTTGCCTGTAGGCAGGGCTCTGACCCAGCGTGTTCCAGTCTGACCCTCTACTGGGTGTTTGTCTGTCCACCTCAGATATACTGAATCAGAATCTACATTTAACCATGATCCCAGGGTGATTCTTATAGATCCCTGGGATTCTTATTGATTCACCTGGGGACCTTGTTCAAATGTAGGTTCTGATTCCCTATGTCTTGGTTGGAAAGATAAATTCTCAGCTGGGGGTGGGGAGAACTGGAAGAACTCGTTCAAAGCCCTGCCTGTAAGGTCTTGGCTCTCACATTATTCCCTCCAGGAAATACTCCCTTACTGGACCAAGTCCCCACAACACAAAACCCCATTAGTTTCCCATGATTCCCTGACAATATTTGCCTTATTTTAAGGCGGTTACTTGTTTCCTTATTTCTCTTCCCTGTTGTATTTTAAGCTTTCTTGGAAGACATGGTCTATGTCTGTCCTGTTTATGGTTGTATGTCTAGGATCCAACCTGGGACATGACGTGTAGTTGTTGTTAAGACCAACCAGTCCTTCCTCTTCTCTCTCTCATCTCCATGTTGACGGGAGTCTATGGAACGTGGTGGAACTCAGCCCATATCTTCATTGCTGTTGCAGCTGATTTTGAATTTAACAAAATTTTACTTGCTTGTGATTTTGATGATATAGTCTGATGATTTCTGCATTCCATTGGTTCACATCTCTTTGGGATGGGCACAAATATAGATCTCTTCCCGTCAGTCGGTCAGGCAGCTGTCTTCCAAATTTCTTGACATAGATGAGTGGTTGCTTCCAGCGCTGCCTCAGTTTGTGAAAGATTTCAATTTGTATTCCATCAAATCCCAGAGCCTTGTTCTTTGCCAATCCCTCCAGTGAACCTTGGACTTCTTCCTTCAGTACCAATGACTCTTGATTATATACTACCTCTTGAAATGGTTGAACATCGAGCATTTCTTTTTGGTGCAATGAGTGTATATTCCTTCTGTCTTCTTTCGATGCTTTCTGCATCATTCAATATTTTGGCAATTTTTCGTCTCATTATTGCTAGTCAAGGCTTGAAGTTTTCTTCTGTTCTTTCAGCTTATGAAGTGCTGAGAATGTTCCTCCCTTTCGGTTTTCTGACTCCAAGTCTTTGCATGTTTCATTAAGATTGTTGTTGTTAGGTGCCATTGAGTCAGTACTGACTCATAGCAACCCTATGCACAACAGAATGAAACACTGCCCGGTCCTGGGCCAACCTCAGAATTGTTGATACACTTGAGCCCATTGCCAATCCATCTTTCTAGGGGTTTTCCTCTTTTTCTCTGAACCTCTGCCTTACCAAACATGATATCCTTCTCCAGCAACTGGTCTCTCCTGACAATATGTCTGAAGTATGAGAGATGAAATTTGGCTGTCCTGGCCTCCAAGGAGCACTCTGGCTGCCCTTCTTCCAACACAGACCTATTGGTTCTTTTGATAGTCCGTGGCACTTTCAATATTCTCCTCCAACATCATAACTCAAATGCATCAATTCTATAGTCTTCCTTATTCACTGTTCAGCTTTTGCATGCGTATGAGGTTATTGAAAATACCATGGGCTTCAGTCAGGCACACCTTAGTCCTCAAGCTGACCTCTTTGCTCTTCATCACTTTAAAAGGTCTTGTGCATCAGATTTGCCTAATGCAATATGTCATTTGATGTTTTGCCTGCTGCTTCCATGAGTGTTGATGGTTGATCCAAAAAGAATGAAGTACTTGACAACTTCAATCTTTTCTCCATTGATAAGAATGTTGTTTATTGGTCCACTGGTGAAGATTTTTTTTTAATTTTCTTTCCATTGAGATGCAATCCACATCTGAAGACTGTGGTCTTTGATCTTCATCAGGAAATATTTTAAGTCTTCTTCACTTTCAGCAAGCAAGGTTGTATCTTCTGAACATCACAGGTTGTTAATGAGATTTCCTTCAATCCCGATGCCATGTTTTTCTTCATAGAACCCAGCTTCTCAGATTATTTGCTCAGCATACAGGTTGAATAAGTTTGGTGAAAGAATATAACCCTGTCGCATACCTTTTAATTTTAAACCATTCATTGTTCCCATGTTCTGTTTGAACAACTGCCTCTTAGCCCATGTACAGATTCCTCATGAGCACAATTAAGTGTTCCAGAATACTTATACTTTGCAATGTTGTTCATAGCTTGTCATAATCCACACACTCAAAAGCCTTTGTGTAGTCAATAAAGCACAGGTAAACCTCTTTCTGGTATTCTCTACTTTCAGCCAAGATCTATCAGATATCACCAGTGATATCCCTCGTTCAGTGTCCTCTTCTGAATCTGGCTTGAACCTCTGGAAGTTCTCTGTCAATGCATGATTGCAGCCATTTCTGTATTACCTTTAGTAAAACTACATTCACTTGGGATATCAAAGATATCGTCCGATAATTTCTGCATTGCGTTTGGTCACCTCTCTTTGGAATGGGCACAAATATGGATCTTTTCCAATCAGTTGGCCAGATAGTTGTCTTCCAAATTTCTTGGCAGAGATGAGTGAGTGCTTCCAGTGCCACCTCAATTTGTTGAAAGATTTCAACTTTTATTCCATCAATTCCTGGTGTTTTGTTCTTTGCCAATTCTTTCATTGTACCTTGGACTTTTCTTCCTTCAGTATCATTGGCTCATGATCATATGCTACCTCTTGAAATGGTTGAACATCAACCATTTCCTTTTGGTACAGTGACTGTGCATTCCTTCCAACTTCTTTTGATGCTTTCTGCATCATCACGGAAGCTTGAATTTCTTCCTTAGTTTTCCCAGCTTGAGAAATGCTGAGCATGTTCTTCCCTTTTGATTTTCTGACTCCAGATCTTTGCACATTTCGTTGTAATATTTGACTTTGTCTTCTTGAGCTGACCTTTGAAATGTTCTGTTCAGCTCTTGTACCTCCTCATTTCTTCCATTTGCTTTAGCATCTCTATGCTGTGCCTCTTCTGACTTCCATTTTGATCTTTTCCTTCTTTCTTGTCTTCTTAATAACTTTTTGCTTTCTACCTGCATGATGTTCTTGTTGTCTTCCTACTGGTCTTCGGTCTTTAGTGTTTAATGTATCAAATATTTCTTCAGATGATCTCTAATTTTAGGTGGGATATATTCAAGGTCATATTTTGGTTCTTGTGGACTTGTTTTCATTTTCTTCCGCTTCAGTCTGAATTTGCATATGAGCAATTGATGGTCTGTTCCACCATCTGCCCCTGGCCCTTGTTTTGGCTGATGATATGGAGCTTTTCCACTGTCTCTTTCCACAGATGTAGTCAACTTGATTTCTATGTATTCCATCTGGTAAGGTCCATGTGTATAATTGTCTCTTATACTGTCTAAAGAAGGCATTTGAAATGAACAAATCATTGGTTTTGCAGAATTCTATCATGCAATCTCCAGTATCATTTCTATCACCAAGGTCATATTTTCCAACTACTGATCATTCCTCTTTGCTCCCAACCTTTGCATTCCAATCACCAGTAATGATCAATACATCTTTATTGCATGTTTGATCAATTTCAGGTTGAAGAAGTTGGTGGAATTCTTCTATTTCATTATCACTGGTTTTAGTGGTTGGTGCGTAAATTTCAATAATAATGGTATTAACTGGGCTTCCCTGTAGGCGCATGGATATTATTCTATCACAGACAGCATTGTACCTCATGACTGATCTGGATATGTTCTTTTTGACAATGAATGCAATCCTCTTTAATTTGTCATCCGGCATAGTAAAGCATGAGGTTGTCAGATTCAAAATGGCCAATACCAGTCCATTTCAGCACAGCAATGCCTAAGATATTGATGTGTATGTGTTCCATTTCATTTTTGACATTTTCTAATTTTCCTAGATTCATACTTCGTACATTCTATGTTTCGATTATTAATGGAGGTTTACAGCCATTTCTCTTCATTTTGAGTTGTGCCCCATGGGCAAATAGAGGCCCTGCGGGCTTTACTCCCACAGGATTTACTCCATTTGTGTCTACTTGGATAACTCTACTTTGAGGAGGTTGCTTTTTGAGTGCCCTCCAACCTGAGGGGCTCATTTTCTGGTAGTATAGCTGACAGTGTTTCTCTGCTATTCATAAGGTTTTTCAGTGACTAAATATTCGGAAGTAGTTAGTCTCTCCTTCCTAGTCTGTCTTTGTCTGGAAGCTCATCTGAAACCTGTCCACCATGGGTGACCCACTGGTATTTAAAATACCAGTGGCATAGCTTCCAGAATCACAACAACTCACAAGCCACCACAGTATGACAAAGTGACAGACGAGTGGTGGTCATTAGGATTAATAGTCATTAGGATTAATCTTTAGGATTAGAGACAGTTATATTAATGAGGCATGAGACAACCTACATGATTAGGTTGTATCTTGAGTATCTCTTTTGACGTACGTTGTTGTTAAATGCTGTCGAGTCAGTCCCAACCCATAGTGACCCTGTGTAGGGTTTCCGAGGAGCTGTTGGTGGGTTTGAAATACCAACCTTGTGGTTAACAGTCCAGTACTGATTCTATAGCATCACATCAGCATATTAAAGATATTAAACAAACTAGCAGATAGAGGGAACTGACTAAGGCCATGGACGAAGAGCTGAGAGCTAAGTACTTTGGATCTGGGGTCCTGCCTAAATCCAGGGAAAGTTAGTGCGGAGACACAGAGATCTTCAACAGACTCTGGTCCTACAGTTGTTGCAAGGAGATAAGGATCTTCCTCCAGTGTGGAAACCTTTTCCTTAGATCTGGTGTCCTGAATTCAAATGAGCCTCGGTTTGTTGAAACCATTTACTTGTGGTATTTCTGTCATAGCAGCACTAGATGACTAAGATAGATGGCTTTGGGATGGACCATAGCAAATAAACATTCTTGGATGTAACCATTTTCAATGCTGATATGGTCTTAGGACAAAACTGTTATAATTAGTTCCACAGGATTTAGCTCTAAGTCAATATAACTGTGGCTTTAACAAGACAGACATTTGTTTCTCTGTCATATGAAGTCCTGAGGGATGCAATCCATTGACTTGTCAGGGATCAGGCTCCTCGGTGTACAGTGTACTCTGCCATCGCTAAGCGTAACTCTCACATGGCACCCACTTGGTACTGAGAAGCAGCAGGGAGGAGGGGAGAAAGAAGAGATGCAAAAGGCATCCAGAGGACAATTACCTGACCAACGCCAGCTGTGAAGGGCGACAACTGCTCAGGTGAATGTGTAACTGCTACGGAAGCAGCCAAGATGAGTTTTGTGAGCCTACCAGCAGTCTTTGCCAGGTTTGTGTTTTGGTGATGGTCATATGTCTCCTCTTGGTGCCAGTGGTCCAGAGTGGCATGTGCTTCCTTCTTACCCCCTCTCAGGATGGGACAGAGCTAGGAGGCACCAGGGCCTGCACCTGTGCATGCCAACCAAGACATCAAAGCTATAGCTTTGATGGTCCCTAGAAATGGGGCAAGTTGGTAGGTGGGTGTTATGATTGGATTATTTACTTGGAATGACATGATTTCGTATGTAGCACAACTGATGTGCCACTATAGGATAAGCTTTGGACCATGAGGTTGGTTTGAACTGCAAGGTTTGGTGGTTCAAACTCACCAGCCACTCCTCAGAAACTCTTTACAGGTTGCTATGAGTCGGAACCAATTAGATGGCACTTAACAACAACAGCTATAATAATGTAGAGAATGTGCTTTACTTAAATGCATTAAAAAAGAAGCATCCCACCCCCAGGGCAGTGTATTAGGACTTAAAGACAATGGTGAGCAGGCAAGAGGACAGTGTGTACGTATGGTGGAGAGCTGGTCCTTTTGGCTGTAATGTGATTTACAGAGCATATTTACCATCGGGTGGGAATATTACATCTCCTTTTAAAAGCACGAGTCGCCTGGGAGTATGTCAGAGTCGGGAAGTATTCTCCAGAGAGCACTTTTGTAACTCCTTGAAGCTGAGTTTATTTTGTTTTATTAAAGCATGCCCAGCCTAACATTTCCTCCTGTTCTCGTACTCCGGGACTTGAGAACGCAGAAAGAAAACTTGCCTCTGAATAGCACAGCTAGCAGGATATAAACAGGGAACACCTCATTGCTACGTACCCCTTGGCTGTGTTTCTAGCTCGGGTGAGTCACCCTGAATTCCAAGTGGCCAGCGTGGGGTGGGGAGAAGCAAATGGTATTTGGTACTGGACATGTAATACACTGTTGCCTCCGTCAAGTTGCTCTTGAAAACCCAAAAGCTGACTTGAAAAATGAAAAACTTGGCTTCCCTGGATCCTCACTCTTGGGGATCTGGACTGATTCTATTGCTGCTATCATGACGATCCTGTTTGGCCATTGTAGATTTAGATAGAAAAAGAGCTGCCATAAAGCCAGTTACAGCTCATGGTGACCCATTGCGCAAAAAGAACAAAGCATTGCCAAGTTCTGCACCATCCTTACTGTTGCCAGCATATCTGAATCCATCATTGAGGCTACACGCCAATCCATCTCACCAAGAGTTCCCCTCACCCTCAGCGGCTCTCTGTTTCATCAAACTTGATGTCCTTCTCCAGAAATTAATCCCTCTTGATGGTGTGTCCAAATCGAAAGACTCAAACAATGTTCTGTGTGATCCACAGGATTTTCATTGGCTGATTTTTGAAAGTAGATCTTCAGGCCTTTCTTCCTAGTCTGTCTTAATCTGGAAGTTCTGCTGCAATCTACCCACTCTGGGTGACCTTAGTGTTTGAAATGCTGTAGTACTGCTCTCAGCATTACGGTAATGTGTAAGCTGCCACAGTGGTTTATAGAGTTGTTGTGCTTGTTAAATGCCACAAACTCGGTGCTGACTCACAGTTGCCTTGTAGACTGACCTTTCAGTTAGTAGTTCAGTGCTTATCCTACAGCACCACACCAGGACTTTGTTATTGTTGTTATTGTTAAGTGCCGACAAGTTGAAATCCTTTATAGGGTTTCTGAGGAGCAGCTGGTAGGTTTGAACCGCTGACCTTGTTGTATTGAGCTCAGAGATGAGGAGTTGGTAGCTGTAGGAGTTAAGTACGTTGCCTCCTGGTGTAAGCACGATGGGATGGGGAGCAGCCCGGCCCACTAACACTGCCTGTGTGCCTTTGTGCAGGGGAGAGAAGGGGCTTCACCTCACAGGGGTCAGGATGGGTTAGTGCAGAGTGGAATCAAATGCAGAATTACCTCCCGCTTCAGAAAGAAGCCAGCCTAGGAGCAGCCTCTTTACCCTGAGAAACAAACAGCCTCTGTAATTGAGGCCTCTCCTCCAGCTTGCCTGGCTCCTGGTTTCCTGTAACATTAATACTCATGCCTTGGCAACAACATCGATTTGACTGTTCTAGAGTGAAGAGGTTACATGTAACGCAGAGTCTTGGTGTGGCACTGCGGATTAGTGTGCTGGACTGCAAAGTTGGTTTGAACCACAAGGTTGGCGGCTCAAGCTCCTGGGAAACCCTGTACAGGGCCATTATAAATGGGTTAGAACCGACTTGACGGCACTTGGCAACAACAACAATAGTATACTATCAAATTATTCATTGAATTAGGTAAATGTGCTGCAAAAGACCTCTTTAAAGTGTTAAAGAGTGAAGATATCACTTAGAGGACTAACGTGTGCCTGACCAAACTCATGATATTTTCAATTGCCTTATTTGCTTAAGACAGTTGGACAGTATAAGGAAGACCGTATTCAACCTGTATGCTGAGCAAATAATCCAAGAAGCTGGTTTATATGATGAAAAACATGTCACCAGGATTGGAGGAAGACTCATTAACAGCCTGCGATGTGCAGATGATACAACCTTGCTTGCTGAAAGTAAAGCAATATAACTGTGGCTTTAACAAGACAGACATTTGTTTCTCTGTCATATGAAGTCCTGAGGGATGCAATCCATTGACTTGTCAGGGATCAGGCTCCTCGGTGTACAGTGTACTCTGCCATCGCTAAGCGTAACTCTCACATGGCACCCACTTGGTACTGAGAATCAGCAGGGAGGAGGGCGAGAAAGAAGAGATGCAAAAGGCATCCAGAGGACAATTACCTGACCAACGCCAGCTGTGAAGGGCGACAACTGCTCAGGTGAATGTGTAACTGCTACGGAAGCAGCCAAGATGAGTTTTGTGAGCCTACCAGCAGTCTTTGCCAGGTTTGTGTTTTGGTGATGGTCATATGTCTCCTCTTGGTGCCAGTGGTCCAGAGTGGCATGTGCTTCCTTCTTACCCCCTCTCAGGATGGGACAGAGCTAGGAGGCACCAGGGCCTGCACCTGTGCATGCCAACCAAGACATCAAAGCTATAGCTTTGATGGTCCCTAGAAATGGGGCAAGTTGGTAGGTGGGTGTTATGATTGGATTATTTACTTGGAATGACATGATTTCGTATGTAGCACAACTGATGTGCCACTATAGGATAAGCTTTGGACCATGAGGTTGGTTTGAACTGCAAGGTTTGGTGGTTCAAACTCACCAGCCACTCCTCAGAAACTCTTTACAGGTTGCTATGAGTCGGAACCAATTAGATGGCACTTAACAACAACAACAAATCCTCTTGACAGAATCTAATAAAATGCAATCAGCTCTATGACTAGGTCTGCTATGAACAGCCAATCAACTGAAGGGAAGCTTCCTCAGGGGTGTGGCCTGCTCCCAATGTACTGGACACTCAGGCATATGTTGCTGGCTCTCTGGTCTGGATCTTGTATCTGGCTTTTTTTCTGAGCTCCAGTTCTTTGGACTTCAGCCAGTGACCTACTCTATTACCTGCCTATGCTGGCAGTCATCTGCAGCCTATGTTCTTACCTGCTGGACCTGTCTGCCTGTCTGCCTGCTATCTGACCTGCCAATCTGTGTTCCTCAGCCCTGTAGCTACGTGAGGTAGAAGCCTGCAGCCTGACTTCTGACCCAGGGACTTGGAGTGTCCCCTCCTCTTCATCCATGTGAGCCATTTCCTTGATATAAACCTCTCTTTTTATCCACATACACAAGCTTTTCTAGGGAACCCAGCCTAAACCACTGTGGAAGAATTGGAGCATTTATCTTATGGGTTTGGAGAAGAACATTGACATTAGGATGGATTGCCAGAAGAACAAACAGGTTTATCTTGAAATAAGTGCAGTCAGAATTCTCCTGAAAATCTAGGATGGCAAGACAGCATCTCTTGTACTTTGGACATGTTATCCAGAGGGAGAAGCACACCATGTTTGGAAAAGTGGAGGGTCACTGAAAAGAGGATGACCCCCAACATGATGGACTGGTACAGTGGCAGCAACTATGGACTCAACCGAAACAACAGTTATGAGTCAGGATGGTGTGGGACCGGACAGCGTTTGTTATGTTGTGCGTAGGGTCACTATGAGTCGGAACCATTTGGCCAGGACTTACAACATGGTATGGTGCAATTCCACTGTGTCATGTGGGGTCTCTATTAGTCAGAATCAACTTGTAGATATCCAGTCAAGGATGAGTTCTCCTTCCTGAACGTTCTACTTCGGTCAAGCTCACCCAATTTCATTCTTGCTTGGCTAGCTTTCATGTGTCTACTGGCTCGAAAAGCTTTGGAAAGGAGTCACCAGTTAGTTAAAATCTTCTGCCGGATATGACACTAACACTGCAGAGAGTGGACAAAGATTTAGGGGCAAACTGGTAGATTTAATAATAAACAAGATTATTTCCTCACCTTGTTGATAACCTTCTATTTTGTTAGTACTTTGGTTTTCCTCCTATGGCTAGTTGGAGGGAGAACATGGCATCATCTTTCGGCCATATTGTTCTGCTGAAATACTCTCAGAGCAAAGAGTTTGTTATTTTCATTGATTCTTGTGACTCTCTATGCTGTGGGAGACATTCTATAGTCGGAGATTACCCTGAACCAGCACAATGTACCTCCAGAGAATTCACTGATGCAATTTTTACATCTCTCTGCATGAAAACCCAAACTAACTGCCTTAGAATGGATTGGGGCTCATGATGATCCCGTGTGTGTTTGGGTAGAACTGAATTCTGTGGGGTTTTCAAGTCCATGACCTTTTGAAAGTAGATTTCTAAGTCTTCCTTCTGAGACATAGATGGATGGACTCTAAAGTCAAAAGTGCCTAAGAATTTCTACATATGAGCCCTGCTCTCAAGGAGTTTATATTCTCATTGGAGGTCAGGACAAATAAAATCACAGACAATAAAAGAATAGCGAACTATCAAAGCCTAAGTTTCCAGGCCAGAGTTTTCCAAAGAGCAGGTTGATGGAGAGATCCCATTGGTAGGTTATAAAACCATTTAATGAATCACAACTAGCATTAAAATAGAAAGGAAGGAAGGAAAGAGTGCACAGCACAATGATTTTGGCTAGCAGGAGTAAGAAGAGCTTTGTGGCCCTGTTTGTGATGCCTTTCTCACTGTAGGTCTGTGGGTGAGCCCAGTGGGGTCAATGGAGGTCAGTGCCTCTTACCTCTCTTACC
>NW_006408637.1:5847352-5892777 GCF_000296735.1 Chrysochloris asiatica
CATGCGTAGTAGAACCCTCCGAGGGTGGGGCTGGGGTGTCCACTAACTCAGGCACCCCTATAGTCACCAGAATGGAGGTGCGCAGACAGCAAGGGACCAGTGAACAGATAACAAAAGAGAAGAATGTCCACACCTTTATCTCAGCGGTTCTGCCAGGCGTCTGTGGCCGCTCCGATCCTTCCCCCGCATGGTCTCACCCAAGATGGCGGCTCCTGGAGCAGCTGAGCATCCGGACTAGAAAGCAATGGATTTCTTGCTTCTGCCACAAATTCCCCCAGCTGTAAGTCTTCCGACCTTCTAAATATTCCTTTATATGTGGGTCAGAGTTCTGGGACCATCCCCTGAGCCTGCTTGGTCGGGTATTCTGTGTTGTTCTTGACGGAGCTCCTTTACTGCACTTCCAGCTGATCGACCATCTTGTTTGTTCTTTCAAGGACTCTTTTGAGAACCATTGAAAGCTCCTGAAAGTTTCTTTAGAATACATATACGTATGCAACATTTTGCACATGATTTCAGAATTTCATGAACTTTGAAGCCCACTCATGGACCCGTTTAAGCCTCGCTGATCTAGAGAGTGAAGTCAGAAGTTGGGGTAGGGGCAGGGAAAGGTGGTGGTGCCTAAGTCCCCTAGGATTCCTTCAGTGGCACTTAGGATGAGCACTGGACCTCAAGGGAGGTTTGAACTTCAAGGTCGGTGGTTCAAACCCACCAGCCGCTCCTTGGAAACCCTATGCAGGGTTGCTATGAGTCAGAACCAATCAAAGGCACTTGGCAAAAAGAAAAGTCGCCTAGGGTTTTGTGTTTTTGAAGAGGAGGGAAGCCTATCCATTGGTGGGAAAGTTAGTGAAGACCTCCATGTTGTTGACGTGCCATGGAGTCGGTTCCGACTCATAGCGACCCTGTACAGAGTTTCCGAGGCTGTAAATCTTTATGGGAGCAGAAAGCCTCATCTTTCTCCCATGGAGCAGCTGGTAGTTTCGAACTGCTGACCCTGAGGTTCGCAGCCTGATTCATAACCACTACGCTACCAGAGCTCCTTGCAGACCTCCATGAGGGAAGTCCAATTTAGGACAATTGCTATGTCAGCGTCACAGGCAGGAAGTCTGTCATGGCGACAGTTGCAGTAGGTAGATAGGAGGACACAGTTGAGAAGTTTTAGGATAAAGCATTATTGGATTTGTGTTGGGCAGACGCCAGAAGAGGCATCTGGAGCAGCTTCTTAGTGTCTAGCTTTGTGTGGACTGTGGAGTGATAGCCAAGCCAGGATCACATGGTTTCTGTTGTGTTGTTAATTGCGGTTGAGTCTCTTCTGCCTCATGTGACCTCGTGTGTGCACAGTAGAACTGCTTCACAGGATTTCCACCGGGTTTATCTTCTGAGGAGTCTCTAGGGGGGTTTGAACCACCAACTTTCCAACGAGGAGTTGAGTACTTAGCTATGTGTACCACCCAAGCTCTCATAGGAATAAATATAACCTCCATCCTGTCTAAAAACCAAACCATATCCAAACAAAATCATTGCCATCAATTGATTCAACACCGGACAAGCCCTTTCTTTGGTTTTCCACAGATAGCCTGCTGGCCTCAGTGTCATCCATTCATCTGACTAATGGTGACCCACATGCATAACAATAGAGCTCCCTCACAGTGTTTCCAAGGCTGGACACTCTGGGATAAAGCACTGGGATCCCCGGTTGGTTTGAACCGCAAGCTTGGAGGTTCAAATTCATCAGCCACTCCTTGGAAACCCTATGACTCGCTATGAATCAGAACCAACTTGACAACACTTAACAACAACAAATCTTATGAAGGAGTCCTGACGTGGCACTGTAGGATAAGCACTGGACTGAAAGGTTAGTTTGAACTGTAAGGTTGGCAGTTCAAACTCACTAGCTGCTCCTCAGAAACACTGCACAGGGTTGCTCCTAGTCGGAACCAACTTGATGACACTGAACAGCAACAGAACAACAGCCTTATGGAAGCAGACGGTCAGCTCTTTCTGACCTTTTTAAATGGCTGACCTCTTCATTAGAAGCCAAGTACCAAACCACTGCACCATCAGGCTCCTTGGAAAAAAAAATAGAGAAAATTTGTGGAGGAGTGTGAGTTTAATTATTTGGCTAAAGAGCATCCACAAGTATATTTGCACCAACTCAGAGAATTATCTCAGTGCACTCTTTGCAGATAGAGGTCTCTGTGAAGCTGCAGAGCAGTTGCCAAAGATGGGCCTAGCACGAGGGGCCCTGGGTGGTGCACATGGTTAACATGCTTGGCCCTTGACCAAATGTCTGCCCTGAGGTACCTTGGAAGAAAGGTCTGGTTATCTACTTCTGAAATAGGAGCCATTGAAAACCCTCTGGAACACAGTCTATTCTGATGCACAGGAATCAGTTGACAGGATGGCAGATGTTTTTTGAGGGGAGTGAAGAGCCTGTATCAGCAGGCTGTCTGGGAATCCAAAGTCAGTGCCTGCTCAGTGTGGAAAGAGGCCCATCCGGCACGGGGAAGAGTTGTGTGTGCATTATGGGCAAATGTGAGATCTAGTCCCATCTGGGTCTCAAGTCAGGGGTGTGCCCATAAGCTTCCAGTGAGAAAAAGGCTTTACCCTTTGTATCACATCCTTAGCCTGCATCCTGACTGGCTGTATTCAGCCGGCCTCTGATACCCAGCCACATATGGCACTCCACTGGACCTGTGTATGGCGTGGCCAACTCACTCCTCAGACCTAATGCTTGACTCTCTTTATCTGGTTCCACCTCCGCCTCCCCTACCCCCATCCATGCACTCTGAATGGAGCTCCCTTTGGTCTGTCTGATCTCCTGTCTGGCTCAGGCTCACCCAGTGTCCTGCTCGGGCTGGGCTCCAGCGGCCACATTTCTGCTTAATTCCATTGAGCCTGCCAGGACATCTAGGAGACCATGATCCCCTACCTCTTCCAGGCCCAGGAACCAGGGCCAAGCATTCAGACAGAGGTCGAACTTAATGCTCATTCTCTCTTGATATGTGCTACTACGAATTCGGGTGGGAGTCAAATTTGTATTTGATTATCTGGGTGAGCTCCTTAACTATGTGTATGTAATCTTACTAAATATTTCCAGATGTCAGCCCAACACGCATACCATGATGCTGTGACTGGAGCATTCAGTACTGAAACTTTTGTTTTTAATAAGAAAAATGCATACAGAGAAATTGAATCTCTTTTTCCCTCTGGAAACCACTATAAAGATCCTGTGTTATTTACCAACCACAAGAGTTTTTTCTTGGCTGGCCCAGTGTCTCCAACTACTTATTCCAGCTGTTCAGATATACTGTGGCAAAGTTACTCCAAGTATTAGGGTTACCAGATTCCTCTTCAGTGGTTCAGCACTTAGGCATCAAGAGAAAAGCAAAGGCCAGTTCAGAATTCCAATGTCCCGAATGGAGTTAAATCATAGTCCCAGATTCATGGAGTTCTTGGAAAGATGAAAGAGGGCAATGAGGAGAATGTACCTAGTCCAGTGCCTGGAAGTGCCCGGGAAGCCATATACTGCCCAACAGGTAGAGAGTCACATAAACTAAGTCAAGGACCTCAGAGCCTCTAGTGCAGGCCTATCAGTTGTTGAGAAACTTGTTGAGAGTCTGGAGACGGGTACATGTGAAAAGAAGCAGGTAGAAGAGCAGAGGTTCTGGAGATAGGAAACCTAGGTTTGGATCTAACTTTGACTTCTCCATACCTGAGCAGTTTTAGGTATGACATTCAATTTTGCTGAGTTGCAGGGTTTTTATTTGTGAATGGAAACAACATCTTCCTTAGAGGGTTGTTGGGGAGACCATAGAAGAACACTTGTTGCTGTGTTAGGTGCCGTCAAGTTGGCACCGACTCATAGTGACCACACACCTAACAGAATGAGACACTGATCAGTCCTTGTTAATCTCACAATCATTGCTACACTTGAGCCCATTGCTGCTGCCACGGTGCCGATCCATCTCATTGGGGATCTTCCTCATTTTCACTGACCCTCCACTTTACCATGCATGATGCCATTCTCCAGAGACTGTACAGGTTTCTCAGGAGCACAATTCAGTGTACTTAACGACTTTTTGCAATATTATCGTAGCTTGTCATGATCTACACAATAGAAAGCTTTGGATAGTCAATAAAGTACAGATAGCATCTCTCTGGTATTCTCTGCTTCCAGCCAAGATCCATCTGACATCAGCAGTCAGCCTTTGTTCCACATCCTCATCTGACTCTGGCTTGGACCTCCAGAAATTCCCTCTTAATGTATCATTGCAGTCATTTTTAAATGATCTTTAGCAAGATTTGACTTGCATGTGATATTAATGATATTGTCTGATGATTTCCACATTCCATTGGGTCACCTCTCTTTGCAATGGGCACAAACATGGATCTCTTCCAATCAGTTGTCCAGGTAGCTTTCTTCCAAATGTTTTGGCATAGATGAATGAGTGCCTTCAGTGCACCTTGGACTTCTTCCTTCAGTACCATTGGTTCTTGATCGTGTGCTACCTCAAAATGGTTGAATGTCGACCACTTCTTTTTAGTACACTGACTCTGTGCTTTCCTTTTCATCTTTGTTTAATGTTTTTGGCATCATTCAATATATTGCCCATGGTGGTGGTGTTGTTAAGTGCCATCGAATCAGTTCTGACTCATCATGACCCTGTGTAGGTTTCCAAGGAGCGGCTAGAGAGTTTGAACCACCAAACTTGCAGTTCAAACCGACCTTGTGGTCCAGCGCGAATCCAACAGCATCACACCAGGACTCCATATTGCCCATTGTTGTTGATGTTGTTATTGTGTGCTGTCAAGTGGGTTCCAATCCACAGTGACCCTGTACAGGGTTTAAGCTGGTAAACTTGAACTGCCGACCTTGTGGTTCAAAGCGACTCTGCAGTCCAGTGCATTAACCTGCAGCGCCACACCAGGACTCCATATTGCCCATTGTTGTTGTTGTCAAGTGCTTTTGAGTTGATCCTGACCCATAGCGACCCTGTATAGAGTTTTCAAGGAGCAGCTGGTGAGCTTGAACTGGCGACCTTGCTGTTCAAATGGCTTTGCAGTCTGGCACATTAACCCACAGCACCACACCAGGACTCCATATTGCCCATAGAATCCCTAAATAGTGCAAGTTGGGGTTTGAATGTTTTCTTTATTTCTTTCAGTTTGAGAAATGCTGGGTATGTTCTTGCCTTTTGGTTTTCTAACTCGTAGTCTTTGCACATTTCATTATAATATTTATTTTGTCTTTTCAAGCTGCATGTTCTGCTTTTTCTACCTCCTCATTTCTTCCATTTGATTTAGCATCTCTACACAGGAGAGCAGATTTCAGAGTCTCTTCTGACATCCATTTTTATCTTTTTTTCTTCCTGTCTTCTTAATGACATTTTGCTTTCTTTCTGTATGGTGTTCTTGAAGTCATCCCACAACCTTTCTGGTTTTCTGTAATTAGCATCTAATGCATCAAATCTGTTCTTCAGGTGGAATATGTTCAAGGTCATATTTAGCTTTTATGGACTTGTTTTAATTTCCTTCAACTTTAGCCTGAACTTGCATATAGCCTTGTTTTGGCTGACGATATGAAACTTTTCTACCGTCTCATTCCACACATGTAGTCAATTTGATTTCTGTATATGCCATCTGGTGAGGTCCATGTGTACCGTTGTCATTCATGTTGTTTAAAAAGGTATTTGCAATGAAGAAGTCATTGGCCTTCTATCATGCGATCTCCAGTATCATTTCTATCACCAAGACTATATTTTCTAACTAGGGAGCCTTTCTCTTCATTTCTAACCTTTGCATTCCAATCACCAGTAATTATCAATACATCTTGATTGCATGTTTGATCAATCTCAGAAGGTGGCAGAATTTTCAATTTCATCATTACTGGCCTTAGTAGTTAGTGCATAATTTGAATAATTGTGGTCCATTTCAGCTCTCTAATGCCTAGGACATCGATGTTTATGCATTGCATTTCATTTTTGACAACTTCCAATTTTCCTAGATTCATACTTCATACATTACATGTTCCGGTTATTAATGGATGTTTCCAGCTGTTTCTCTTCATTTTGAGTTGTGGCCCATCAGTAAATGAAGGTCCCGAGGGCTTTACTCCATTTGCATCATCACGGTCAGCTGTATATTGAGGAGGCAGCTCTTTCCCAGTTGCACTTTGATTGTCTTCTAATCTGAAGGGTTCATCTTCTGACACTTTATCTGACAAGATTCTGGTGCTGTTTATAATGTTATCTTCTCCCAGCACTGCTGTTCATAAGGTTTCCAGTGCCTAACCATTCAAAACGAAGCTGCCTCTCCTTCTTCCTAGTCTGTCTTAGTTTGGAATCTCAACTAAAACCTCTCCACTGTGGGCTACCCTGCTGCTATGTAAAATAACAGTGGCATAATTTAGTATCACAGCAACACAAAAACCACCACAGTATGATAAGCTGACAGGTGAGTGGTGGTTTTAAAAACTAAAACACAAAAATATATACTTTGTGTTGAGTGAAGGTTTCCAGAGCAGATCATCAGTTTTCCCTTCAACAAATCATGTCCATTGCTTAGTTACTATAATTTCAATCCTCTCTATCGGTTACTATCAGTTTACAATATTGATCTCTATTAAACTTACATTCCTTCCTGGGTCTCCTGCTACTAACATCCATCTTGTGTATTGCCTGTCAGTCATGTGACCGTAACTACCCTGTAGCGGGTGAATAACTTTCCCTTCCCCCTGCTCCCTCAACCCCCACCATAGAATATTTGTTTTATCAAGAAACCCTTTTGTTAACTTTTTACATACGTGTTATTATACAATATACAATAATTGGCCTTTCGTGATTGATTAATCTCATTCAACATAATGTCCTCCTGATTCATCCGTGTTGTGAGGCGTCTTGCAGATTTGTTGTTATTTTTTAATGTTGTATTTATTCTATTACGTGTATGTACCAAAGCTTGTTTAATGGCCATCATTCTTCTGTTGATGGGCATTTAGGCTATCTCCATCTCTTTTCTATTGTGAAGTGCTGTAATGAGCATGGGTGTGTGTGTGTATATATATATATACACACACACCCATATAAGGAGCTCTGGTAGCGTAGTGGTTACGAATCGGGCTGCGAACCTTAAGGTCAGCAGTTCGAAACTACCAGCCGCTCCGCGGGAGAAAGATGAGGCTTTCTACTCCCGTAAAGATTTACACCCTCGGAAACCCTGTACAGGGTCGCTATGGGTCGGAACCGACTCGACGGCACTTAACAACAACAACAGCAACATATATATATATATATATAATGTTAAGATGTGTCTCTTGTAGGCAGCTCTCTGTCTCTTGATTGGTGCATTTAATCCATTTACTTTCAGTATCATTATTGATAGGTATGAATTTATTGCTATCATTTTACTGTGCGCTTTTTGTGGTGCTACGGGTTTCTTTGTTCCTAACAATTTTCTGTACTGAGCTCCTTTTGTTTGTGGGTTCTCTTTTCATTTTCATTCATTTGTTGATGTTCACTATTCTTTCTGCTTTTCCTCTTTTTGATTTTGATGCGAATGTATTAATTTTCTCTGAGGTTACCCTGCAATTTTATTAATTTCTCCCCTGTTTAAAGCAATCTGTTTGTCTTGAAATCTACTTGACTTCCTTTCCAGTTGGAAGTTCTATAGCTACACTATTCCTTTTGTACTTCAGTATTTTTCCTTTGTAGTTGACTTCATTATAAATTGATATCTCTGGTTTCCTATTTTCAGTCTTGTAGGTTTGTTTTACTTTAAATACTTCTATATCTGGATTGATGGAGCTTTGGTAACGTAGTGGTTACTAATCGGGCTGTGAGCCTCAAGGTCAGCAGTTCGAAACTACCAGCTGTTCAGCGGGAGAAAGATGAGGCGTTCTGCTCCTGTAAAGATTTACAGCCTTGGAAATCCTGTACAGGGTCACTGTGAGTCAGAACCGACTTCATGGCACATGACCACCCCCCCCATATCTGGATGTTGTTGTCATGTATGGTAACCTCAGGTTGTTTTCTGTTGCTATTGTTGGTTTGCAGTCCAAAGAATACCCGTTAGTATTTTTTTGTAAAGTTGGTCTGGTTATCACACATCCTCTTAATTTCTGTTTATTTGGAAATGTCCTGATTTTGTTCTTGTGTTTGAGGGGCAGCTATGCTGGTTATATGATTCTTGGTTAGCGATTATTTTCTTTCAGAGTGTTAGGTACATCATTCCATTGGTTTCTTGTCTGCACGGTTTGTGCTGAGAAATCAGAGCTTAGTCCCATACGTTCTCCTATGTAGTTAACTTTTTGCTTTTGCGAGCTGTTCTCAGGGTTCCTTCCTTGTCTTTGGTTTTTGAAAGTTTGATCTTGGTGATTTTCTTGGTAACTATCTGGTTTGGGGTTCATTCAGTTTCTTTTTGTGACTGACTAATTTAACTCAACATAATGTCCTCAAGGTTCATCCATGTTATGCGGTGGCTTGCAGCTTCCTTGTTATTCTTTAAGGTAGCATAATATTCCATTGTGTGTATGTACCAGTTTGTTTATGCGTTCTTCAGTTGATGGGCACTTTGGCTGTCTCCATCTTTTTGCTATTGTAAATTGTGCTGCTAAAGGGTTCATTCAGTTTCTTGTATGCAAATGTTCTCATCTTCCACGATGTTAATGAAGTTTTCTTCCAACAACTCTTCAGTAATTCTCTCTGTGCTTTTTATTGTCTCTTTCTGTTCTGGAAATTTGATCACCCATAAGTTAGTCCTCTTCATAGTGTCCCACAGAACTTTTAGGTTTTCTTCAGAGTTTTTCTTTCTTTTTCCTGATGGTTCTTCTGGCATTGAGAGATTTGTCTTCAAACTCACTAAGTCAGGTTTCCATTCTTCAAATCTACTCCTTTTCCCTTTCAATATATTTTCTCTTTCTGAAATCGTAGTATTAATCTTCTTGATTTCTAACTGCAGGTTTTGATTGTTTCAAAATTTGCATTTACTTTGTCTGGTTTTTCTTGTATTCTAAAGTTTTTTAGAAGAATTTTTCTTTGAAGGTTTTTTTTCTTTTTTCTATGTTCTTCTTGTTTCCCTTGATCTTTCTGTCAATCCTTTGAAGGTACCTAAATATCATTCTTTTGAATTATTTTTTTCAATTAGTTCTACTACCTTTTCTTCCTCAGAAATGTTTTCTGGCTCTGCATCTTGGTTGTTTGTTCGAGCAGTCTCTCTTGTTTCTTCACATGAGCTAAAATTGTCTGCTGTTTCTGGGACATTGTGTTGCTGTCATATTTTTATTTAAATGATAATTATACAATGATGTGTTCTTAGGTTCTCATCAGCTGTCTCCTGGTGTTGAAGTTAGAGAATGGAAGTGTGTACACTGTTCTGTTTGCTGTTCATGCACCTCAGTTTAGTGTGGGTTTGGCTGGTGTTGCGTGCTGTCTATTGTTGATCACATAGTATCAGCACAGGTGTTGGCTCTTGCCCAGTAAGTTGAACTGCAGACGGTATGGTTGTGAGCTGGGCTGTATGGGCCTGGTTGCTTCTCCTGTCAGTTAGGAAAGAGGAAAGCCATTCCCTCCTTCCCCCCACCAAAGAAAACAAACCAGAATAAGCAAACAAGCAGCCAAGAATGAAAAGAAAAAATAATAAAGGAGAAAAATGAAATTAAAACAAGCAGCAACCAGAAAATGAATACAATAACTATAAAGAGAAAAGAGGAATAGGAAAATTGATATATTTAGAAGAGAAAAATAATAAAAAATAAAAGGAAGAAATTTAACAGAACACTTAGAAACAACAGGGAGAGGGAAGATGAAAAGACAGAGTAGAGGGTAGCAAAGAAAGATGAAAAGGAACAAAAAGAAGAAGGGAAATGAGAACAGAAGAAAAGGAGGAAAACCAAAAGAGGAGATAGAAAGGATAAAATTCAAGGGAATAGAACCAGAAGAAGGAGAAGAAAGAAGAAACAAAAACAAAGAAACAAAGAAAACTACAAACAAAACCAAAAAAATCTAGTGCTTCTGTTGGATCTGGGGAGGAGAAAATTCTGGGGTGCTCTTGCCAGCCAACGAGCTCATGAATTGGATATGGGAGGGATGTGACAGCGGAGTTCCTGACCCTAGATAGAGTTCCTACAGGCCTAGGTGCTATTTCTGTTCAGTGCACTCAGTCTGGAAGTAGTTTGTAGATGCCCTTGATGGAACTGACTTCAGTGTCTGTTAGGACCACAGGGCAGCTTAAGGCAGCGTTGCTGGCTGTGTTTCTGCTAGACTAATCCTGGTCTGGTTGTTCTGCTGGTTCTGTAGGTCTAGAATCAAATTAGCTGGAAACCAGGTACCAAAGTGGCGCACCTGCGTCACACTGGCATGGCTCACAGCACATGACTCTGAATAACCAGAGAGCTAGATCTGCAGTAGAGGTGGATGAGGGTGGGAGATGCATGGAAAAAGAAGGAATAGCCCTTTTCTAGTCACTTGTGTGAATCTGCTCTGCCAGGCCACCTTCTGTCACCAAAGTTGCTCACAAAAGTTCAAGATGGTTGTGCCATTTCTGGCTGGCTGTTCACCCATCAGTCTCCTTCTCTTGTCATCCCTGCTCAGCTTCTCCTCCCAGTGAATACTCGATCCACTTTCCTAACATTTCCTCTGAAGGTCAGGATTCCAGGATTCTCATCTGTGTCCCTGGTGTCCTTGTTGTAGAGTGTATATGTAGTGCATCTGTTTAGTCCGCCATCTTGCCGGAAGTCCCTAGGCTATCCATCTATATGAAAACAGACTGCCACAGCTTTCTCCTGTGGAAAACCTGGTAGGCTTGAACCAATGACCTCTCAGTTAATAGCTGAGTACTTAACCACTGTCCCATCAGCAGAGGTGGATTGCCCAATAAGGAAGTCTTGCTTGTGCTGATTTATTAATCTATAGTCAATAATTTCACATTTCTCATTGCATCAAAGATTCTGCTGCTTAGTATTTCTGGCATCATCTCTGTACCAACCCACCCCACAGCACCTTCTTATGCAATCAAAATGTTTTCAAATTTACAATCCCTGACAGGGATGAAGCACCCAGTAAGCAAGGTAAGCACGGGTTTATTCATTTTAGTGAACAGTTTCATAAAAATTACACCTCATCTTCCATGTGAAACTATTCACTAGAGATTGGTAAGTAAGCACAAGTAAGCATGTACTTCCCTTGCTAACTGGATAATCTGCCCCTGCCCTCATGACTCCGTACTAGCTTCTTCATAGATAGTTCCAGAGCATGTTGATTTTGCCTCATTTAAAGTTGTTATTTGGTTCTGTTTTGCTGTGAGCTTATGATCTCTTGCCTGTCAGGCCCTGGGGGGCAGGGTTCTTCTACCCTATTAAATATGTACCCTCTTGATATCTTGCTTAATCCATTGTCTTGATTTCCCTTGCATCCAGTGAGTATCTGCCAGATCCCACGAGATTCCCCAATGTGTTTTCTGAATGAAGACAACGTCCCTGCTTCTCTGGGGCTTAGGATATTCTCTCTCTAGAGCAACACTATCCAATAGAAATATAACGCAAACCACACAGGCAATTTTAGTAACCATATTTAAAAAAAAAAAGTAAAGAGACTAGTAAAATTAGTTTTAATTATACATTTTATTTAGTCCTACATATTCAAAGTATTATCATTTCATATGTAACCAATATGAAATGTACCTAAGATGCTTTTATTCTTTCTTACATACTAAGTCTTTGAAGCTCAGTATGAATTTTATGTTAATAGCTCATCTTTGTTTTGTTGAGTTACATGTTGATTGCTCATGACTGCTGCACTGAACAGCACAGCCCTGGAGGACCCTGGACCATCCTGGAAGGATGGACAGAATTTGGCTGGACCTGCAAGGCCACAGGGGAGATACTGTGAAGCTGAGACATGGAGGTTCATTTCTAGAAGTATCAAAGGATTTTCTCAGAACAGGGCTATGTGCTCTATGGGGCACTGAGAGAGTCTTTTGTCATTGTTGAGTAACTTGGATGTAGAATGGATATTGTAGGAAGAGAAAGAACTGCTGGGAAAGAAAATGAAAGCTGGAGAGGAGTTCTGATGAACATTATGGTCTTGAAATTAAAAACCAAAATCTGGGGTTATAATGTGATGTCTGAATGAGAACAGCTTTGGCCAAGAGGCATGTGGCAAGGGGCAAAGTGTTGGTTAGGAGCACCTGGTCTGTGTTCTTCACTGCTTCTGCCTGAGTGACCCTGGGTAAGCCATTTAAACCCTTTGAGCCTCAGTTTCATTTTCTTCTATGACAATACTGACATCTGTTCAAAGTACTTTGTAGTGGATGTTGTTGTTTTCGTTAGATGCTGTTGAATTGCTTCTGTCCCATACTGACCTTACGTACAACAGAACAAAACAGCCCAAAGTCCTGCGCCATCCTCACAATTGCTACTAGGCTTGAGCCCATTGCTGCTGCCACTGTGCCAAACCATCCACTTGGGAGTCTCCCTCTTTTTCACTGACTGTCCACTTTACCCAGCATGATGTCCTTCTCCAAGGGACTGGTCCTTCCTGATATTATGTCCTAAGTATGAGAGACAGAGTCTCTTCATCTTGGCTTCTAAGGAACATTCTGGATATACTTCTTCCGACACAGACTTGTTTGTTCTTCTGGAAGTCTATGGTACCTTTCATGTTATTCTCCAACACCATAGCTCAAATGCATCAGTTCTTCGACAGTCTTCCTTATTCACTGTCCAGCTTTCACATGCATATGAGGTTATTGAAAATACCATGGCTTGGATCAGGCCCACGTTAGTCCTCACACTGACATCTTTGCTCTTCAACACTTTAAAGAGGTCTTGTGCCACAGATTTTTGCCTAATACAGGGGATAGATAAAATACCTGTAAGAGAATTTTAAGTGGAAAGTTAATATTCTCATTGCTACTGGCAGTTATTTAGTGCATTATCCCCCTTGCTGTGGGTAACTCTTTTCAGTTTCTAACTCCCCTCAGGCTCCAAGATGCCCTCAGTGATACTCCAGCCTCCCAATGACCACGATTGACAGGTCTCTGCATCAGTGAAGAAGGTTTGTGCCAAACCTGATGTAGCCATCACTGTCTGATCTGATGCCTTCTTCTAGGGCTCAGCATTTCAGTCTCCTCAGGAAGGTGGAAGAGATGCCACCCTCCTACACGCCAAGGTAGGGCCTGTCTTTACGTCTTGCCATTAGCCATCTAATGGGTCCACGGTAGGAGGCTTGTCTGGGCCGTATTCTCTAAACCCGTAGAGGCATTTCTCAAACATGAGTTCTCTGGGGAAGCAGCTATGAGGAAGTACCACTGTGGTGGGCACATAGCAATCTCTGTCAAAGGAGTCAAACCCAAAGGCATGGTTGGGAGAAGCGTGGTCATCTAGCTCTGACAAGTTCCTCAGACCAAAGACACACAGATCCTATGATTCACCAGCACAAGGATTTTTCTTCTTGCTTCGTTGAAGTAACAAGTGGTATCTATCCTAGGTGTTGGGCTGAGGAAGGTTTGGGTTTTGTAGTAAGTGGCTTCAATGGTCAAACAAGGAAGAGCTGGTTGCTCTATAGTGGGGAGAGTGCAGGTAGTTCTAGAACATCAAAAGGCAGCCACAGAGCAGGACACTGCCTTGATTCTTCCTCCTGGAAGGCACCACGTGGTGCCCTGGGCGCTGCGAGGAATTCTGAGTAGATGGGGGATGAAACACACAGCAGCCAGAAGCCGGGCCTGTACAAGGGGAGGAAGAAGGGGGCCAAGGCCATCATTCAGACCATTCCTGGAGAAGGCAAAAAGTTCCCCAATACTCCTCTAGGTCTCAGCTGTTCAGTATTTCAGATGTAACTGTTTTTTGGCCTACATTTATCCAGGTAATGGCCTCAGTTTTCCATGGAACTTTCTATGCATAAAGGACTTGGACGGGCCCTGCCAATAATCACCCTTGTGGAAGGAGGTTATGCTAGACGCCAATTTGGAATTGATTTTAGGAGTTTTGGTGTCCCTAAGCCCATCAGTCCAATCGCCAGACTATGTGGGTGTCCAGGGAGCAACAGAACCCATGGTCACGTTGCCGGTCTGGGAACTTTGAGTGCCCGACCCACCAGATTTACAGAGTTATGACTTGGGAAGCTGCCAGGCTTTCTGGAAGTGGCTGTGCTCTTGGGTGAGAGAGCAGCTGAGGAAAAAAAGTGTTAGGTGAGGACCAACACCCTGCTGCCAAGTCACCCTGCCAGCTTTGTGAGTAAGAGGCTGGCCAACCCCGTGGCCAAGTTGTAAGCTTCGTGGAAAACTGCAGTTCTTTAGGAGGACCTGTGTAATTGAACTAAGTTCTGTTCTGTGTCCCCTGCTTGTAGGAACAGCCACACGTTTTTCCACACAGAATGCTGGTCTTTAAGACCCAGTCGGAGCAACATTTGAGCAAATGTTTTCCCATGGTGAAGTTTGCCTTGGATGGCTCCATCTTGGATAGGAGAAACTTCTCGGTTGTGACACCTAGCATGGTGCTTGGCACATGTTTGTAAGAGGGCTGGCTGAGTCATTTCCACCTCTCAGTGATTAGGGTCAAACTGGACTGGTCATTCTCCACTTCATCTTCCTGCATTTTGCTGGCCTTTGGTTTGTTGTTGCTGTTAAGTGCCGCCAAGTCAGTTCTGACTCATAACGACCTGTTGAGGGTTTCCAGAGAGCAGCTGGTGAGTTTAAATCCCTGACCATGAAGACCAGTGCTTATCCTGCAGTGCTACACATAAAGGAGAAAAGCCAATAATGGAGATTCACTCTAAAGTGTTAGGGTCTTAATGCTTCATGATTTGTCTGGGCTGGAGGGACCTAGCTAGCTGAGCAGCCCATTTCCGGAAGTTACCTAGTACAAATTAGGATTCTGTCTCTTAGCAGCTATGAGATGAGACCAAGGGTAATTTACTTAATTTCTCTGTACCTGAAAAATGGGAATACTAAATGGCTACGAGTCAGACTGCTAACCTCAAGGTCAGCAGTTTGAAACTACCCGATGCTCTGCCGGAGAAAGATGAGGCTTTCTGCTCCTGTAAAGATTTACAGCCTCGGAAACTCTATACAGAGTGAATATGCGTCGGAACCGACGACTCCACAGAAAACCAGCAACAATTCTTAGCCACCACCTGTCTGTCAGTTCGTCTTACTATGATGTTTTGTGTGTTGCTAGGATGCTGGAAGCCATGTCACTAGAATTTCAAATACCAGTATGGATCCATGGTGGAACTTCTAGACTAAGACCGACGAGGAAATCAGATCCAGTGATGGACTTGCCACAATCAGGAATAAACCCCCTAGGAATCACAATAGAACCTTGTCCTATATAGATGACGAGGTTAGAAGGCACCCAAATACACAGCTGCAAGACTAGGCAATCGTTTGTTTCATTGCACACGGGACAACTAATAACAGCAAAAATAATGTCTACGTCCAACTTTAGTGAGCAACATCTGGGATCTTAAAAGCTCATGAGTAATTATCTAAGGTGCAGCTACTGGCCTCTCCATGTGCAGAAGAAAGAAGAGTGATGAGAATTGCAGATGCCTGGAATCAATCAGTCTAATGGAGCCAGTCTCCAAGTCTGAGAGCAGAAGAAGTAGATGGTACTGTTACGGGTTCGAACCCCAAAGAAGGATGATGACCACTATAATGTGCAATTTAGAGAATTTTATTGGCACAACAGACAGCTATAGCCGGATGGCAGGAGACAATGAATTCTCCCAGGCCTGCCGTGCTGTAGGGAAATGGCTGCTAGTTTATTTGCTGAAGCAGGGAGTTGTTGTTATGTGCCACGGAGTCAGTTCCGATTCATAGTGACCCTGTACAGGGAGTAGAAAGCCTCATCTTTCTCCCGCGGAACAGCTGGTAGTTTCGAACTGCTGATGTTGCAGTTCGCAGTCCAATTCGTAACCACTACGCTACCAGAGCAGCAGAGAGTACAGAAGCAAAAATAGCGGATTAGTCAGCTCCCAGGAACACTAGATAACAGTTAACAAGGTAATTGTGACCAAATGAGTTCAAATAACACCACCATACAGTAAACGTCACCTGTGAGGCTTGTTTCTGCCCTATCTGCCTCAAGGCCAGGGGAGCTCTGCTGGTTTTAGCGATTCTGAGTTCTCAAGGAGCTCTGTTGTTGCATTAGCTGACTACCACTACCAACTGCTCTGAAAGGGATCACATTAGAAGGTTCCGGATAGAGAAAATGTGGAACAGAACTCAAAATTATTGAAAAAAAAAAAAAAGGAAACACTGGGTTTACTAGTCAGAAAGAGACTGGAGGAACCTGAGGTTATGGCCTTGAGCCCCCTTAAGGTCTGGAAAGGAACTCACCCTCATGGCTGAAATTTTAGCCAAGTAGTAAGTAGACACCGGGGGAACATAAACACTAGTAAGACATGCTTACTATGGGCTGGTCAATCATGCAAAATCAAAAGGGCAACATTTACCTGAGGAAAAAGTTGAGAAGGGATGGGAAGGTGGGTGGAATGGAACTAAGAACCACATTCTTTCTTTGCAATCTATGGTTGAAACTCAGGAATATGTTGGACTGTAGGAGTTGGATGTTGTTACATGGAGGGGATTATAGTCATTGATAATTATAGTCACAAAACAAAAGTGGATGATTTGTTGAATGTAAAACTGACGATCTTGTCTGTAAACCTTCACTCAATTCACAACAAAAGGTTAAAGAAAATAAGAAAAAAATATATAGCTTTTGCCCAAGGTTTATAAGAGTAAATGAAATACATACTATCTCTCTCTCTCTCTTTTTTTTTTTTAAACTATATAACTCTTGTCCCAGTCAGAGACACACAGCAAAACCCCAATGCTAGAGACTAGGGTAAGGTTTTTCCCTTTTGTTTTACTGAGTATAGAAGTTTCACGCTAGTTGGTTGGATTAAGTGGATCCTGACACACAGAGGCGAGTCCATGTGTGCAGAGTAGAATTTCTCCCTAAGGTTTTCAAGGTTGTGGCCTGTCTTCTGAAATACCTATGCGTAGGTCTGAGCCACCAAACTCTGGGCTAGTAATAGAGCACTTGAGCACTGATGACACCCAGAGACTCTTAGAGGAAGTCAAGAGGTTAAGATCTGCTTGTTGTAGAAAAACCCTCCCACCATTCATTTCGGTCACTTTGTTTCACAATAGTGAATAGGTTGGACAGCTTTTTATGAATGCAATGCTGAAAATGGAATTTTAGACAATAAAGAGAATGCATTCCAATGCTTTTAACAATGGTGCGTGAGGGTAAGCAATGGAAGACATCTCCCCTACACAACAACAAAAATCTTCCTGCAAGATGTAGAGAGGATTTGAAAACTGTAATAAAGTCAACCATAAATTAAGTCTTTCTATTATCACAATATGATTTAAAAAAAATGCTTCCTACTCCTCCCAAAATCTTGTTAGTTTCAAGTTCTAAACAATCGCTGCAGTTGCCGCTGAGTTTTAGCAAAACATATGTAAGCTCCTTAGCACATTTTTATAACTTATCCTTTAATAGACATTGTACTCTATGAGGAAATTAATTTGGAGACCTCCCAGTTGTATAATTGGGCCCCACAACACAGGCTTCTCCTGGTACTCGGTTCATTTCCAGAGTAAATCCATAATGTTTTAAAATCACTCAAGTTCACTTCCAATGCAGTTCATGTCTCCAACTCCTGTGGTCCGACGTATTGCTGAGTTTCAGCCATAGATTCAGAAGAAAGTACGATAGCACAGTGGTTGTAAAGACAATGTTATAAATTGGAAAGACTTCAGTTCTGTCCTTCTTTGGGACTGTTGTTGCTAAGTGTCGTCAAATCGGTTCTGACTCATAGCGACCCTGTATAGGGTTTTCGAGGAGATGATGGTGAGTTTGAACTGCTGACTTTGTGGTTCGCAGGTCCAGTGCTGATCCTACAGCGACACACCAGAAGTCCTCTATGTAACTAGTTGGGAGATTTCATGTTGAAAATGTTTAGCTCAGTGAAGCGTACGGTGAATGGTGATGTGTAATGTTTTTATTTTGGAAGTGTAAATTTTAGGGTCACCCGACATATTTTCTAAAATTCAAATGAACTTGTCTGCAGCCATCCACTGATGGCAGAAGGTCACCAAAGTTGCTGGGCACTATGTGAAGAGGAGGAAGCTGAAATCTGGTCTATGCAGGTAGAAGGATGTCGGAGCAGAGATTGGGGGCTGAACTGTCTGGCTTATGGCTGTGGCAAATGCTCCAGCTGTCCAGAGGGCCTTGAGAGGTTGCCTGTAGAACCTTAGGCATCCCTGTACAGGTGCTGCCTATAAAATAATTTTGCCTTGAGAGCCCTCACAACGCCTACCTAACTGTGGCACTGGCCAAGTGTTGTCCCCAAGCTGTTGGTTGAGAGCTGAACTAGAAACCCACAGAGGGCTAGACTTAGCTAAGGAAAACTGCAGGGAGATAGGAAGAAAGGGAGAGTGAGAAAGAGAGGGAGGAGGGCTAGACTTAACTAAGGAAAGCTTCAAGGAGATAGGAAGAAAGAGAGAGTGAGAAAGAGAGGGAGCAGGAAGACAGAGAGAGACAGGGAAAGAGTGAGAGCGAATGAAAACAGTCAGTGCTACACCTGAGTTGAGTTTTGAGTGAAAGAGACGTCTGCTGACACCCGGTCCACAGAGTGCCCACCCAGTGACTCAGAAATGGATATGGGTAATTTGTGGAGGGTGAGTGGGTCCCCTTTTAAACATACGTGAGTTTTACTCCTATGAGTAAACTCTAAAATCGTGTGTTGTTAAGTGCTGTCGAGTCAGTTCTGACTCATGGTGACCCTGTACAGGGTTTCTGAGGAGAGGACCAAATCACCTCAAATCTCTTCCTGCTGTTTGCTCTTTGCTTCTGTAAGTAATCAGTTCTTGTTTATGGTTTGTACCTTCTCTAAATAATAATAATGGTTTTCAATTGATAACACTTTGTAAGTGTCTTTGTGCATGCCACCCAATGGGAACAGATGGGAGATCCTTATTCAAACAGTCTCCTAATTGCTTGGGATTTAGTGTGCAATCTGTGTGTATATACACATATGTGGATATGCACACAGTTTTGTGGTGCAAATGAAAAGTTGGAGATTGAAGTCCACCCTCAGAACCTTGGAAGATCTGGTGATCTGCTTCAGAAAGGTGACAGCCTTGAAAACCCTATGGGGCAGTTCCACTCTGCACACAAGTGGTTGTCATGAGCAAGAACGGACAAATTGTTTCCATGCATTTTTTATTTTCTTCACTCTTCAGTCCTCTGGACAAGTAGAGGCAGGCCCAAATCTGCACCTTAGATGAGCTTTTAAGACACCAGCCACTACGCACCTTTGTGTGTGCTTGGTTGTATGACATGAATACTTTTGTGGCACAGCGGGTGGGAAGGGTGTTAAAAGATGACCTGCCCTGGCCACCTGAAACACTGTGCACTCCAGCATAACTTTTGAGTCAATAGTCACAGTTGGTCAGTGACGAACAGAGATAGGTCCATTCTCTATTGTTGCAGAGCCTAGACTTGTAGACACTGTGCTCCTTGCCTTGCCCAAAAACATAAAAAAGATGCCAGGATACCTGTAGAAATCGAGGAGCAGGAGAGGGGTTGTTTGTGGTTGGGAAATGGCAAGTACAGACTAGACAAAGGAAGGGTCCCAGATCCCTGTGTCTGGTCAGCTAGCTCCAGGCTTGGGGAGAGGCTTGTTAGGGGTGACTACAGCTCTTCTCCTCCCACAGTTCAGGACTGACCCTTACAGGCTCAGCAGTGCCCTTGGAGCTACATGTGCCTTCCTGGACATTTCCTTCAGCTACATCTCTCTCACCTTTTAGACACCCAACAAAGATGAAATTGGCTCTCTTTGGGACCACTAAAGAAGGCTTTGAGACAATCCTACTTTGGTGAGTAGTGGCTGGCATCTTAAAAGCTCATCTAAGGTGCAGATTTGGGCCTCTACCTGTCCAGAGGACTGAAGAGTGAAGAAAATAAAAAACACATGGAAACCATTAGTCCAATGGACCACTAGACTACCCACATCAATGTCTGTGACCCTGAGATCAGAAGAACACATTGTGCCTGGCTACCGTTTCCAACTCCCTTGAAAGCGATCACACCAGAGGTCCTAGATAGAATTGGAGAAAAATGTGGAACAAAACTCAAAATCATAAAAAAAAAAAAAAAAAAAAAAAAGACCAGCTAGAAACAGGTGGAACCCCAAGATTAAGGCTCTTGATCTCTCTTCAGGTCTGGAAGTGAACTCTCTCCAGACAATAGACAGGTCTATAAGGAAAAGCATAAGACTAGTGAGGTTCGTACACCTTAGACTCATCAAGTATTTGAGATAAAAAGTATAGCATTTACTCAAGGATAAAGTTCACAAAGGTTAGGAAAGGAGGAGGAATGGAAACAGGAAACAGAGAGAAAGTGGGATATCTGATGTTGCATCGTGGGGATTACCATCAATGGTACGAAACAAAATGTGTATGAGTTATTGAATGAAAACTGATGAACTACTCTGTAAATCTTCACCCAATTCACAACGAAACATTTTTAAAAAGAGAAGGTTTGAGCTATTACTTCTACACATCTCCAACTCATTCCCTTCTTCTACCAAGAGCAACAAGAAGTTTCTTAATCACTGATACTGTGGTTCCTTAGAGTGTAAAGGTGATGTCTTGGGGTGATGGAGTCTCAGTCAAAGAAACAAGGGTGAATCATTATGGGGTGGATGGGAGTGAGGGGCTCTCTCTGCTGTGATAAGGGGGTAGTTTGAAGAGCCCTGCAAGGGATTTGAGAATGTGAGGCAGGACTGGGCACTCACCTCGGTGTAAAAAGAGAAGATCAAGAATAGAGAAGCCAAGGCTCTCTCTCACCTTTCTTAGTCTACCTCAAGATCCAGGGCCAGTAGGTGCTCTGCTTGGCCCCCTGAAGTTGGACAGGAAGCTCCGCTTCCCAGAATTGATGGCAGGTCCTGTATCTTTCTCTCCCCTTGGCTAGCCTTCTATCCTAGAATTATAAAGGACACCACTCACCTATCCGCCGGGAAGCCATCAGTGGATGAATCATCTGGTAGCATCTTATGGGCAGATGGTTACAACTGTGCCCAGATGTTAAGCACCCCCCCCCTTGCCCCCTTGATAGGAGTCCTGGTGTGGCAGTGTGGGTTAATGCGCTGGACTGCAAAGTAAGTTTGAACCACGAGGTTGGCTGTTCAATCTCACTAACTGTTCCTCGGAAAGCCTTAACAGGGTCACCATGGGTCAGATCTGACTCGACAGCACATAACAGCAGCAACAGCAAGCCTCTTGATAAGGACCTCTGGTAGCGTACTGGTTATGAGCTGGGCTGCTAACCTCGAGGTCAGCAGTTTGAAACTATGAGTGCTTCCGCAGGAGAAAGATGAGGTTTTCTGCTCCCACAAAGATTTACAAAAGGCTCAGAAACCCTATGTAGGCTCATTATGAGTTGGAACTGACTCTGTTGGCACATCACCATCACCACACCCTTGATGGGGTGTGCGGTGGCTCCATACACTAAGCACTGGACTGCGAACCACAAGGCCCTTAGTTTGAGCCTGCAGGATGAGGCTTTCTGTGCCCACAAAGATTTTAAAAAGCCTTAGAAACCCTATACTGACTTGACTCGATGGATGACACTTAACAACAGTCACAACTAGCCCCTTGGTGGGAGGAGGGGATTCGTGGGAGGAGGGGTCTGTGCTAATCACCTCCTGCTGTGAACAGCCCTCTCCCATTCAGCCCTGTGGTTTTCTGTTTGTGCCATTATGTGGAAAAGGTCAAGAAAACAAGACCTTCAGGGCCAAGGCAATCGCGTACCTGGCTGTTTGGGAGCAATGGCTGTACTGTGTGCAGGTAAGAGAAAAGTGGAGTGGCCTGTTTCATTACCTGGTGAAAATCACCTTTGGTGGTACTAATGCTCCCAGATTAATTTGTGTGAACCTGCTGTGGGGAACGGGTGCTGGAAAGACAACCCCCTGTGTGTGATGTGAAACTCAGCTATTGTTCGGCAGCTGTCTACCCATCTTCTCTGACTGGGAAGGGCTCCCAAATTTAGCAGCACTGGCCACCTGGCAGTCTAAACAAAGGGAAGATTCAGTGGCTTTGGTACCTGGTGACACGTGCCCTCTAGAGATGCCATGGTACCACCCAGACTTGGTGCCAACAGTTTAAAGTCCTTGTTGAATTAGGGCATGTGAGTGAAAAATGGACAAATGAATCATCCTCTTTTGGGGATTTACAGCTGTTGCTGAACTAAGTCCCAGAGTGTTGACATTTCATAGTCTCTTCCCATGTGTAGTGAAGGACGAGCTGAAAACACGGAGAGCTGGGAGTTAGAGCACACATAGTGCATTCAGTCCACAAATCTGTTTCGAGGGTTGTCTATGTCAGGCCCTGAGCCATGTGCGGGACAAACAGCCCTCAGCCAGAGAGTGAGATCAGGCCAAAAGAAGTTTCTATAAACAGAATTCGGTGGTGTTTGGCAGTTATGTGAAAGTGGTTATTTAAAGGAAAAGGTATAAGTCTCCCATATAATAATGTAAAGTCATATGGCTGAATGTCCTCTGTAATTCACAGGCCTGCACCGACCATTTGCAGAACCAAGGGCAGAAAAACAGAGGTCTTCAATTGTTCAAATATACGAGGGGGCTTCAAAATTTAGTGGAAAAATCCCATTACCATTCAATTCTACTTTTCCCCCTTGTATAGGAACACAAATCAAGTCTGTTATAGCTGTTAACTGCTGTTGAGTTGAAATGAAGGCAAACAATTTAAGGGGAAAAATGGACTAATTATAAGTTATTTGTTTTTATTTGTTCGTTATTCAAACATTAACAACCTATCAACAGAACATTTAAACATGTGCAATAATTAATTTAGCTGTCTTTTATTTCTGCCAACTTTTCATCATATAAAAACAAGAAGAGCTTTCTATATTTTATATATTTTTTCAGTTTTGCTAAAGTATGAGGAGAAGAACTTATTTTATTTAGCTATGTGTAGGCTTGGTTTGAGGGCACTTGTGGTTCTGAGGCAGGATTCTCACCTCCCCTTCAGAAGCTCAGGCTCTGATTCTTGGTCAGTGTATCTCATGTGTAGTCCCAACCTGTCTGTCAGAAGAGATGTGAATGTGGTCACAATGCTGAGCTGGTTTCCGAGGAGCTTACAAATAGAGATGGACTAGGGAGAAAGAGCTAAAAATCTTCTAAAAATCAGTCACTGATTATCCTATGAATCACAAAATTCTGATCTATGACTTCATTTCAACAGTATCATAAGTTATATAGTGGTTACGAGTCGGGCTGCTAACCTCAAGGCCAGCAGTTCGAAACTACTAGTTGTTCTCCAGGAAAAAGATGAAGGTGTCTGCTCCCGTAAAGATTTACAGTCTCGGAAATCTATGCAGGGTCGCTATGAGTTGGAACTGACTCCACAGCATACCACCAACACCATGTTTTACTCTACTTTTCACATAATCTTTGTTTAATGGACAGCAATGAGTTAAAAGATTTAAGAAATATAATTGTATTCAAAGTATATGCATTTTGAATATATTTTCATCAAAATGTGAACGTACATGTAAAAGCACCTATAATTAATTTGCATACATTTAAAAAGAAAGCCTTTTTTCTTTCTTTTTCTCATTAAACTCCATTTTGGGGGGGGGGTCTCAAAATTCTATAACAATTTTTTGGTCATTTAAAAAAATGCTGATTTAAAAACCTAATAACTTAAATTGCCACACCCAAAAAGAAATAAGTGGTCCTTATTAAAGCATTCCTTTTCTTCTGAAGGTATATAATGAACTGTTATCATTACCCAATCTTTTACTATTAAACTTAATTGATCAATTGAGGCAAATAGTTCTAAAACCACTCTTCCACCACTGATTCAGGCTGGAGGGGCAGGTATTAAAGCTAATATTCATTTAGCCTCCAGACCTTTCTGAGAAATCTTGGTTGCTTCGCCAGCTCCAGCAACCTTTTGGTCGGTCCACTGTCTCGATAACACCCACAGCAACATTCTGTTCCATATCACGAACAGTGAAATGAACTAGAGGAAGATAGTCTGAGAAGCTCTCAACACACATGGTATGATAGTAAGGTTCTGTGTTAATTTGATTGGTCCAGCATTCTGTTGTTTGAAATTTGATAGTTAACTCTATGATGATTGGCTATGAGCAGCCAATCAAATGACAGTATGCTTCCTTGGTGGTGTAACCTGCTCCCAATATAATGGACACTGGAAAAATGCGCTTTCTCTCTTGTTTCCCCTAGGGACCTGGACTCTATAATTGTAAGCCATTTCCAAGATAATAAACTTGCTTTTTACAAGGGTGAGTCAAAAATTATCCACACTCCAGTTATATTAAAATGCCCGTCCACGTCTACGGCTCATGACAACAGTGAGCACGTGAAATGATTCTGTCAAATAGACAAGTGACAGTGGGTTATGTGGCAAATCATTTGCAAATCAGCCATGGTTCTGCCTGTGAAATAATCCATGACAAACTTGGATTTCGAAAAGTTTGTTTGAGATGGGTATTGAAACAACTCACGGAAGAGTAGAAACAGAAGCATTAGGACAGCTGCAAACAAAATTTGGACCGCTACTCGAAGGAGGGTCAAAGTTTCTTAAAAATATCATTACTGGTGATGAGACATGGATCCATCACTACACACCTGAAAGTAAACCGCAGAGTATGGAATGGACACATCCTTGATCGCTGAAAAAGAAACAGTACAAAAGTCACCCATCAGCTGGACAATTGATGCTTGCAGTTTTCTGGGATCTTTAGGACCAGTGTTGGAACTCCATCAGGAAAAATGTTCAACAATCCACAGTGCTCGTTACAGTGAGATGCTCACTGAAGAGCTGGAGCCTGCAATTTGGATTAAATGCAGAGGACTGCTATCCAAGAGCCTTGTGATCTTACATGACAATGCACATCTACACACCTCTACCCACACTGCTGACACTCTGCACAAATGCCATTTTAAGGTATTAAAGCATCCTCTCTATAATTCTGATCTTGCTCCATCAGACTTTCACCTGTTTGGTCCCCTCCAAGGAGCCCTTGGAGGATGAAAATTCACCTCTGATGAAGTGAAGAAAGTGGTGCATTTACAGCTTATAGTTCAGCCTATAACATTTTAAAACAAGGGAATATGAAAGCTTATTGAACAACAAGGAGATTATGTTGAAAAATAATGTATTTGTCTTTTCTAGAAGTTGATTAAAATAAATTCTACAGACAGAATGCGGATTAAGTTTTAATTCATCTCATGTATATATGTATGGAGTTCTGGTATGGCACTGTGGATTAATGCATTGGACTGCAATGTTGGTTTGAACTGCAAGGTCAACACACACACACACACACACACATATTTACATATATAGAGAGAGAGAATGAGAGAGAGAGAGAGAGAGAGATTGTGTCCTGGTGTGGTGGCACTGCTAGACGACAAGGTCAGTTTGAACTGCAAACCAGCTGCTCCTTGGAAACCCTATACAGGATTGCTGTAAGTCTGAACCAACTCAACAGCACTTAACAATGAATATATATATAGCTGGTTTTGCTTCTCTAGAACCCCAATATAAGATATGTGGTACCGAAAGAGTGGGATTCTAGAGAAATAAAATCACAAGGATGAGTTTTCAAATTGGTACTCAAGTTTGACTAATTTTAAAGGCACCGTGGAGATGGAGGAATGTCTGACCTCCACTTCATATGAATAGACCTTGGGATGATTTTGAGTTTGGTCCTCTTTTCCCCTTGTGTAGTTAGAGGAAGTTAGACACGGTCCCCAGTTAGTTTAAACAGCTGGCACCAGAAGCAGGATTCATTATAATGGCTTCAGAATCATGAAACTATGAGATTTTGTAGAAGAAAGAACCAAGGGGCATGGGAAGTAAAAATTTTGATTTTTAGATGGTTAGTTTGGATTTTGTTATCTGTAGTGGCTGAAAGGAATGCAGGGGATAAAATGCTTCAGCAGAAGGGAACACAACAGCTTCTGGAGTTGCCTAAAGCAGATATAACATTGGTTGAACTAGATGGCTAGTAGGGAGGCACAGGCCTACTGGAATCCACCTGCCAGAGGCCCAAGGCCATATGCATATGAATGGGGTTAGTCCAAAGGAGAAGAAAATGTTGAATTGAGTATTTTAAAAAGGTTATAAGTTTGACTGCCTTTTGGATATTGATTTCTCCTACCTATTATTGTAATATAGACATGCATGTGTGATAGAAACGAATATTGGGAATTATGATTACAGAGAGCTTATAAGCCTGGCTTCAGCCTATACTTGATTGGATTTGCTAAAAAGGGAGTTAGGATTTGCCCACAAAGAAATAGCCTTTTTATATTAAGCCTTTGTAGCTTGTGGGACTTTTGGTGGAATCCTGAGCCCGACTAGAACCTTTAGAGTTGGGAAATTTGCATTTGAAAAGACATGCAGACCAATCCAGAACTGTTGGGAGAACAGAGGATTCATGATTGAAAGAAAGCAGACAGAAAAAAGCAGACTGTGGTTTTTCAATATTCAAGCAAATTGTTAGCTTTGGAGGTATCAAGGCAAGAAAAGCAAGGCACAGCAGAGAAAATGCCCTTCTAGATCTGAAAATCAAAGGGAACTGGTGAGCTATATGCTCATTGGTGACCACCTGGGTCTACTTGTGAGTTATTGTTGCTGTTAAGTAACGTGGAGTTGGTTTCGACTCATAGTGACCCCGCACAGGGTTTCTGAGACTGTAAATCTTTACGGGAACAGAACGCCTCATCTTTCTCCTGTGGAATCGCTGGTAGTTTCGAACTGCTGACCTTATGGTTCACAGCCCGACTGGTAACCACTACGCTACCAGAACTCCTTGTGAGTAGAACTGGGGAAAATGCAGCAATAAAGACACAGACTGAGTTTAGACATGTTCTATTGGCATCCTTTGACCTTGAGATGAAAGAAGAGGAAGGACTTGGCTGGTCTGCAGTTTAGAGAGTTGTGTGAACTCCTGAACCCATGGGCACTGGAGGAGCCCCTGGGGGGTGAAGGGGCCAACTGGTCTGAGGTGCAGGGAGGTGTGTGTGAACTCCCAAACTTGTAATTGGTATCCATTTGATCTTGCTTGGACGATTAGAGTAGAGCTGACAAACCCAACCAGATGAAGATAAGGATATTTGATACTGTGAGCAAGTGTTAATTGCTGCAGTTGGATGAACTGGGCTTTTGCTTATGGATGCAGTTGCTCAAAATTCCAACTTTAATGGAAGATTCTTCAGATCAATGAACATCCTTGTCTGCATCCTTCTCCTTGTACGGGGTTGATTGGGATGGGCAATTTAGACATTGGCTATCAAAAATGGGAGGCTATAAAGGCGTGAACTGGCTGTCTTACAAGCTTTCATGGGAGTGCTTGGTTTCAGAATGAGGGGACAAAGGAGACCCTACTGACCAGTTTTCCTCTTTTCCAGATGGGTCTGGTGAAAGGGGTAGGGGCTGTTGCTGCTAGGATTTTGATTTTAATTGTAGTTGTTGGTAAGATTAATTGTGGTCATCAAAACTGTAATTGCAGAGATGTTTCATTTCAGGAACAGAGGGTCCCAGGACCAATAAGAACAAAGAACATGACTGGAGCATGTGATCCATGCCTGGAAATTTGGTGACAGCACAGACTTGCCATGGAAAGACAAAGCAGCTGTGGACTCTAGACCCTTCAGTTGATTAAGGCTGTGTGCCTGTCTACAGGCAGGAGGCTGGCTTGAAGAATGTGCCCTTTGGACATTTAAATTAATATATATTTTTTGTTTCGTTATGTATATGCACATCAAGTATTTATGTTTTGTTCACTTGTGACATATAAGGTGTAAATGGGGCCAGTGCATTTTTGTACATGTTAGGTGCAAGTATGATTTTACAATTTTCTTTATTTAGGGATTATACATATGGATTATAGGTGCCGAATTGACAAGGGGTAGACTGTGATAGTTAAGGTTCTGTGTCAACTTGTTGGGATTCCCAGTTGTTTGGCCATTGACAGTTAACTCTATGATGATTGGCTATGAGCAGGCATAGTTAACTCTAAGATGATTAGATAAGAACAGCCAATCAATTGATAGGATGCTTCCTTGGGGGTGTGGCCTGCTCTCCATATAATGGACATGTGAGGAAAGACTCTCTCTCTCCCTGGGGATCTGGGGCCCTACAAATGTAAGCCATTTTCTTGAAAATAAATTTCTCTTTATATACATACATATGTAGGTTTCACTGGTTTTGTTTCTCTATAAAACCCGGCCTAAGACACATGGGCTTGTCAGAAACCACGTCAATAATGGCAACATCATCAGACAAGAATTTGGGGCCATTTTCCAGCTTCTTACCAGAGCAGGAATCAATCTTATCTTTGAGCAAACTTGCAATGTGAGCTGTGTGGCAATCCAGCACTGAGTTGGCCTGGATGGTTCAGGATGATCACCTGGGCAGGGAAGCCACCTACTTCCATTGGCGGGTTGTTTTTGCTATCACCAGCCACATTGTCATGGTGAACATCTTTGACGGAGACATTCTTTACATTGAAGCCTACATTGTCCTCAGGCAGAGCTTTAGTCAAAGCCTTATGGTGCATTTCAACAGATTTTACTTCAGCGGTAACATTGAGTGGAACAAAGTTGACCACCAAGAAAATAATTTTTCTTATAAAATAGTAAAGTTGAAGGTTGAAAAGCAAATATACAAGTTATAATTAAATATAAAAAAGTTGAATCAAAATTAACTAAGTAAAACTAAATCTAAATATAATTATCTGAAAATTAAATCTTACGATACATTTTTAAAAATGGAACTTCACATTTCTATCCAGTTAAAGACACCTAACAGCAATAACCTTGCAATAGTAAAGGAGTCCATGGGCAATATGTCGAATGATGCAGAAAGCATCAAAAGAAAATGGAAGGTATACACAGAGTCACTGTACCAAAAAGAACTGGTCGATGTTCAACCATTTCAAGAGTTAGCATATGCTCCAAAGTCAGTGGTACTGAAGGAAAATGTCCAAGATGCACTGAAGGCATTGGTACAAGACAAGGCTCTAGAAATTGATGGAATACAAATTGAAATAAACTGAGGCAGCACTGGAGGTACACACTCATCTATGCTAAGAAATTTAGAAGACAGCTACGTGGCCAACCAATTGGAAGAGATCCAGATTTGCGCCCATTCCAAAGAGAAGCAACACAAAGGAGTGCAAAATTACCAGGCAATATAATTTATATCCCATGAAATCAAAATTTAGCTGAAGATAATTACAAAATGGCTAAAGTGGTACATTGACAGGGTAGCGAAGTGGATTACAAGCTGGGTTGCCAACTGCAAGGTCACCAGTTCAAATCTCTCAGCCGCTCTGCAGAAGACAGATAAGGCTTTCAACTCCCCTAAAGATTTACAGCCTTGGAAACCCAATACAGGGTCACTATGAGCCGGAACCAACTCAGAGGCACACAATTGCAACTAGTGTGAATGAACAAATTCTCGTATAACAAATACAGTCACACCTCAGTGATGTTGTGATTTGTTTTATGTAGGAATGCCATAAACCTTTGATTGTAAAAAACAAAAACAAATACAAATTATCTATGATGTGCAATAAAACTGACTATGTCTATATAACAAGTTCTCACCTTCCTGGAGTACTCATCCATTTTCTTTTTTCTCTTCCTGTTTCAGTTCCTAGTTCTGGAGATGCTGGAGATGAGCATGATGTTCATGACAACTGTACGTGGCAGCTGAGGTACATTTTGCAATATTTAAAAATTTCAATTTCTCCTAAATAATCTGTATAATTCTAAATGTAACATTGTGAAGATAATGTGTTCTTGTGTTGTTGTTACTAGATGCTGCTGAGTTGGTTCCAACTCATAGCTACCTTATGTACAACAGAACAAAAAATCGCTCAGTCCCGTGGCATCCTCAAAATTGTTGGTACACTTGACCCTATTGCTGCTGCTACTGTGCCAACCTGTTTCCTCAGGGGTCTTCTGCTTTTTCACTGACCCTCCACTGACCACCAAGCATGGTGTCCTTCTGAGGAACTGATCCTTCCTGATAATATGTCCAAAGCATGAGACATGAAGTCTCGCCATCCTGGCTTCTAAGGTTGGACTTTTTCCAACATAGATTTCTTTGTTCTTCTTGCAAGCCATGGCATTTTCAATGTTCTTGTCCAACACTATAATTCAAATGCAGTAATTCTTCTCTGGTCTTCCTTATTCATTGTCTGACTTTCACAGGCCTATGAGATTATTTAAAATATTATGGTTTGGGTCATAGTATTGAGTACTTTGTCTTCAACATCTTTGCTCTTGAGCACTTTAAAGTGGTCTTATGCAGCAGATTTGCCTAATGCAATACGTTGCTTGATTTCCTGACTGCTGCTTCCATGAGTGGTGAAAGTGGATCCAAACAAAATGAAGTCTTTGACAGCTTCAATCTTTTCTCCATTTACCATGATGCTATTTATTGGTCCAGTTGTGAGGATCTTTGTTATCTTTATACTGAGGTGCAATCCATTCTGTAGGCTGTAATATGATCTTTTTAATTCCTCTTGGCTTCAAGTGAACAAGGTTGTATCATCTGCATATTGCATTTTGTTCATGAGTCTTCCTCCAATCCTGATGCCATGTTCTTCCTCAGATAATCCAGTTTCTCTGATTATTTGCTCAGCCTAGAGATAGAATAAGTATAATGAAAGAATACAACCCTGGCACACACCTTTCCTGATTTTAAACCATTCAGTATCCCCTTGTTACAGTTGAGTAACTGCCTCTTGGTCTATGTACAGGTTCCTCAGGAGCTCTTAGAGTAGTGCAGAGTGGGAGCTGACAGAAAGTTTGTGCAGTTGGTTCAGAAGATGACTGTCCCTTTGTAGTTTGCATAATGTGGCAGTATGTGGCAGACCTGTGCAGACCCTGCTCATTTGTCGGGGTTGCTGTACCCTGTATCAAGCTGGGCTGCCATCACTGGGCTCCCTGGGGTGGAGCAGGAGGTCAACCACAGGCTAAGCCAGCACCTGGCCAGTGTGGGGGATGGAGGGGCTTGTGTAGTGAGCTTTGCAGCATGCTTACTGTGTAGAAGACAGCTGCTGCTGTCTTTTCATCTGATTTGATGCCAGTTTCAAAGCTAAAGATGAACATCCTGAATGGCATGTGAAGGAGAAACTACATTACAATGGACTATCCAAACCTAAGCCCATCCATTTAGGTTTGGGTAGTTGAGCCGACTTGATGATGACGCATGGCGACTGTTTGGGACCAAGCAGAACAGCCTCATAAGGTTTCCACGACTGTGAATCTTTCTGTAAACAGACTACCAAATGTTTCTTCCATGGAGCAGCTGCTGGGCTTGAACCAATGACCTTTTGATAAGCAGCTGAGTGCTTAATGACTGCACCACTGGCGCTTGTTGCAACTAAACACATAGGAATCATAGCAAGAAGAACATTCATAACTCACAGAGTTTCTCCTAGGCTGCTGTCCTTCTGATTCTGCTTGGAAAAGGTCGGATTGGATACGCAGGGCCAGCCAAGCAGCTGGGATGATGTTGAGACGGTAGCAGCTGGGCAGCTTTCACATCAGCAGGCCTCCTTTTCCCATTGCCAGTGGATGAACCTGCCCAGGGGGTCTTCCTTCTTGTCCTGGATGTGAGCCATGCTTGACCTGACCTTTGTCCCTTGTGCTTTCTGGCCTCCCTTCTCACTCGCCACATTTTCCTGCAGATCTGCAGGTCCTGGTCTCCTTTCATCTCTCATCTGGTAACTTCACTTACACTCCTGATTCCGCTCCTGGATGACTAAGATTGCTCCAGTGCCCACCCGCTTTTGATTGTCATGGACTTCGGGCAAAAGAGTCCTGGTGTGATGTGGGTTCATGCGCTAGAAGGCAAAGTCAGTTTGAGCTACAAGGTCGGAGGTTCAGGCTCACCAGTTGCTCCTAGGAAAACTTGAACAGGGTCACTATGGGTCAGAACCAACTCGAAGGCCTTTGACAACAACAACAACAGGGCAAAAAAGATTACAAAGAGGTTTGAGATTCTTGCATGAGGCAGACATTCCCACACAGAATATGCACACAAACAAAAAGGAAGCAAAACAAAAGCCAGTGCATGCTTAAGCAAACCCTATTCAGTATTTTTTGGTCACTATCCATTAAACCAGGAGGCCACAGAGGAAAAGAATAACAAGATTCCCATGACCAGCTCGGCAAGGCGAGAGCTGGCACAGGGCCTCTCCGATCACCCAGAAAAAGCCTCATTTTTCACGAGCGTCTCTTATTTTAAAAGGTTTCAAGACCTTGCAATGCAGACATGTGACTAAAGGACATCCGCCATTCATTTGTGTCCTCCACACACTGGGCTCTGTGAAATTAGGTATGACTAAAAACACATTTTTAGAACATTTACGTTGTACTGTAATAACGATTGTTCTCAAGGATGCCGTGTTCCTCTGGCTTCACAGATGTTTGGGTTGGATTTTATTTTAAAACGGTCTCAGCCAAAAACAGCTTCTCATAGAAACAGCAGGTTCATTTCGATTCAATACTTCACTTTGGACGATTGCTTGACTTTGCTTTAGTGTTGCATACTGGGACTTAGTCTGCCCAGAATCCACATGCTGCCCTCCCATTAGCATCAGCAAGAGCCGCAACAGACAGATTGAGGCCAAGGGGAACGCAGACCCCCACCACGGCACACAGCACAGCAGTGAACTGAGCTGCGCCGAGCCGAAAGCTGGTGCATGCTCAGCGTTGCAAATGGGGCTTTGCCAGCCATATGTTGCCTTTGATGGTATTTACCTTGAGACACATAACATCTTGTTACCAAACAAGGCAAGACACAGCACTGAGTGACAGGAGATGCTATCCACAGGGAGGTTGAGCGTCTTCCCAATTCCTCCATGTTGTCCCGGGTGTTTAGTCTGGTGGAAATTCAGAGCAGAAGGTCACTTGGGGGAGAGATGGTGACAAGCATCACAAGCTAATAGACTGTTTCAGAATGAAAGAGGAGGCTGTCTGCACCCCAAAGCAGAAAAATATTTGGAATTCTGCTGTCTGGCTACATTATTCCACCAGGAGTGGACTGAGGGCCTCAGGCTGAGCCCAATTTGCCCACGTGAGCTTCTCTGGTTACTGCGCTTGCAGTGGGCATTCCTTCAGAGCTAAAATCCGGGGGCAGCTACTGAAAGCCATCTCCAGTAGGGTGCACCTGGGACTGCACATCAAAGACACCAACCGGGAGGTCAGTCAGCTTGGGAACAGTCCACTTTTCCAGGGATGTTGGGTCACTGGCCTAGCAGGAACTGGACGGTATGGTACCATGGTGGTGGGTGCTCATTAGCATTGCTGTTTTGCTGCGGCGGCTCTCTCTCTGCTACAGGGTATGCAAAGCCCACATAGGTTACAGTGGTCTTGGAAAGGCCCTTCTCCTGGCTGAATTTTAGTTACCAGCCAGGGAAGCAGAGCAGAAAGGTGGGCAAGCTTTCGTCTGTGGACTGGTCACCCCACCTGAAAACCTCCTCATTGGCAGGAAGGTGTTAAGGTGTTAAAACTATTCTTGTGTGGAAAGAGAGAACCCCTTTGGAGAGGAGGCAAAGGTGGACTTTCAGACCTGAGACTCCAAAGGGGCCATGAAACAACCGCAGAGCAGTGGAGGGGATTCACGTGTCTAATGAGCAAGTTGGACTAGCAGGGTTTTAGGACCTACTCTGAACCCGAGATTCTGTGAAGATAGAGTATGGGTATAAGTGATGCCTCCTGGGAAACCTGGGTTCCAGTCCTATCTCCCAGCTTCTTATGCTCTGTGCAGCCTGGGGAAACTGGCTTTGCCTCTCTGAGCCTCTGTTTCCTTATCCGTAAGCTGGATGCATGGTGTAAGGAGTAGTTTGGCTCATAGCAGAGGCTGAATAAATGGTGGGTGCTTTCTTCCCTTCTTCCAGTTCATTTCCCCAACCACAGCAGACCCCAGTCTCCCTCTCCCAACTCCCACCCTGCCCCTGCACACACCAGGAAGCTGGGATCCTCACTGTTGTTGTTAAGTGCCATCAAGACAGTTTCTGAGGACTGACTGGTAGGTTTGAACTGCCAACCTTGTGGTTTGCGGTCCAGTGCTGATCTTACAGTGCCGCAACAGGAAGCTAGGATCCTCGTTGCCTCTCAAATGGGAGGCACCATCTCTCTTGGAGGACAGGTGTAACCCAAGAGCCCACCTGTCACCGGATTCCCTTCATGCTAAGCCAGACACTGTGGCCTCTGTGAGAGCTCATGGGCCTCACAAGACCCCAGGGGGGCAACCAGCTTGGACAGCTTGCCTGGTACCCCATCAGTGCCTTCGGGGTCTGCATCTCCTCCTGCTCTGTCCCTCCTCAGTGCCCACCCCAGGGTCTCCTACCAGATGAGACTGGACAGGAGTTAGAAAGAGGAAGCCTGTCAATCACTCAGTTCTTCCAGCTATTAGTTCAACTTGAGGTAAGTTACACAAACTCCCGGCAATCAAACTTATAAAAAGGGAATACCAACCAATAGCTGCTTGGCAAGGTTGTTGCAAACGTCAGTGGTTGTGAAGTCTCTGGAACATGGGAGGCATCTGATAATAATATCCTTTCTCTTCCGAGTCCTCTTCTCATGCCTTGAAATAATTGACTTTCAGTAATTAGAACAATGGTTCTCTAAACTTGGGCCCCAGACTAGCAGCATCACTCTCCCCTGAGGACTTGTTAGAAATACACATTCTCAGGCCCACCGGTCCAGTTATCGCTGACTCATGACAACTCTATACACGTCAGAGTAGAACTGTACTCCATGCTTTTCAATGGCTACTTTTCCAGTAGATTGCCAGGTCTTTATTCCGAGGCACCCATTTGGTTAATGACTAATCATGTTAACTATTTGGAATACTCAGGGACTCCAGCTTCACCCCAGACCTACTGTCTCAGAAGTTCTGGAGTGGGGCCCAGAAAACTGCAGGTGACTTTGTTGTTGTTGTTAAGTGCCTTACAGTTGGCTCTCACTCTCAGTGACCCTCTATAGGGTTTCCAAGGAGCCGCTGATGAGTTTGAACCACCAGCCTTGTGGTTCAAACTGACCTTGAGGTCCAGTGCTTTATCCCACAGCACCACATGAGGACTCCAGGTGACTTTAATACACAGTAGATTAGAGAACTATGGTAGGAATACCAACTTCTCACCGCCTAAGGTGGCTTCTTGGGCTTGACTGTGCGCTCTCGCTTCTGGATGTAATTTGGAAGAGTCTTGAGCTTGAAGGCCAGCAAGGCTGGGATACCAGTCCACTGGGTCGGGTCTCATTTGCCTGCCTGTGAGAGACCCCATGAGTCCCCATCATCTGGTGGACCATTGACTGATGCTGGTCCAGTCCAATCAGAACTACGACGTCCTCTAATCTTGGTTTATGGAAGGGCCGGCCAGATCTCACAGGCAGATTCAAGTGCCAAGACACAGGTATGCTCAGTGTATGAGTCCCTGAGGGGATCCAGCTAGTGAGGCTGGATGTGTGCGTTTTCTGTTGCTAGACAGCATGGTCAGTACTGTACAGATAATTCACCTCATGTGCAGCCTCTTCCCATCTGTCAGTGAAGTCTTATGTGTGGCTGTGAGTTTCCAGACAAAAAGAGACTAGCAAGAAAATCTACTTCTGAAAAGCAGCCAATAAAAAACCTGTGAATTAAACAGTCTGGCCCACAACTGATTATATATGTTTGTAGGGTAGCCACAAGTTGGGCTGACTGGACAACTGCTGACCACCCCAAGGAAGAGACTGGTGTTGCCTTAGTGCTGCTGTGTTCTGTCATGAGCCTTCCAAAGGGTGTGCAGATTTCTTTCACGGGGTTTGTGATCCTCCTACTCACTGAGCATTAAATAAGGTACACGTAGGCATCTAACTCTGAGAGCTGTTCCTGAGAGCCTGCTAGACTCCTGTGGCCATGGCCCGCCTAGATTCTGAATTGGCCTCTCTATGCCATGGACAGTAAGAATGTTGTTGTTAAGCTATGTCGAGTCGGTTCCTACCCATAGCGACCCTGGTTTCTGAGGAGTGGCTGGTGAGCTTTGAACCGCCAACCTTGTGGTTCAAACTGACTTTGAAGTCCAGTGCATTAGCCCATAACAAACAGAACTTTTCAAATGCTCATATTTGGCATCAGAAACAGACTTGCCCTCAGTGTCATGAGTCATGAATCTTCTCTGGCCTCTTCCATGGGTGATAATGTGGTTTTGGAGAGACGCAGATCTGTGTTGGTGTCTGCCTCTGCACTCACTAGCTGTGTGACCTAGGGAAATTCCTTAACACCTCTGAGCCTCAGTTCCCTTATCTCTCAAACAGAGACAACCCTTGTAGACTGTTGGGAAGATTGCAAGGTGCCTAGCGCATGGCTGTTGTTGTTGTTAACTGCTGTCAAGTCAGTTCTGACTCATAGTGACACTGTATAGGGTTTCTGAGGAGCGGCTGGTGCGTTTGAACCACTGACTTTGTGATTAGAACTGACCTTGTGGTCCAATACGTTATACTGCAGTGCCGTTATCAAGACTCAACTGGCACATAGTTGTTGTTATATGTGCCATGGAGTCGGTTCCAACTCATAGCGACCCTGTACAGGGTTTCCGAGGCTATAAAGATGAGAAAGCCTCATCTTTCTCCCATGGAACAGCTGGTAGATTCGAACAGCTGACCGTGAGATTAGCAGCCCGATTCGTAACCACTGCGTTACCAGAGCTGCTTTGGTACATTGTAGGCAACCTTTAAGTTAAGTTTTTATTATCCGGGGGTTTGCCTCTGGGCAAGTCATTAGAATGGTAATATATCTCAGCTCATTTTCAAGTAACATTGTGAATTAACCCCTTCAAAAATGTATGAAAGGAAATATAGAAAGTTTTCAGAAATAGAAAATGGAGGTTCTTCCAGCAGTATTTGAGCTTGCAGCTGCTTCACTCCCATCAGGCATACCTCTGGACACCCAGAGACTGTGGCGCCAAGCCCTCGTCCAGCCTGTCAATCCCTGGGGGCCAGTCTCAAGCTGCCGGTGAGCTCGGCTGTGTGCTTTCACCTGAGAAACATTTGCCTACCACCAGCTGACATTGAACATTAAGTCAAGAGGTAGAACTGGCTCTTCACTTCACTTCATGGTCTCTCTGGTCAGCCGTTTGAGCCCACTGTGGTAGGTACAGCTGACCAGATGGTGGACAGTGGAGAAGATTATCAGCAAAGTCCTCAGGCCACAGTGTAACCTCTCTGGGGTTGAGAGCTCACTCACAGGACCTGTGAGCCACAAAAACCTAAAGTATTTAGTATTTCTGAGTATGCTCAACATATCAGGTGCTTTGAATGTAGAGTGAGTAATTAAAACCAAAAGAGTTCTTTATTCTACTGGGGACAGTGGCAGTTAAATGGTAGAATTCTTACCTTCCATGTGGGACACTTGGGTTCGATTCCTGGCCAGTGCATCTCCTGAGCACCTACCACCTTCCCTTAGTGGTTTGTGTGTTTCTGTGATGCTGAATGGAATCCTGATGTGGCACTGTGGGATAAGGGCTGGACTGCTAAGGGAAAGATTGGTGGTTCAAACCAATGAGCCGCTCCTCAGAACCCCTACATAGATAGGGTTGTTATGAGTTGGAACTGATTTGACAGCGCTTAACAACAAAACAAGGATGCTGAACAGATTGCAATTTAAGATAGACCAGGAAGAAAGGCCTGGTGATTGACTCCTGCAAAACCCCTATGGACCCCAAAGGTCTCATCCCATTGTGTATGGGGTCTCCAGGAGATGGGACTGACTCTACTGCAGCTAACAACAATGCTCTTAAACATTAATAAACCTTTCAAATTATTTTCAGCCTGGTCATCTTTTGAGCTTATTAAAATCTTAGTAAAGACCAAAGGACCCTTATAGAAAACAGTAGAGGGTGGTGGTGGTGTGCTGTGGAGTCGGTTCCAACTCATAGCGACCCTGTACAGGGTTTCTGAGGCTGTAAATATTTACGGGAGCAGAAAGCCTCATCTTTCTCCCACGGGACAGCTGATAGTTTGAAACTACTGAGCTTGAGGTTAGCAGCCTGACTCATTACCACTACACTACCATAGCTCCTTAGCAAACAGTCCAGGGTGCTTCAAATAAACTACTCCTTCAATGTAGTAAAGAACTGTTTTCTCAATACAGGACCTTTGTTTGACTCCTCTGATGCAGACACAAAACAAAGGCATGCGCATATGCAGAGATATTTTGCCCCTTGGAGTAATTATGCATGCCTTGATTTTGCCCTTGCTGAAAAGATCAATGCAATGTTTATAAAAGAACACTTGCAAAGAAGAAAGACTTGGCCCAAACCCTGTCTTCCTGAGTTGTTGACAGCTGTTAGTCAGTGCAAACCTCAGTGGAAATAAAGAGAGATCTCAGCATTGTTTATAACAGGAACGTTTGAAATGGCTTCCCTCCAAAGCTGGGCTGATTTAGTACCTGGGATGTGTGGCCTGAGTCTCCCGCACTATCTTGATTTCTTCCCCGGAGCTATTGAGCTATTGTTGATGCAGCTGTGGAAGTCTGGTGTGTATCCTGAATCCGAGAGTGCTTCCACTTGTTTGGAGTCAAATATTTCTCGGTTATGTCACTGTGCCTTCCTGAACTTCGGTCGTTCCTTTTACAGGGCTTTGTTGTTTTGAGTCAAAGCCAGTTTTTCACTCTTGCGTAAAATTCTCAGAATCTGAGACTTTGCAGCCAGCATATAGATTTCAATGAAAACCACTGAAACAGGTAGGAGGATTCTGGGGCACTTAAAGAAACTGAAAGGGATTTTTTTTTTTTTTGCAGGAAGGGTGTGCCTGCCACATCATTGGTTTTTTTCTTTATATGATGCATGATGGTGCAGGCTGGCCTATTTGGACCCTGGGCACCAGAACATGGACCTACTGGGGCTGGACTGGGCACTGGTCCTGGCTCAGGGTTGAGTAGCTTTGCCATTCCACCTGCCGGATGGTAGGCCTCAGGGGAGAAAGAGTATGTGAAGATGATAAAGCACTCTTTGAATGTTAGGATGGTGGGCGTCTGTGTGTGTTTACAGTGCAGCCTCCCACTTGGGGTGCTGTGCTGTGAGAGATGTATGAAGGGGGATCTTTGATTCCTTCAGCCCCTTCATATTAGAGATGTCTCCCTGTTTGTTGTTGTTAAGTGCTGTTGAGTTGGTTCTGGCTCATAGCAATAGGGTTTCCTAGGAGTGACTGGTGGATTTGAACCACTGGCCTTGTAGTTAGCATTCCAATGCTTATCCTACAGCACCACACTAGAACTCCAGGTCTCCCAGTTTATACCCGAAAAATATTATTACTTTCCAAATGGACCCTAACAGATGACAAACTGCTTAGGGGAAGCACTAGTGGGAGGTCAGGCGGCTGGAGGGCTCCTGGGAGGGGCTCCCACAGGATAACTCTCCAGTTAGCCCAGTTTCAATGTCACTTCCTCCAAGAAGTCTTCCCAGAATCCCACTCCTGAGGTGCCCAGTATCTCAGCATCTGGTCTTTGGCTCTGACCACACAGCATTAAGATTGCTCATCCAATGGTGATCTCTCCTACAGATTGCAAATTCCATGAAGAGCAGGATCTGTTTGATCCCCATTGTATCCCCAGCTAAGCTACTTTCCTGTACCCCTGTACTACTTTCCATGGGGTTCTTTCTGACTCACAGCAGCCCAGATGTGTCAGAGTAGGATTGTGCTCCATAAGGTTTTTATTGGCTGATATTTTGAATGCAGATTTCCAGGTCTTTCTTCCAAGGTACCTCTGAGTCGACTTGAACCTCCAGTCTTTCAGTTAGCAGCTGAACACATGACCTGTTTGTACTGTGACTCCTCCTCATATGTAATAAATTGATCCTTAATGAATGAATGAACACCAGAGTGAGTACCCTTGTAGATCTCAATTCTGAAAACATATTCATATTATTTCCTCCTGTAAGATAAATAGAAGGATGTGCTTTTCAAAAATAGTAGCAATATTTAAAGCCTTGTTTCTCAAAGGGGGGCCCAGGAGCCAGAAGCACTGATATCACCTGGAAACTTGTTAGAAATGCACAACTTCAGGCTCATCCCAGACTTTGCTTTTCAGCAAGAGCCATACGTAATTTGGAGTCCCCTGGGTGATGCAAACAGTTAATGCACTCGGCTGCTAGCTGTAAGGTTGGAGGATGAGTTTATCCAGAGGTGATGCAGAAGAAAGACCTGATGACCGTCTTATTCCCAGACCACCATACACTGGAAACTCTGCGAAACCTGCTCAACATCCTGGCAACACACAGTTTTCGGTGACAGGCTGGTGGTGGCTGTCCATGACAGGCTGTGAGCAGAACTGGGGGGCATTGGGGGTTCAGAATGAGCTCTTTTTCTCTTCTCTCCAGCTACATTCCAAAGCCTTTTTAGGGCAGGAACAGCAGATTGCTCTCTGACATCTCAGCTGATCTACTCACTATTTCAGCCTTCCTATCAGGAACCAGGCCTGCCACTCAGCTCAGGGGTGCTCAGACGGGCTCCGGAAGCACTATCCTGGAGGTGCTTAAATAGCTGGCACTTTTTCTCTCATTCTTGGCATATTGTTGTTGCAGTGTTTTGTTCTTTTCAAGTCTTTCCAGCGTTTGTTCCATCACTGTTAAATCCTTGATGACAGTAAAATCCTTAAACAGAGCAACCTTGGAGCTCAGTTCTTGGAATTCATGTTTTATTTGTATTATCAAACGGAAGTACTGGGTTTTTGGTTTGTCTTCTTAGGATAAAGATGTTTGACCAACTAGCTTTGAGGCAGAATTTGAGATGGGACACGGGGGTCTAGGAACCTGTGGGGCTCTCTGAGAGAGTTTGCCTTTACCTGTGAGTGTTCTCTCAGGAGAGACCTGAAGAACCCTTTGAGGACATTTTAGCCTGGAATGACCTCACTTCACATATCCCGGGGTGTGGCCTCTGGTCCAGGCTGGTAGCTGGGAGCCCAGAGTACATAAGGGAGACCAGATGGGGTGCTAAGAGTCAAGCGTGGGAAAGGGTGGGGTTCAAAGCTTGGGAATTACATCTTTCTTCTGGAGGATCTCAGAGCAAGGAAGGTTCTAGAACACTGAGGAGGTAGTCTTGAAATAAAGTGGAGACCTGAAGGCCGGGATGGGAAAGAGACAGGGACCGGAATCATGGTGGGTGTTTGGAGGGAACGAGGGTCCTTGAGGTTCATGAGGAAACCATTAGGGAAGACTCAGTGTGCACAGCTGGGAGTAGGGAGCTGTGGGGCAGGTCTCAGATGATCAGCATCAGAGGAACCTTCACAGCTGTTGTTATTGATAGGATTGTGCCCCACACACTCCCAAATATGTTCTGAAATCTAACTCCACTACCTGTCGATGTGATCCAGTGTAATATAATCACTTTATAGGAAACAGAATGCAATCACCATTCATAAAGCAATCGAATCAGTTCTAACATAATCAGTCTATCAGTTGAAGTCATACCACTGTACAGTGGGTTTAAATCTAATCTTCCCCAAATTAGATAAAAAAGAAAAAAAAGAGCAGATTAGACACAGAAACAGCACATGAAGCGGTGAGGAGACAGACACGAGGTGAGACTTGTATCAAAGCCGAGGGACCAAGGAACACTTGGGGCTGTCTACGATGAAGGAAAAGACATGGTCAAGAGCCATTTGGTTTTAGAAACTCTGAATAGACAGAAAAATCTATGGTTTTTGAATTCTGTTAAAAAAAACAGAGGAGTGTGACAGAGATACCACCGTCAGCTTCCGACTAGTGTCTGGGTGGCCAAGGGTCAGAGCTTCCATCTGTAAAGTGGGTGGGCAATCCCTGCTTCATTTTACAGGGCTGTTGTGAACTTTTTCGTTGCCTTATTCCTGGAGTCTGTCCTCAAGGCACATCCCCTTTCTGCTGCTGCCTTCACTGTGCTATGAGATTCAGGTGCCCACCTCTCTTATTGCTTGTTCAGCCCAGGGATCGGCCTATTCAGCATGGCCTCTCTGTCCCAGCACGGGGGTTAGCCCAGGAAGCCATAGGTATGTAGACCTGACACGTGTGCACCTTTAATGGGCGATCTAGAGCCATAGTATATTATGGCTAGGTGGAACTTGGATTTCCTAGTGGACAAATGAATAAACCGAGGCCCAGAAAGGGTGAGCTATCTGTCCCAGGCCCCTCACACAGTTTGTCTCCATTTCACTTAAAAAGAAAAAAAAAAATGTTTTAAATCTTTGTATAATACAATGTTTGCCAAGCTCACATTTTTCATGTGTGTGATTAGTGGCATCAATTACATCAATCATATTATACAACCTTCACCAATATTTGTTGGCAAATTTTCCATCACCATAAACAGAAATCCAATTTCCTGTTGAGTTAGCGCTTTCTTACTCTCTGTCCCCTGTTGTTCTCTACCTATCTCCCACCATCTATCTGACACTTTGTGTCCTGTGGTGGTCTGTGTCTCCTGGGATGCTGGAAGCTAAGCCACAGGTATTGGGTATTTTCAGTTCCAGCAGGGTCACCCAGAGTGGACAGGTTTCAGCTGAGCTTCCAGACGAAGACAGGCTAGGAAGAACAGGCTGGTGGTCTCCCTCTGAAAATCGCCAATGAGAACCCTATGGATCACAACAGAATAGAGTGCTGGAAGATGAACCACCTAGAAAGAAAGGCACTTAAACACACTGAGGCCAAAATAGCAAGTTCAAGTATATCATCAATTACAAAGATGGTGCAGAACTGGGCAGTGTTTTGTTCTGCCATATTTGGGTTCGCAGTGGGTCAGAACCAACTTGAATGCAATTACCAATACCAATACTCTTACTTCTTTTCAAATCTGAATTTGCCTTGTCCATCTTTGAGAACCTGAACGAAGCCTCAGACAAGACGCTCAATGCTTACTTTGAGTATAATAAATGCTTAATACAGATCTGCTTCCACAGTGGAAATAATTATGTCTGGAAGAATAAATATATCGTGAAAGGTTTTCCTCAGTGTAAAGTATTGAGGTCTCAGCCACATCTGTGACTAGGCCGAGCTTTGAGACACAGGGACGGACCCGCTCCACTTTTTCAGTAGTGCCTTCTGCCATTATGTGTGACTGAGAAAGTCAAAGCCCAAAGTACAGTGGAGGTTAGAGGGTTAATCGTTCCTCACTCTTCCTCATTTGCCTTCTGGGCTCAGAACATCCTCAAAACATTACCTGCAAGTTACCAGAGCTTTAAATCAAAATGCCAACCTTCTCTTCATTTCCACTTACTGAGCTTGCCCCCGCGGGACAGATTGTACTGATTTTATAGTGGGTGATATCCTTCCTAATAATTCTTCTGTGGATGACTTAATCCCTGTAACATCTGCTGTACTGGCGATGGGATCACGGATAATAAGGGCTTGGAGCTGACCCTTTGGTTATGTCATTTGGTCCCAGACTTCTGAAAAATCAGAACCCAAACATAACTCAAAACAAAAAGGAAAATATTTTTCTGAGTTTACTGTGACCTCAAGGTTCTTGGTGAATGGGTAGCACTGGGTGACTAGGAGCTTCCTGAGTAACGAGTCACTGGGAGCCCCAAGAGCAGACGCATTTCTGTGGGGAAGGCAAGGTCGAATGCAGAAGGACTCCATTTTTGTTTCAGCCTAAGACTGTGTCTTGGGCCCTGACTAGTCAGGGGTCTTAGGGATGGTCAGCTGAAACAGCAGCTTTTGAATCACCAGTGTGCAGCCTGATGCTGCATTGTATGACCCCACTGAATAATTCCTATTTCCAGACCACATAATTATGTCTTTATAGAGCCAGATTAAATGTGGAGTTGTTCATCCACTTAAAATAGAGACAGACACAAGTCCCAACGCAGGAGGAAATGGTCAAGGTTTATTTCACAACCCGCTTGAAAAGATCTGAAGTTGCCTTTCAAGTGATAGAGAAATTTATGAGCGTTCCCCTTAAACCGGTTTCCAAAAATAGCGGGGCAGCTGCTTTGTGAAGGCTGTCTCTAGCCAAGTCCACCGGAGTTTCAGAACTTGGAGCTTTCTCCCACTGAGGTTGGGCCTGGCTGCTTGACACAGGACAACTTCTGTGGCTCAAATGTGCAGGACCTGGGCCCAAAGCAGTCTCATTTCTGCCAAAGCTAATAGCAAGGACCTCTCCAGCTGAGATCTCAGTCTCCCCTGTGCTCTGCTTTGCAAATGTACCTCTGAGAGGTAGGAAGGAGAGAGGATCCCCTTGTTGACCCTCGCCCCACCGAGTCCACCCACCTGAGCTCAGGCTGCAATTCAATCCCACCACTGGTTGGTTTGTTTATTGTGGGCTGTTTAAACTTATCTGGGAAGCAATGGACTATGTGATCAGTTTAAGGAGAGGAGGGCATCATTTTGTGTTAGATGATAATGTGGAACGTGGAGACAGTCCAAATCCTGACCCCATCATTTACTAGCTGTGTGACTGTGGACATTTTGCTTCCCTTTCTGAGTCACCATTTTTCTCATCTATGTGATAATAATAATAATGCTATTAATGCATTAAAAGTAATAATATTAGCTACACTCTTGGGTTCTTGAGAAGGTTACATGTGATGATGCATGTAAGTGCTTGACATATAGTGGATACCAGGTAAATAAATATCTTTATTCTATATAATACTACTATATACTCACATTGGAGTCCTAATGTGGTGCTGCAGGATGAACACTCGACCTCAAGGTTGGTTTGAACTGCCAGGTCAGTGGTTCAAATCCACCAGCCGCTCCTCAGAAACCCTACACAGGGTCACTATGAGTCAGACACCAGACAGAGTGCTCCTTGGAGGCCAGGATGGCCGGACTTTGTCTCTCATACTTCAGACACATCATCAGGAGGGACCAGTCATTGGGAGGATATCATGCTTGGAAAGGTGGAGGGTCAGAGAAAATGAGGAAGACTCCCAATGAGATGGATTGGCAAAGTGGCAGCATCAATGGGCTCAAACGTAGCAACGACTGTGAGGTTGGCCCAGGACTGGGCAGTGTTCCATTCTGTTGTACGTAGGGTCACTATGAGTCAGTACTGACTCAATGGCATCTAACAACAACAGCAACAATGAGTTGGAACTTAACAACAGCAACATAGTCACATTACTACTCTAGTTTTATCTTCATTTAGAAAGAAATAACAATAAGAGAAGAAACTTTGATTTTAAGTCTTTGAGGAATGAAGGAAGAATTGATATCCCATGTAAGAAAAGTTTTACTAAAGGTAATATAGAAACGGCTGCAAGCATACATTGACAGAGAATTTCCAGAGATTCAAGCCAGATTGCAAGAGGCCGTGGAATGAGGGATATCATTACTGATGTCCAATAGATCTTGGCTGAAAGCAGAGAATATCAGAAAGATGTTT
>NW_006408637.1:5894247-5912322 GCF_000296735.1 Chrysochloris asiatica
GGTTGGCCCAGGATTGGGCAGTGTTTCGTTCTGCTGTGCATAAGGTCGCTATGAGTTGGTACCGACTCGATGGCACCTAATAACAACAACAGCAGAAGAGATGGGCAGTTAGACTAAAAGGTCTGGTACTCCTACACAGGCGGTTGGAGATGCGCTTGTCACAATGAGCTGGGGCTCTGGGGCCTCGCACTGTCAGTCTGTGGCTTTGGAAGAATCTAAAGTGAGAGTTGTGTTGTATCCTTGAGAGCCAACAGGAGTCATGGGAGACACTGAGAGACTTCTGGTGTCCAAGAGAGGGCAGCGGCCAAGACTCCTGGACAGCAATCTGTCCACTGCATCTTAGAGTCAAGGAAATTAAAAAAAAAAAAAAAAGGCCACCTTTGTCCTGGACCATCTAAATCTGTCACCTCTCCCCTTACTGAACTTCTCCCTCCTGTCTGCCTCTGAGTAACTGTTTCTTTAGCTGACCGGGAGAAACCAAAAGACATGTCTGCCCTTGGTATATTTATAGCATCAGGAAAGTTTCATGAGTAAAGTCAGATCAAGGAAAGGAAATAACATTCCCTGGGGGTCAGTGGAGTCTGTAAGTGTGTATGATCGCGTGTGTGTGTGTGTGTGCTGTATAAATGTGTGTGTGTGTGAATCTGTGCGGTTTGTGGATGTGTATGATCTGTGTGTATATGTGTGCATGCGACATGCATGTGCACATGTGAGTATGTGTGTGCACATGTGTGTGAGTGACATATACATACAGCTGTGTGTGAGTGTGTGTATGTGAGTGGTATACATTGATCTGTGAGTGTGATGTGTGCCTGTGTATATATATATGCATGTATGGATATGTGTGTCAGTGGTATGTGCGTGGTCATTGTCAGGTGCTGTTGAGTTGGCACTGACTCAAAGCGACCCTACGCACAACAGAACGAAACACTGTCCGGGTTTGCGCCAACAATCGTTGTCATGCTCGAGCCCATTGCTGCTGCCACCGTGCCGTTCCATTATGCATCAAGATCGATCTTGAAAAGCTCTTTTTTGATGATCAATGTGATGTACCATTCCTCTTCAATTTGCCATTTCCGGTATAGGAAATCACACGATTGTTAGAATCAAAATGGCCACTATCATTCTGTTTAAGTTCACTAATGCTTAGGATCTTTATGTGTTCCATTTCAGTTCTGAAAACTTCTAACTTTCCTAGTCTGATACTTCGTACCTTCCACGTTCCGATTATTAATAGATGTTTACAATGGTTTCTCCTCATTTTGAGTTGTGTCCCATCAGCAAATGAAGGTCCCAAAAGCTTTTTTCCACTTGCATCATCACAGGCAACTCTACTTTGAGGAGGCAGCTCTTCCCCAATCGTATTTTGAGTGTCTTCCAACCTGAGGGGCTCATCTTCTGGTGCTGTATCTAAAAGTGTTCTGATGCTCTTCATCAGTATACTGGAGTTAACTGACAACAGTCCTCTGCTATTCATGAAGTTTTCAGTGACTAAATATTCAGAAGTAACCTGTCTCTCCTTCTTCATAGTCTCTCTTATTCTGGAAACTCATCTGAAACCTGGCCACCATGGGTGACCCTGCTGGTATTTAAAATACTGGTGGCATAGCTTCCAGAATCACAGCAGCTTGCAAGTCATCACAGTTAAGACAGACTGACAGATGCGTGGTGGGGAGACATCATAGATACATGTATGTGTATGGATGTGTCTGTGAGTGTGGAGTATCTGCATGTGTGCATTATGTGTACATGTGTACGTATGTGTGCACATGTGCATACATATGTGTGAATAGTTGCAGATGTATACACGTGTGAGTGATGTATATATATCTGTATGTGTGCACTCGTGTGTATGTGGTATGTGAGTGGTCTCGTGTACGTGTGGGGGTGGTGTGTGAGTGTGCATGTGTGAGTGGTGTATGTATATCCATGAATGTGGGTATGTGTCAGTGTGTGTGTGAATGAACATGTATGAATATGTGTGTGTGAAAGAGAGACAGTGAAGGCATGTTTTACCAATTGACTACAAAGACTTAAATCTCTCTAGAAGACAGACTGACTAAATGGATTGAGTTCGAGACCAGCCCCTCTTTCTTTATCTGTTTCCTTATCTGTTTCTCCATCTGTAAAATGGGACCATTGTTGATGTCTTCGACATACCTCTAAGGCACACAGTTACGTGGAATTCACCTAATTATAAATCTTTGCAAACATGAAGTGCTTCAGGTATGGGTTCCAGTTTTGTGTTTTGGTGGTGTGTATATTTGTCTGTAACTCAATCAGAAAGTAACCAGAATTGCTGCCTCAGGAGAACAAACCCATCAGCACATCAGCAGCTGCACTATCTGTGGCATCCTAAGATTTCCTTCATTTCTCATTTCCTGGTGTGTTAACAGCCGAGAACAATTAGCCTAGGAATGAGGAGCTCCAATCTGTGCAGAGTGTTCTTGGCTTTCGTGTGCCTTTCCTCAGATTGAATCTGTCTCACAACCTTGAGTGCCATAGTGTGAGGCAGCTTCGGTAGAGAGACAGAGAATTAGGTAAGAGGGCATTCTTGGTTTGGCGGCAGAGTTCTTGCCTTCTATACAAGAGTCCTGGTGTGACATTGTGGGTTAATGCGATGGACTGCAAAGTCGTTTGAACTGCAAGGTTGGCGGTTCAAGCTCATTAGTTGCTTCTCGGAAACCCTATACAGGGTCGCTATGGGTTATAACCAACTCAACGGCACTTAACAACAACAATGCAGGAGTCCTGGTGTGGTGCTGTGGGTTAATGCGCTGGACTGCAAAGTCAGTTTGAACCTCAGGGTCAGTGGTTCAAGCTCACCAGCTGCTCCTTGGAAAGCCTGTACCTGGTCACTATGGGTCAGAACAGACTTGAGGGCACTTAGCAACAACAACAACAACAATAACAATGTAGGTTAAGTTCCTGGCCAAATGACCTCATACAAGCCACTACCTATCACTGGAGTCTCGTGTGTTACTGTGATATTAAGCAGGTTTCAGTGAAGCTTCCAGACTCAGAGAGACTAGAAAGAAAGACCTGGTGATCTACGTCCAAATACCAGCCAATGAAAACCCTAAAGGCCACAATAGTTTAATTCCATTGTGCATGGGGTCACAATGAGTGGGGGACTGACTCCATGACAGTTAACAATGACAACAATAACAACAACAACAAACCTTTCGATGAAGAGTTGGACAAGAGACGGATTGAGGAGATGAAGCAAAGTTTTCCACCCAGGACTGTAAAAGGGAACTGCAGTCCTGGTGGAGGGAGGGCTGGCCAGTAAGTCTGTGCTTGCCACCTTCTAAGGATAATACCTGTGGTAGATGATGTCCAAGGGGCATAAGAACCTGCGGTGACTTCAGAGCTAGGAAGGCAGTACAGGGGGCACCAGCTTTTCTAGGCGCCTGTTGATCTAGAGGCATGGCGGCCATGTATTGGATCGCGTGAGAGGGAAAGGAGAGACTATTAATAATGCCTATGGTTAACAGGAATTAACTAGGACCATCGGGGTAAGTAGGGACCCGTATGCTCACCTACCTGTGGGTCAGAGAGGATGAAGGAGCTGCTTAAACACATGGTGGCTTCCCATGGAAAAAGCCCAGCCATGTCACAGGGTTTGGCCACATGTAGAAATAGCCCCAGCGTGGCTGACCGAGAAGGAGTTGGCCATCTAGGGAGGTCTTGGGAAAAGGACTCCAGGAGCTTATTCAGGTGAACAGCCCTTTTGGACATCTGGTTTGGAGATCCAAATTAGCATTTGAGTCATCAAAACACCTAACAACTCCCCAGGATGTCATATTAAAAATGAAACAAAACAACCCCAAAACAACACTCTCTCAGAATTCACTATTTTACCAGAAAAATGTCACTTTTCAGTCCCAAGGTGGATGGGGCAGATTATCATTTGAGAAGTGAGGGGTTTGAGGTGCAGAAGTGCCCAGAACCATTCTGCCTGGGAGGGGTGATGTCATTTCCTGGTATCTGGCTAGGGAACATTCTATTGACTATGCAACCCACCAGGACAATAGCTAAGCCTGAATATAAAAATGTAAAGTCTGCGGTAGAAGAAGGAGGCACAGTGAAGCAAACTCCTGATGTGTCTCTGCCTAGCAGCTGATTTGCATGAATGTCAGTAACCTCTAAGAAACTCAGATCAAAATGAAACCCTGAGATGAATTTTGCTGCCTAAATTCACCATCTAGTAAGTGGCAGAGAAAGGATTTGAACTCAGGTCTAGATGGAACTCTGAAACTCATGTTCCTTGTGCCACATCACCCTGCCTCTTCCTAAGGCTGAGCAAACTAAGTCCCTTGTCTAAAGTTGCTGCCATTTGTAAGTAGTCAGACCAAGCTAAGGGATTATGACCCCAGTCTAAAGGTTTCTGGGCCACCTTTCACTGTCATTGTTTTTTCTCGGATTTTACAACCCGAGGCAATTACCAGGACTGCAAACTGAAGATAAGCTTGAGAAGCAGGAACCGCCCGTCTTCCTCAAGTGACCCAGGATCAATTCCGGAGGTTTTCAAGAGGTGAACACCCAGGCTGTATAGTTATGACCAGCCTTAACTTTCCCAGTTTTAATAAGAACTGCATGCGTCACAGGCAGGTCACATCCAGAGTGGAAGTAGTAAGAGGTTGTTGATGGCCAGAGACCACCCTGACCTAGCAGAAGCTGAGGCAGCCTCTGGGGAGGTGGCCAGCGGCAGAGCTAACGTGAAAAAGCCCACAGGCAGAGAGACCCAGACTGGGGGGTGGGGTCCAGAGAGATGTCGGTGGGAGGGACCAGAGAAGAGAGGCAGGGGATGTGCCACTGGGCATATGGTCCCACAGCCCACTCTTGTCTTCCTCTGAGTCTGCTCAAGAGTCCAGAGGAGGAGGGGCAAGAGGAACTGTTATTCCCAAGAAGATGGTGGTTCCCCCACAGAAGGAAACAGTAGAGCCTCACATCGGGCTGTCTCCAGAGAAAGCTGGACCAACTAGGAGGGCAATTATGCAGCCCATGAAGAGTGTTGGTGTCCTTGGGTATGCAAACAGTGAAATGTTCAGCTGCTTACCAAAAAATTGGTGGTTCAAACCCACCTTGGAAGAAAGATCTGGTGATCTACTTCTGAAAAATCAGCCTTTACAGAGCATAAATCTAGTCTGACACATATGGGCTCACCACTTAAGGACAACTGGTGTGAATGCCCTTTGAAGGATGCAGGAGACTGTCCTTGAGACTCCGGCCAGTAAGGTGGGAACAGATAGGTTGTCTTGGAAACTGACCCCTTTCAGGGCCTGGCATCTGCAGAGTCCTGGGCCCTGTTTATTGGTCCTCACTCAGCACATCCTTGGGAAACAAGGTCCTCGTTATGTGTCAGGTCGACATCTGAAATTCTGAGCAGCACAGAGGCAGACTGTTACTGAGTGACCCTTAGCCAGGCCTACCCTCCCACCTCCTGACCTCCCAGCTATCCATTCACAGACGCACCTGCCATTTCCCTGTGTGAATCCTACTCACCTTTGGGGGACTCTTCTTCCACACGCCACCTTGTTGATTTAAACTTTTCTGGGTAGTGGTGGCTAAGTGCCGTGGAGTCAGTTCTGACTTGTAGCCTGTATTGGGTTTCTGAGGCTGTAAATCTTTATGGGAACAGAAAGCCTCATCTTTCTCCCACGGAAGAGCTGATAGTTTCGAACTGCTGACCTTGAAGTTCGCAGTCTGACTCATAACCACTACTCTGCCAGAGCTCCTTCCAACTTTTCTAAATGATGACAATTTCAAATAGCGAAGTATAAGGCACCATCACCCGTGAGTCATCCAGACTCAACAGTTAACATGATTCTATCATGCTGTTCTCATATACCTCCTTTTCCTCACTCTGTTTTCCTTGTTGCATTATTTTAAAGCATCATGCCATTTCTCTCCCATCTGAAAAGTTCTTTTCTCTGAAAAGTATGGATAGTTTTCCGATAGGATGATATTGTGGTTATTAACATAGTGGTTACGAATCGGGCTGCGAACCGCAAGGTCAGCAGCTCGAAACTACCAGCTGTTCCGCGGGAGAAAGATGAGGCTTTCTGCTCCCGTAAAGATTTACAGCCTCAGAAACCCTGTACAGGGTCGCTGTGAGTCGGAACTGACTCCACGGCACATAACAACAACAACAAGGCCAAGAAATGAATAGTTCCTAGTCTATCTGGAAAATTTCCTGTCTCCATTTTCAACAGTTGGCTTTTTGACTCAGGTCTGCCATGACATTGGTTGGGTCTTGAATACATCAGGCCAGTTATTTTGTAGAAGGTCCTAAACATGACCTCTTGATATTGCCTCTGTCTTATTCATGTCCACCTATCGTCCTTTATTATGTTGTTGATTTGAGCTGTTGTTAAGTCAGCTCCGGACTCATGCCGACTGACACAATGCGCTGAGGGATCAGACCATTGCAATCTGCAGGATTTTCAGGGGCTGATTTTCAGAAGTAGATCATTAGATGTTTTTTCTCAATCTGTTTTAATTTGGAAGATCCACTGAAACCCATTCAGCATCCTAGCAACACATGCCTCCACTGGCAGACGATGACTGAGTGTGGATGAGTTGGCTGGGAACAATCCTAGATCTCCCTTAAGGAAGGTGAGAATTCTGCCACTGACCACCACTGCTTCATGAGTCCGGCTGCCAGGAGGCAGGGACCTGGCGTGTGGGGTGGTTGTGCCTCCTGCCTTCCCCCCTGCTGCCTAACCTGGCTCTCTGATGTCACTGCCTCTGACCTTGCTTCTCCCCACAGGTGCTGTCCACCTGTCATATTGTGGAGTCCAGTTTTAGGACCATTCATTTATTCAACAAGTTCTTTTTGAGAATTTCCTATTTGCCAGGTCCACACCTGGTTCTGGGGCCCAACTATGGCCAGCACTAGGCTTGCTGGCAAGGGATTCCCCATTTAATGAGGGGGGAGAAGGAAAGAAGCCCAGGGGCTAGGGAAGGGAGTGTTTCCTGAGGAAGGCAGCTTCTCAGCTGAGTCTGGAGAGATAAACAAGAGTTTGCTAGAATGGGAAGGAAAGAACGCTGAAGCCACATCCCAAGGAGAGGGGGAACTGCACTTGCCTTATATTTTCAAGACAATTGTAATGTAATCTACATTTCACAAATGATTAAAACAAAAAAAAAAAGACTCAGGCATGCTAAATGATGTGTGCAAGGGAGGAAGAGGAAAAATGATGATCACAGAATCTCTCGCAGTAATCAGCATTTTTGACCTTATTCTCTGTCCGTGTAAAACCCACGTTTCCATTGAATAACTGCACATCCACTTTGGGCAACATGGCGGACGAGGCAGACCCACTACACGGACCCTCTACAACAAAGATATGAGAGATGGACTAAAACAGACACCGCTGAAAGTTCCCTGAACTTCAGAAGAAAGGATAGAGAGGTGGATGGAGTGCTTGCTGGAGGAGAGGGTGAGCAGGGATGGCAAGAGAGGGAGGCTGGCTGGCGAAGGGCTGGACAGGTGTGGCCCCACCGTTCTGTGAGCCGCTTCATTGGTGGAGAGAGGCCTAAAAGTGCAGATTTGTGTGGGCGACAGAAAAGGTATGATTTCTCTTTTTCCCTTATGCGCTTCTGGTGACTAGAGGTGTGGCTAGCTTCCACTCTCATTCACCCCCATTGCAGACCCTGGTCTCTGGGAGTTTGGCACCACACAGATGTGTGAGTTGGGAGATGGCTGTGCTGTGTTGGGGCCTACATTCAGGTGGGCTCAGCACCAGACCTACAAAGCCTGCAGACCCACCAGGCCAACATTTAGCCAGTTACTCTGCACCCAGCTTCCTTGGGGTTCAGATGGGCACTAAAATCAGCTCAGACCCCCACGAACTACTTCCACATTGAGTGTCCTGAACACAGATAACACCGAGGACAATAGGAACTCTATCAAGGGCCAGGAACTCTGCTGTCACATCCCTTCCACAACCATTTCTTGAGTGCCTTGAATTGCAGAGATTTCTGCCCTCAGAGTCCAGCAACTGCACTGTTTGTTTTTACAAATATGGCAACACCGCACAATGCCTTGGAGACAACAGAAAAGTTTAACTCACACAAAGAAACAAGAGAGAATGGTTCAAACAAATGACCAAGATGCACAGTGAGAAAATGCTTCTGAAGAAGAGAAGATATTGGGATTAACTGAAAAATAATTCAAAAGAATGTTAATTAGGTACTTTCAGAAGACTGATAGAAAGATTGAGGAAAGCAAGAACACAATAGAAACTTTAGAAGAAGTCAGGAAAACACTACATATAAAAAAAACTACATATAAAAACACTACATATAAAAAAACAAAGTAAATGCGAAGTTTGAAACAACACGAAACCTGCAATTAGAAATCCAGAAGATGAATACGAAGCAAAGGAGTAGATGGAAAGCAATGGAAGCCTGAATTGGTGAGCTTGAAGAGAAATCTCTCAAGACTTGTTAATTGTTTTGTGCCACTGAGTCAGTTCTGACTCATAGCAACCCTATCTAGGGGTGCTGTATAGTGGCTGGTGGATTTGAACTGCTGACCTTGCGGTTTAAACTAACCTTGTAATCCAGTACTTATAGTGTCACTCAGTACTAGTATGCTAGAAGAACAATCAGAAAGAAGAATGAAAACAAACCAAAGGAAGTGTAAGAGCTATATAGGACACTGTGAAGAGGAACAACTTTGGGGTGATTGGAATTACTGAAGAAGTAGAGGCAAGCACAGAGAAAACTGTTGAAGAGTTGTTGAAGTAAAACTTCCCTAAAATCGTGAGAGATGAGAAGATAACCAACCAAACAAGATGCTGAAAGAACCTTAAACAGTATAGATCCCCAAATAAACCCACCAAGACATATAATCAGCAAACTTTCCAAAATCAAAAACCAGGAAAGAACCTTGAGAGCAACTCGGGAGAAACAAAAAAGTTATGTACAAAGGAGAACCAATGGGACTAAGTTCTGATTTCTCAGCAGAAACCATGCCGGCAACAAGGCAATGAGGATGATACATACAGAACTCTGAAAGACAAATAATTACCCACCAAGAATTATATGCCCAGAAAAGTTGTTCCTCAAAGATAATATTGAGATTAGGACATTTCCTGATAAGTGGAAATTAAAGGAATTTGTAATGACCAGACCAACTTTACAAAAAATGCTAAATGATTTTCTTTGAACTGAAAACCGACAACAGCAGACAACAATCTGAGATTACCATACATGACAATACCACCCAGATATACAAGTATTTATTGTACCACAGACCTGTAAGACTGAAAATAGGGATCTAGAGATATAAATGTATAATGAAGTCAACTACAAAGCCAAAAGAAGGAATAGTGTAGCTACAGAGATTTCAAGATAGAACAGAGTGATGTAGTGGTTATGAGTTGGCCTGCTAACCTCAAGGTCAGCAGTTCAAAACTACCAGCTGTTCTGTGGGAGAAAGATGAGGCTTTCTGCTCCTCTAAAGATTTACAGCTTCGGAAACCCTGTACAGGGTCACTATGGGTCAGAATCGACTTGACAGCACTTAACAACAACAAAGATTTACAGTCTCGGAAACCCTATACTGGGTCGCTATGAGTTGGAACCGACTCCACAGAACATAATCACCACCAAACACCATCGTCTAAGCAGGGAAAAAAAAGAGACAAATTATAGGGTGACCCCCCCCCCCAAAAATACACCTGCACATTAAAATAAAAAAAGAGGGAAATCAGAAAGATTGAGTAAACATTAATTAACACAACAGAAATTAAAATCCGAAGAAAACCCCCACACACAAAAAATGAACTCAGTCAACAGAAATGAAAATGACAAGAAAACCCACAAAATGAACTCAAAATAGAAAATTATGTGGAACAAAGAATCCAGCAGCACACCCCCACCCCAAACACACAGAAAAACAACACCAATAATTTCATACCTATTAATAATTACACTGAATATAAAATGGATCAAACATATCAGTCAAGAGACATAAAGAGCAGAATGGATAAGAAAATAGAATCTTTCAATATGCTGTATACAAAAGACATCAAAAGGATAGAGGCAGCCTAAACGCCCATCAATAGAAGAATGGTTAAACAAGCTTTGGTACAGACACACAATAGAATACTATGAAAAGTTGAAGAATAGTGATGAATCTGTGAAACACCCCACAGCATGGTTGAACCTGTAGGATGTTGGTGTTTTTAAGTGCCATTGAGTTATCTCCAACCCATAGCGACCCTGTATAGGGTTTCTGAGGAGCATCTGGTGAGCTTGTGAACCACTGACCTTGAAGTTCAAAAGGCTTTGCAGTCTGGCACATTAACCCACAGCGCCACACTAGGACATGATGCTGAGTGAAATTAGTCCATCACAAAAGGACACACATTATATGAGACCAATGTTGTAAAAAGTTAAAAAAAAAAAAAGGTTTTCTTGATAAAAGAAATGATCTATGATGGTTGGGTTGGGAGTAGGGAATATTATTAATGGGCTAGAGGTTAGACACGTGATAACATGGGTGACAAGGCAGGCAATATACAACAAGAAGGAGGTTAGCAGAGGAAAGATGAAGGTAGCAGGAGACACAGGGAGGAATGCAATAATTGCAGTGAATACAGGGAAATGCTGTTAACTGTCAGTACACGGCGGGAATTGCAAAGTATAGGATTTGTTGAATGTAAAACTGATAACCTTCACTCAATTCACAATAAAAAAGTGAAGAAGAAAAAAAAAAGTAATTGCAAACCAGCAGGGCAGGAAAGAAAGTTGTAGGCCTGGGCTGCAGGTGAGAAGACTCACCCTCAACCTCTTGTGAGTCTTTCCAAGAGTCTCCTGAGGATTGGAGACCCAGGACCCCAGACCACACGTCATAGAATGTGATGAGAAAATTTCTTGTCTGTGTTATGTTGGCTTGCTGACAAACTTAGAAATGGCATGCTGTTGACCAAATAGGATTATTAGCTAGAGTATATGAATTATTTAGGAGTGGATTGCTGCTGTTAAGTGCCATTGAGTTGGTTCCACTCATAGCAACCCTGCATAGGGCTTCCGAGGAGTGGCTGGTGAGTTTAAACTGTTGACTCTGTGGTTCAAACCAACCACGTGGTCCCAGTGCTTTATCCTTCAGTGCCACACCTGCAGGTGTATGTAGATATAAAATATATAATATGAATGATATGAAATGAACGTCTATTTATAAAGTGTCTGTTTAATATTATATGGAAACCCTATGGTTTATTACATATGTGAAATGCTATTAAGTATGGTTAATCTGACCACAATCTTAAGAAAGACCAAGATTTTTTTCTTTTATCCATGTCAGGTGATTTTTAAAAATCTCCATGAAGTTTAGAAGTGTTCCTTCCATACTTCAGTGAGGGCTGAGTGCTTTCCAAATCCCTTGGCCCTGAAGTCTTTGATACTAAAGCCATTACCTACTTCACAATAACAACCAAGCAGTAGGCTCTTCACTTTGAAGCCTTTCTTCATGAGAGGAAAGAAAGAATTAACAACAACCACACCTACTACTTGTTAGAGACTTGGTGGTGGTGGCTGTGTGCCGCGGAGTCGGTTCCAACTCATAGCGACCCTGTATAGGGTTTCTGAGGCTGTAAATCTTTAAAGGAGCAGAAAGCCTCATGTTTCTCCTGTGGAACGGCTGGTAGTTTCGAACTTCTGACCTTGAGGTTAGCAGCCCAACTCATAACCACTATGCTACCAGAGCCCCTTTGTTAGACACTTATACACACATTATTTTATTTAATTCTCATTTGTGAAGACCCCAGTCATTAGCTGCAATTGTGCAGAATTTTCTCAACATTCTGAAACCTTCTGACAATGTCACAAATAGCAAAACGTGAATTCTGACCCCCAAATTCAGCTCTGAACCTCAATTCTATTTCATAATCAGAGACGCTTTTTAAGATCGAACTCTTGAGTTAGACACTCTGCGTTTGAATCCTACCTCCAACACTTACTCTGGGCAAGTCCCTTAGCTTCTGTTTGCCTCAGCATTTAGAGTCTTAATGGGGCAATTAATGCCACCTTCCTCCTAGGACTGCTGTGAGGAGGCAGTGTGGCATACCAGGTAAAATGCTCACGACAGTGTCTGGCCCCCAAGAATCTTAACTGCTTCTGTGTTGTTGTTAAGTGTCATTGAGTTGGTTCCGATTCATAGTGACCCCGTATAAGGTTTCTGAGAACCAGTTGGTGGGTTTGAACTGCCAACCTTTCAGTTAGTTATCCAGTGCTGCTTATCCTGTAACAGCACACTAGGAACTACTACAAAAGGGACCTACTATTTGAACTCAAAGTTAGGGTTTTTTCCTGCTTGTCTTATTTGAAGCCAACATGCCGGTGTCTCTAAGAGCAGCACTGTTACCCAGAGCTGTGTGGCTTAGGGTCCCTGCAGTAGCGGACTAGGCAGGCCTGGGCTTCTGACTAGCAAAGGAGGCTGGGACTGGCTGCTGCCCGGTGGTGTCGGCCTCCCCGGTGAGAAAGAGGCCAGGTACCAAAGGGCACAAAGTAGTTCAAATAACTGAAGATAATTGGAAAGCTCTCACAATCCAGTGAGGCCGAAGGTTCTCAGAGACAGATCCAGGGGATTCTGAGCTTAAACCTGCATTTGCGGGCCGAGACTGGCCCCTCCACCAGTTACCACTGAGTCGACCCTATGAGGGTCAGAGTAGAAATAGGCATAGAATTAACGCTTTTTCAGCAGTAGATTGCCAGGGCTTTCTTGCAAGGTATACGTGGGTGGAAGTTGAAGCTTTTGGATAGCAGCCACACACGGTAGCCATTTGCACCACCCAGGGCCTCCAAACCCCGCAGCAGAGTGGTCTAAAGAAGGCTCACATGAAAGCCACCTTACCCAGGGATCTAGGTGGTAAAAGTAAAGTGTTGGCTACTGGGGTGTGGACAGAGCAGCACATGCAGAACCGTCAGTCTGCAGGTGAGTGCAGAAGAGGTGCAGAGCCCGGAAAGCAGAGCCCCTAGCTCTCTGTGACTTGAGACGGAATGCCCCTGGTTCTAGGAGGATGAACTGAGCCAGGGTCTGAGGGCTCCTGAACCCAGGGAGAAGGCGGGCCCAGGAGTGAGAAGGTCAACAAAAGCCAATGAGATAGAGGGGATTGGAACCATGGCAATGAGATGAGATACGATGGAATGAATGTAAAACTAAAGTTCTCCCATGTAAACTATCATATAATTCACAATAAAACATTGAAAAAAAAAGCCAATGAGAGCAGGGCCAGAACCCCAGCAGAGGAGGCTGATGCGTGGACACTGGTGTTGCAGCTTTCTGGGTGAGGACGAGGTGAGGCAGAGACTCAGGCTGCTATTGCAGCATCATGGTGTGCCAAGCGCCCCCTCCAGGCCTAACCATGGCAACCCCGTGTGTGTCAGCGTAGAACTGTGCTCCACAGGGTTTTCAGTCACTGATGTTTTAGAACATCGTTACCAGGAGGTTCTACTTCCTCCGGGTGAACTCCAGCCTCTAACCTCTTGGTTAGCAGAGAAGGTGTGTTCATTTTTTTGTACCAGCCAGGCATTCCTTTCCGCCGTTAGCACTGAGCATTCAGTTCTGGCTGTGTTGACAAGACTTTTGCCTTGTATTTGAGTCTCCCAGTCACACTGAGATCAGGCTGCACACTTCTTTCTTCCGGCAACTTCTCTGCAGGGCACTTAAAGGTCTCCCGGGGCTCGGAGCACCTTGGACAACATGGTTGTTAAAGGGACAAGGTAATGGTGATAGATGCCGGACCCCATCAAATGGTTAGGCAGGGTGGCTTTAATGGCTATCTTGGAGGTGACATTCCATTAGAGGTGATTGAACTTAATTTTAATGGCAGGATGACTTAATGTTTCATCATCTTCTCACAAGCCTGAAGGTCAGTGGGAAAACTTACTTTCCTCCAGGAATGACGCGACACAATCCTCCTCCCACCAGGCTAATTCTAGTCAAAGCTGAAATCCTGAGCTGTAAGGGACACCCTCACACACAAACAGTTCATCAATGTAGGCTGCCTGGGTCAGCAGTCCTGGAGCCCGGTAGCCTGTGTTTGAATCCTGAGTCCACCACTTAGTGGTTCTGTGACCTTGGGCACATTCCTTAACCCTCCTGTGCCTCAGTTTCCTCATCTGTAAAACTGGGATAATAATATTATGTGCTTCGTAGGCTTATTATGAAGATTAAATGATTTGGGATCTGCAAAATGGTTAGAACAGGGCCTGAAACATAGAATGCATTCCCCTCTGGGGAAGGGAGAATTTGCACATGATGTTCAACACCACCACCACCAGATAGTCAGGGTCGGATGAGGAGGTCAAGGTAGAGCAGTGGGAGGCAAGTGTGGAAAAACAGATTTGGTTCAAATCAGAGCGGCGTCTGAGGCTCAGTCGGTTCTTGAACCAGGTCCCTCTGAACATTTCCCAAGAGGGGAAAGGCAATGGGAGAGAAGTTTGAGAGCATCTATGCTGGAGACAATGAGGAAAGAAGGAAAGAAATATAAACGAGAGACACAACAAGGAAGCCCCTGTAGGAAGTCATGGGACTGAGGGAGGAGGAGGTGTCAGGATGACTTTGAGGTGCTGAGCAGGACACTCATGGAATGATGGTGGCATGGCTAACGTTCAGGGAAGACGAGGTATGGGTTTGGGGCCATTAAACTGGATCTCCAGGGGGGAATGGCAGCTGCAGATTGGGGATCAACCTTTGGAAACCAAGTCAGGACTGGAGATGAAGAATTGGGACTCATTGGCAGAGATAAGCAGGGCTCTCAGTTCCTAAGATGTGAGGAGAGAGAGAAGGAGGCAGAAAAAGTTGACAGCAACCTCTGGAAATATTCACAAGGTCAGGAGCTAACAAAGGTAGAGGAAATCTCAAGACAGGCACAGAGAAGTGTGGAGGCAGAAGTGAGCTGGGGTACTGAAGGTGGAAGGCAGAAGGGCAGCTTTGGGGGACTGTGGAGAGAGGTGGGATCAATGGAAAGGAGGGTTCTAGGGTGCTAGGCTTTAAAAATGTCTACAGTGTCAGAAATTGGATGGTATTTTCTTCTTCAAAGAAAAACAGCAACACATCCAGCAGTGATGAAGTACTTTTCCTAAAGGAGCTCAGATGTCCAGGGCAGGAAATGGAATGTTAAAGAAAGGTTTGGTCCTACCGACTGGGATTTTGAGCAACCTGCATGTTCCCCATCTGGTCTAGGGGCTCATTGGATTAAGTCTTTGCCTTCATAGGCTGTGTCAAGGGCTGGGGTCTCCCACACTAGACAGGCTGTGGCCTTTAAGGCCTGCAGCCTCCACCATGCAGGCACTCTTAAGAACCCCACATTCCCCTAAAAGACCAATCTAGCAAGTCTGACTAACAGAGAAAGTCTCACAGTTCACAGACTGTTTGTATGTGCAGAGCCCCTGAAGAACTTCTCACCATTGCCTTCTTTATATGATCAAGAAATCTGAAGTTCAGAAAGTGACCAACTTTACACAGTAAGAAACCGAGGTACAAGTCAAATCCTGGTGCTTCAACTCCAAGTTCAGTATTCCATCACCACACTGTATTTTAAAGTTAAAACGGATTAAATGAATTTATTTGAACTTGAGGAGTGCGGAGCATCTTGTATATCTCCTTGAAATAGTTAGCAAACTTGGGGATACCCGAGCCTGAATTGGGAAACTATTGCTGGTTGTGAGCACTGACTTTGCCTGTGTGGAGTCAGAGCTGGTTTGATCTGTTTTGTCTACTTGTAGCTGGGAAAACACAGGTGGCTCTCAGATCTACTTTTCAGACTCTTTCTGGATCTGACAAGAAAGATTTGGATGAGGGCCACAGTGCCCTGTGTTTCTCTGACTACCACAGGTTCAATGGAGAGCAGTGGACCCTAGCATTCATTGTCTCTGGCTTGAATTCCCCACCGTCACAGTTTCTGGAACCCCGTTCTCTCATTTCTCTGGAAAGTAAGGGTCCTGAGGTGACTCACTCAGACATTCTCCTTGGTAGGGTGTGGTTTTCACAGCTGTGACTCGGGGTTCCTTTGCCGTGCTCTCTGGGCCTCTGCTCTGTTGTTGGGAACCCCACCTGCTGGTGTAGGCGGCTTTTCCTATGCTGTTGAGATTGGCTACTGTCACACACAGGTATCGCTTCCTGTCCTCCTGTGTGGGCCTCATTTCATTCTCAATCCACAGCCACCCCTGGTTGGCATTGTGGTTTTTGCCCAGGTAATTCTTATCCTTCCCACAATTCCTGGTCTCACTCATTCTGTTTCTTTCAGTGACCCCTGCACCACAGTCTCCTTATAAACTCAGACACTTTACCAGGGCCTCATGCACCTGGTGTCAGAGGAGTAGAGGTTGAAGGTGGTCCTTGTCCTCTCTGTGGTATGATTTACTGTATCAGAGATAACTGAGCATAGACTCCATTCTTCCTGAGAGGTAGGGGTCTCCACCCCTCAGCTGAACACACTTTGTGCCCCTTGATACAGAGCCAATAACTGGTGCCCTGCTACAAAACAAACCCTAGAAATAGGGAAGCAGACATACACAGCAACCACATTGTTTTTGGCGAAACAAACGTCAGCTGTAGCTCAGGACTTCCTTCTGATAAAACTCACTCGGTGTGATAGCAAGCCTCTGAGATGACCCCAGATAGTCTTGTTTGTTTGTATCCATGACCTTGTTTAGCCCCTCCCACACAGAATCTGTGTATCCAATAGGAAACTGCAGAAGGTGACTCCATGTGACCTCCAAGGCTGGGGCATCGGAGTCATTGTCTCGTCTGTCCTGTTCTCTCCAGTCACTTCCTCTGAGGAAAGCAATTGGCCATTTTGTGAGGACACTGAAGTGGTGCTGTGGAGAGCATCAAGTCGGGCAGAACTGAGGTCTCCAGCCCCAGCCAGCATCAGTGGACAAATTGTGTGACAACAGAAGATGGTCCTCCAGCCCCGAACGCTCAGATGACTGTAGCTTCAGCTGGCAACTTAACCTCATGACAGACCCTAACTTGGACCTCCCAGCTAAGCTACTCCTAGATTCCCAACCCTCAGAAACTGAGATAAGAAATAATTTAGTCATTGTGGACTCTCTGGGTGGTACACAACATTAGAGGTTCAAGTCCACCTAGGGATGTCTTGGAAAAAAGACCTGGAGATCTACTTCTGAAAATCCAGCTTTGAAAACCACGTGGATCACAGGGCTCCTCTGAGACACAGGCTTCTCTATGAGTAAGACTCAATTTCATGACTTTGGTTCTTCTTCTTATTATTTTAAGCTGCTAAGCTTTGAGCTAATTTGCTATATATACCACAGATAACGAATACACCAATGATAGATATACACGGACTTATGACTCAGTCTGGACTCTTATGGTGTTCACATTTTCCCAGTTTTTTAAAAAAGTTTTATTGTGAATGATGTGATAATTTACATGGAAGAACATTAGCTTTACATTCATCCTACTGTATATCAATTCATTGCCATGGTTACAATCCCCTCCATGCATCATCAACCAACCAAAGGGTATACCCTACAAGCCTGTGCCCTGGTCATCAGCACACAGCCCCTCTCCCTCTCTGGATCTATAGTCTCCAGTCGCTCTGTCTTTCCATGTCATCTTCTCTGGCTCCATCTCTGGTGTCACTGCTTCTCTGGGTAGGGTCTCGCTCTCCACTCTTCTCTCTTGATAGTCCCAGGGACCTCCGCTCCTAGACAGTGAAGTTCATCACCCCCCTACTTTTGCTACAAAATGTCTGCCTTTAGATTTCCAACCCTCACAGTCAGTCCTGGTAATAATTATTCACTATTATATTATTCTGCTCCCATAAAGATTTACAGCCTCGGAAACCCTGTACAGGGTCGCTGTGAGTCGGAACTGACTCCACAGCACATAACAACAACAACAAATTGTACCACAAGAGACCTATTCACATTTCCTTTCATCAGCCCCACCTAGACAGATTGATTCAGTAGAGGTCCTACCTTCCTCTGCGCCCTCTGGATCTAGGTTCCCTCTTCAAAGCTTGTAAGCCAGTCACTTCTTGCCTTTGTAGCCCCTCCGCCCTGCACCCCCATTTTGGGTAGCCA
>NW_006408637.1:5912687-5913482 GCF_000296735.1 Chrysochloris asiatica
CAACCAGGTCTCCAACAGGGTCCACAGAAGTCTATTGAACGTTGTAGGACTTAGTTCACAGCTTCATTGCTGTTTTTCCCTCACTTCCCCTTATCAGTGACGAACGTGGTCACCAATCAGAGCATGTATTCCCTTTGAGTCTTAGTCTTGGAAGGAGGTTTTCCCTGAGGGGACCCGACCACATGCCTTGATGTCTCCTGGGTGAGCAACTTACTTGTTCTTGTAGTAATCAGTTGGACTGCCATTATTGTTTTGTATTTTTCCTATCAGTCTTTCTTTCAAGAAGTATCTTCTGTTCCTCTAGTCACCCCAGGCTGGTCTGCATGCAAACCTGCCTAATTGTTTTCCCGTCCGCTTTGTTCTTCCATTCCCCTCCCCCTTCTTGTGTATTGCCCCTCTACCTAGCACCCAAATTATCCTGTGTCTATTCCCTACCCTGTGCTCCACATTTCCCTCCCTTCCCTTATCCCACCCCCACATGCTGGTAACCAGCAAAGAACCCCCCCACCCCCTTTAGTATGGGTTATTTTTCTTAGTCTTTTACAGTTGTCATCCTAATCAGTATTTCTCCTTTTGTGACTGACTAATTTCACTCAACATAATGTCTTCAAGGTTCATCCCTGTTATGTGGTGGTTTGCAGCATCCTTGTTATTCTTCAAGGTAGCATAATATTCCATTGTGTGTTTATCCATTCTTCAGTTTGTTTATCCATTCTTCAGTTGATGGGCACTTTGGCTGTCTCCATCTTTTTGCTATTGTAAATAGTGCTGCTATGAACATTGGTGTGCATATAT
>NW_006408637.1:5917114-5921928 GCF_000296735.1 Chrysochloris asiatica
TAAAGTGTTCTGAAATATTTTATGATCATTTTTCTGAATTCATTTTCAGGCATTTCCAAGGCCTGCCCTCATTCCAGAATGTAGTCCAGGTCTACCCCTAGGTCATTTGTCTCAGACATTTTATCTTGTTTTTGGACATATGCTGATATGGTCATCTGTTTTTGCTTCTTGGACATGCTTCTTGTTTATCTGTGGCCTTAATACTTAATTGAGTATGTGTTTTGGTATTTTTTATGCTTTCTGACTGCTTCCAGGTAGATATGATCAGGATGTGGGCTTCCCTTTTCACTCTTCTTATTGCTTAACTCAGAGTAACTTTCACAGGTATTGCCTGCCTCCCTGGTGTATGGCAGTTGGTAATGGGTCTTGCCTGGATTTTGGTGTTTTATAGAATGTGATTGTAGCTTGACTCTATGTTCTTGGGTAATATAGGGAGAGAAAGAGTCCCCCAAAGTTGGAAGGGGGAGCATCAAACAGCAAAACAGCAACCAAAAAAAGAAAAAAAAAACAAAGCATAACAAAAAACAACAACATGAAGTAGACTGGATACTGTAGTCTATAATCACAGAAAAGGGAGCGGAGGGAGAGAAGGAAAAAAAAAATCTGTAGCCTAATATGAATATGCTTTAATGTCCCATTTCAGCTTCTTGCCTTCAAAGCTGTCTGATAGTTTTCAAGTTGCCACTGTTAGTTGTTACGCTGTACCTCAGGAATTAATTTAATTTTCAGCCTGTTTTGTTTTTAAACTCTATTTCCCTCTCCACACCCCTTGTTCTGGCCTTTTCCCTGTTTAAGAAAAAACATGGCTGCCTCTTGGGCTGAGAGTATCTGTGCGCATGCGTGGCAGAAGACCCGCACCAGTGGTGGGCTCGGGGGGTGTTCACTCGCTTAGACACCCCATCTAGTCACCAGAATGGAGGTGCGCAAACAGCGGGTGGCCAATGGACAGATACCAAAAAAAGAAAATCAGACAAAGTATAATGTCCACCTTTGCTCAGAGGTTCCCGTGGCATTTTCTGTGGTATATCTGCTCCCCTACTTGTTCTTGCCGTTTGGTCTTGCCCAAGTTGTTGGCTCTGGGCCCCAGAGCCTGACGGATTCAAAAGTACATGATTGCTTACTTCTGCTATAAGTTCCACTAGCTATAAGCCTTCAAACTTTAAAAATATTTCTACCTACGTGGTTTCGAGTTTTGGAGCTCTGCCCTGAATCTACTTTGCCTCGTATTCTGTGGTATTGCTGATGGCGAACCTCACTGCACCTCTACCCTAGCTGCCATCAAGTGCTGCCTCCTAAATATTTCCCAGTGTTTTTATCAAACTTGTTGCCTACCCCTCCTCCCCTGCTGCTTCTCATGGTGCGCAGGGCTCCAAGATCACTTACGTCTCAGCAAGTCTTTTGGCCCCTTGCATTCCTAGAACCTGGGTGACTGCCTTTCTAGGCTCCGAAGACTGTTTCACACTTGGGCAGTGGGGAGTCTGGAGATGCTGCAAGGGAACAGGCACTAAAGGTGTGTGGTAAAGTGAGGCAGCAGGCGGTCAGGAGGACCTCACACTCACACACATTGCTCCATGACAACGCTGTTAGTTGTGAGCATGCACTTCAGAACCATGAAGAGACTGGCCTCACAGTTTCTTATTGGTGGTAGTGATGGTTACGTGCCTTGGAGTTGGTTCCGACTCATAGCAACCCTGTACAGGGTTTCTGAGGCTGTAAATCTTTATGGGAGCAGAAAGCCCCATCTTTCTCCTGTGGAACAGCTGGTAGTTTTGGACTGCTGACATGAAGGTTCGCAGCCCGATTCATAACCACTACACTACCAGAGCCTGAGAAAATTCTAGAATTTCAAAGCAGAGGGGATGGGCCCAGCACATTTGTCTGTCAGAATCAGCAGAGCCACACTGTGACGGAAGGGCTAGTTGGTGTTAGTGGCTGCTGAGTGCTGAGTGAGAACAAACTCTGCCTGGCCCTTGGAGTGAACCACTGTGGATTCTGAGTACCTTTCAGTTAGTGGTCTCATCTTCCAGCACTATATGAAGCAATGTTCTGTTGTAATCCAAAGCTTTTCATTGGTGGAGTTTTGGAAGTAGATCTGTAGGTATTTCTTCCTAGAAGTTCTGCTGAGGCCTGTTCAGCATCATAGCACTATGCAAGCCTCCATATGACAGAGGGGTGGTGATTGTGGGTGACGTGCCTTGGCTGGGAATTGAACCGGGGTCTCCCACATGAAAGGCCTCTCTCCATTGCAAACCAAAAAGACCACTGCCATCAAGTTGATTCCATCTCATAGTAAATATATAGGGCGGAATAGAACTGCTTCTTAGCACTTCTGAGACAAAAAAATCTTTGCAAGAGCAGACATCCTCAGCTTTCTCCTGAGGAACAGTTGGTGGGTTTGGACCACTGACCATGAGGTTAGCAGTCCAATGCTTAACTCACTAAACCACCAGGCAGAGAAAATTCATTCTTCCTAACCAAACCAAAGCAACCCCCCCAAAAACAAAACAAAACAAAATGAAAAACCAAACCCACTGCCATGGATAGGAGAATTGCCCATAGGGTTTCCTGGGTGACACTGTGGGCTTTTAATGCAAAGTAGGTTTGAATCGCAAGGTTGGCAGTTCAAACCAACCAGCTGCTTTTCAGGAACTCTACACAGGGTCGCTATGAGTCAGAACAGTCTCGACAGCACTTGACAATAACAACAATCTTTATGGCAGCAGATTGCCACATCTTTCTTCCACAAAGCAGCTGGTGGGTTTCAATCACTGGTGGGCTTGGTTAGCAGCTAAATGCTTAGCGGTAGTGCTACGAGGGCATTTGCCTTTTGTCTCTACAAAAGTCCTGCAGTTGGCACCCCAGCGAGCTGAATCCCTAGTTCATGTAGAGATCCTTCAGACTGGTTGGAAACTGGCTCTCTGGTGGAGACACTGGCTGGGGAGCCATCCCCGTTTCCATGCACCTCAGTGATTTTCCTTGAAGTCTGCAGCAGTGGAAAGAACACATTCTTTCCCAGGGCTGCTTGATTAACTTCCATTGGTTTGTGTTCTGAGCTCATAAAACAGAGGAATCAAAGGGGAGGCTGCAAGCACTCAGGGTCCAGCAGAATGGGCGGCTTTGGAGATTGCAGCTGGCTTTTTTCTTTCCCCATGTGTCAGATGTGCCCAGCTCCTCTTGCACGGCTCTGTTGCCAGCTTATACTCTTCCACTAAGGAGATAAAGCAAAGCCATGACCAGGGGCCCTTTAGGCTAAGGGAGAATGTTTAAAACTAGTGGGGGAAGACTGCGGTCCCAGGACTTCCAGGAGAGATGCAGATAACTGTACTAAATTCAGAGCAGCTGCAATTGGCATATCTGGGGGTGGGTGTGGGGGGAATCTCGGAACACCCAGGGAAGTCAGGCCAGGTCTTGGCCCAGCTGCAGCACTGAGTAACATACCAGGGCAGGGTGCCTTCGCTTTCCTTGGCTAGGGGCAGAAAGCCATTGTCTGTTGAAGTTCTCTGTCTAGATGCCCTGACTCAGTGGCCAGTTTCATTCCAAAGTGTTCATTAGCTGCCTTTTGTGGAAAAATAGCAGTGTCTCTGCTGATCTAATCCTTTACAGATGTGCAAGAGCATTTGTCCATGTGGCTGGGTCTTTCGGGCATCCAGGACTCATTCCCACTGCCCATTCATCCTTGACCCTGCATGTTCCTCCTGAGTCAGAGTTTTGAACTGGGAGAAATACTTGGCAAATGTGAAAATGATGGGTTTAGAAAGCGCCTGAAGACTTGGGAGGGAAAACATTATTTTATTTTTGAACAGACCATTCATTTTCTTGGTTCATAAATCAGAAGTATTATAAACCTGCCTCTCATGCTTACTCTCATCATTTCCAACTCAAGTAACTTCTTAAATTGCTTTCTTCAGTAACCATCCAGAGGGTCTTTATCAAATACAAGCAAATGTGTATGTGTTTTCCCGTTTCCCAGAAAAAGAGATGTAATGACTCTTAAAACTAATAGATCAAGTTCAATTGTTAAGAGAAATGCAGATTAAAATTACAGTGAAATACACTGAGTGCAATGCTGACAAAACTTAGCATTCTGTGCAAATTGTTTTGAACTTGCTCTTTTCACTTAATTGTATACATTGGAGATCTTTCAAATCAGTATATGTTGTTGTTGTTGTTAAGTGCTGTCGAGTCGATTCTGACCCATAGCGACCCTGTATAGGGTTTCCAAGGAGCAGCTGGTGAGCTTGAACCGTCTACCTTGATGTTCACATTGGCTTTGCAGTCACAACGCCACACAAGGGCTCAGAGTTTCCTTCTTCATTGTCCCCCCTAAATTTTATTTATGTTGTTATTGTTAAGACTGTACACAGCAAAACACACAGCAACTCAAACGTTTCTATGTGTGCAATTTAGGAACATTTGATGACATTCTTTGACTTGTTCAGCCATTTTCACGCACCTTTTCTGAGTTATTCTTCCCTTTCAGGATATACTTACTGCCTTCAAAGTTTTCTATCTAATCTTTGAATTGATATTATTAATTTGATCCTATATATAAGTATATGTGTATATATATATATATTTGTTTTTATGTGCCGTGGAGTCGGTACCGACTCATAGCGACCCTGTACAGGGTTTCCAAGGCTGTAAATCTATATGGGAGCAGAAAGCCTCATCTTTCTTCCGTGGAACAGCTGGTAGATTCGAACTGCTGACCCTGAGGTTCGCAGCCTGATTCATAACCACTATACTACCAGAGTTCCAGATAGATAGAGAGATAGAGAGATAGAGAGATAGAGAGATAGAGATAGAGATAGAGA
>NW_006408637.1:5922028-5923624 GCF_000296735.1 Chrysochloris asiatica
AGAGAGAGAGAGAGAGAGAGAGAGAGAGGGAGAGAGTGAGTCCTGGTGTGGTGCTGTGGATTAATGTACTGGACTGCAAAGTAGTTTTGAACCACAAGGTTGGCAGTTCAGGCTCACCAGCCGCTCTTATACAGAGTCTCTTGAGTCAGAACTGACTCGACGGCACTTAACAACAACAACAACAACAACACATACATAGGTAGTATTTAAAAGCGCATAATACTCAAGGCAGATTTTTTTTTTTTTTTTTACTGTTAAGCTAAACTACTGTTAGTTTTATGAAGACTTCAGGGGATATTTTTGGATTCAGGTTTAAAAATGGATGATCTCAGGGCAATAATTTCAGGGGGCCATAAGTCTCCATGGCTCCAGAAAGGCTAGTGTTCATGAGAATTTGAAATTGTGTTCTGCATGTTCTCCCTTTTGATCAGGATTCTTTTGTAGAGCTATCCAGTAACGGTGGCTGGGCACCTTCCAGTTCTTCTGGTCTCATGGCAAAGGAGGCAGTTGTTTATGGTGGCGATTCGATGCGCATTCTATTTCCTCTTCTTGTTTCTGACTCTGCAGTCTTGCTGTAACACTGTGGGATAAGCACTGGACAGCTAACTAAAATGTTCCACACCTTGGAAACCCTATACAGGGTCGCTATGAGTCAGATCTGATTTGACGGCACTTAATAACAACAACAAGCCAATATTTGTTATGGTCTGCAGCTGCTAATGGGTTTGAACCACCAACCTTGAAGTTGACAGTCCAACACTTATTCCATAGAGCCACCATGGCTTTGATGCCCATCTGTTTGATGACTAATGATGTTGATCATCTTTTCATATGTTTGCTGGCTATTTATTTGAAAGTCCTCTTTGGTGAAATGTCTATTCAAGTCCTTAGCCCATTTTATGATTGGGTTATTTATTATTTTGGTTTTTAATAGTCAAATTTCAGTGTATGTATTCTTGTTGTTAAGTGCTGTTCAGTCGATTTAAACTCATAGCAACCCTGTATAGGGTTTCTGAGGAGCAGCTGACAGGTATGAACTGCCAACCTTGTTAGTAGAGCAGTCCCTATCCTTTGGTGCCACACCAGGAGTCCATATGTTGTTGTTGTTGTTAGGTGCCATCGAATCGGTACCGCTCATAGTGACCTTATGCACAGAGGAATGAAACACTGCCCAATCCTGGGCCAACCACACTAGTGTTGCCGTGCTTGAGCCCATTGATGCTGCCACTTGGCCAATCCATCTCATTGGGGGGTCTTTCTCTTTTTCTCTGACCCTCCACCTTATCAAACATGATATCCTTTTCCAGTGACTGGTCCCTCCTGACAGTATGTCCAAAGTATAAGAGACGAAGTTTGGCCATCCTGGCCTCCAAGGAGCACTCTGGCTACATGTCTTCCAACACAGATCTGTTGTGGTTTTTTTTTGGCAGCCCATGGCACTTTCAATATTCTCCTCCAACACCATAACTCAAAAGCATCAATTCTTCTACGGTCTTCCTTATTCACTGTCCAGCTTTCTCATGCATATGAATTTATTGAAAATACCATGGCTTGGGTCAGGTGCACCTTAGACCTCAAGCTGACATCTGCTCTTCA
>NW_006408637.1:5923929-5925901 GCF_000296735.1 Chrysochloris asiatica
CCAGCTTCTCAGATTATTTGCTCAGCATGCAGGTTGAATAATTATGGTGAAAGAATACAACCCTGTCACACACCTTTCTTAATTTTAAACCATTCAGTGTTCCCTTTGAACAACTGCATCTTGGTCCATGTACATATTCTTCATGAGCACAATTAAGTGTTCCGGAATATTCATACTTCTCAATGTTGTCCATAGCTTGTCAATATCTTTCTGATATTCTCTGCCTTCAGGCAAGAGCCATTGGACATCAGCAATGACATATATATAGTTGTTGTTGTTAAGTGCCATCAAGTCAGTTCTGACCCATAGTGACCCTGTACAGGGTTTCCGAGGGTGTAAATCTTTTTGGGAGTAGAAAGCCTTATCTTTCTCCTGTGGAGCAACTGGTAGTTTCGAACCGCTGACCTTAAGGTTCGCAGCCCGATTCATAACCACTATGCTACCAGAGCTCCATATATATATGTGCGTGTGTGTGTGTATGTTATTAAATTCTTTTCAGATGTATGGTTTCTAAAAATAATCCCCAAGTCAGTAGTTTGTCTTTTAAATTTTTTTTTGTAAAGTCTCTTAAAGAACAAACATTGTTAATTTTTGTGAGGCCCCATTTATTTATTTTGTCTTATACTGTTTTTGCTTTTGTTGTTATATTAGATAATCTGTTGTTGAAAGCCAGGCCTGAATAAATTTTCCCATTTGTTCTTCTAAGAATTTTATGGTTTTAGTTTGCAAATTTGGGTCATTAATCCAGTTTGACTTTGTATGGTGTGAGACATGGATCCTGTTTCATTTTTCTGCATGTGAAAATCCAACGTTCCCATCACCAGTTATTGAAGATATTCTTCTTTCCCCATTGAATTGACTTAGCATCGTTATAAAACAAAACAGTTGACCATAGATGTGTAAGTGTATTTCTGGGCTCTCAGTTCTGTTCTGTTGGTCAATGTGACTGTTGTTATACTAGTAATACCGCTCCCTGTTATGTTTTTAAATCAGCAAGTCTGACTTCCCCACTCAGTGTTTCTCTTTCAACATTGCTTTAGCTCTTTGGGACCTCTTGTCACTCCATATAAAGTTGAGGATTGGGTTTTCTATTTCTGCAAAGAAATACGTTGGGATTGCCTTGAATCTATAGATTGCTTTGGATAATACTGACACCTTGGCAATATTAAATCTTCCAATCCATGAACATGAAACTTTTTTTTTCTATTTATTTAAGTCTTCTTTAATCTCTCTCGGCAGTACTTTTGTTAGTTTTCCTCATTCTTTTCAAATGTTAGTAGCATCTCATTTCTGGATGCACTGTAAATATATCTAATTAGTCTCTCATTAATAAACTTAGGTTACTTCCAATTTTTTGCTATTTCCCACACTGCCATCAGTCATTTCCTATATTTGCAGGTACGTCTGTGGGATAAATTCTGACAAGTAAGATTGCTGAGTTAAAGAGATTGTGTAGTTTTGACAGGATTTTCCAGTTATACACAATGGGAAACAATAACAACAACAAATCAACAAATTGCAATTGAGTCCATTTCAACTTATAGTGACCCCATGTGTGGCAACGGAGAGCTGACCTTTCAGGAATAAATTGCCAGCCCTCTTTTCCAAGGCACACCTGGGTTAGCATTTGAGCACCTGACCATTGGCTCTTGATCATATGCTATCTCGTGAAATGGTTGAACATCGACCATTTCTATTTGGTACAGTGACTCTGTGTATTCCTTCCATCTTCTCTTAATGCTTTCCGCAACATTCAGTAATTTGCCCAGAGAACCCTTCAATAATGAAAGTCGAGACTTGAATTTTTTTCTTCAGTTCCCCCAGCTGGAGAGATACTGAGCATGTTCTTCCCTTTTAGTTTTCTAACTCCAGGTCTTTGCACATGTATTTGATTATAATATTTGGCTTTGTCTTCTCAAGCTGATCTTAGAAATTTTCTCTTCAGCTCTTGTGTCTTCTCACTTCTTCCATT
>NW_006408637.1:5927593-5932544 GCF_000296735.1 Chrysochloris asiatica
CTTTGAAGACGCAGCTTTTCCCCAGTCCTATTTTAAGTATCTTCCAACCTGACGTGCTCATCTTCCGGCACTATATCTAACAATATTCTCTTATAATCTGGTGCTGACTGTGTTCCACTGCTATTTATGAGGTTTTCAGTGACTAAATATATGGGGGTAGTCTGTCTTTCGTTCCTCCTAGCCTGTCTTCATCTGAAAGCTCAGCTGAAACCTGTCCACCACGGGAAGTTTATATATATATATATATGTAAAGGAGCTCTGCTAGTGTAGTGGATTATGATTATGACCTGGGCTGCTAACTACAAGGTCAGTAGTTCGAATCTACCAGTCACTTCGTGGGAGAATTGAGTGTAGCTTTACAGAGCAGATTATCAGTTTTACATTAACTAAATCATATACTTCATTTCATTTCAGTGATTATCCCACTTCCTCCCTGTGTTATTTCTACGTCTCTTTTCCCAGACCTTCTGAATTTCTTCCTTAGATAAATGCTGTCCTTTTGATGTTGAATGGTTGATTGCTTTCTATGGTGCTGTTTTCCCTGTTACACACATCTATTGTTTGGGTGAAATTTTAGCCATGGGGGGTGAGTTTAGTTCCATAGTTAAAAGGTGACCAAGGGTCATAGTTTTGGGGCTCCACTAGCCTGTATCTGATAACTAGGCCTGTTTTGTTTCTTGTGATTTTAAGTTTTGTTCCACATTTTCTCCCACTTTATTCAGGACCTTCTACTGGGATCCCTTTCAGGGCCGTTAGTAGTAGTAACCTGGCACCATTTCGGTCTTCTGGCCTCAGGGTCTTGGAGACTGATGTTCACATGGTCTGTTAGTCCATTGGACTAATTGATTCCAAGCAACTTAAATTTCCATCGTTTTCCTTTCTTTTGAGCAGGTATATATCAATACTTGGACCTTATATGGCTGCTTATGAGCGTTTAAGAACCCAGTCGCTAACCACCAAAGTAGGATGTAGAACATTGTCTTTGTGGACTGTTATGCCAATTGACCATGGGATCCCCTGAGACTATACCCCTGAGCCCCCAGGCCCACCAACCCATTCCCTCACGATGTGTGGTAATGTCCAAGAATGTCTAAGAAGCTTCCATAGTTTTGTCCCCTCTGTACTCCACCATAGAAGTCCTGGTATGGCTCCGTGGGTTAGTACACTGGACTGGAAAATCGGTTTAAACCACAAGGTTGGCGGTTCAAGCTCAATAACTGCTCTTCAGAAACCCTATAAAGGGTCGCTATGAGTTGGTACCGATTTGATGTCACTTAACAACAGCAATACTCCACCACATTCATGGACATGTTTGCAGCAAAGGTAAACACCCAGGTGCAAATATCCTCCGTCAAATCTTTATTTGTGACTATACAGCCCACGCCCATTCAGCCTGTGTTTTCTCTTCATGTGTCTGTCTACACATTGTTGTCATGTGCTGTCGAATCGGTTCTGACTTACAGTGACCCTGTTGTTACTGTTGTTGTTAGGTGCCATCAGTTCTGGTTCGTAGTGACCTTATGCACAACAGAACGAAACACTGCCCAGTCCTTCACCAGCCTCACAATCAGTAAGCTTCAGCTAATTGCTGCTTCCATTGTGACAGTCCATCTCGTTGGGGGTCTTTCTCTTTTTAGCTGCCATTCTGCTTTACCTAGCATTATGTCCTTCTCCAAGGACTGGTCCCTCCTGGTAATATGTGCAAAGTATGAGAGATGAAGTCTCTCAATCCTGGCTTCTAAGGAGCATTCTGACTATATTTCTTCCAACACAGACTTGTTTGTACTTCTAGCAGTTCATGGTCCTTTTAATATTCTCCTCCAACACCATAACTCAAATTAATCAATTCTTCTATGGTCTTCCATCTTCACCATCCAACTTTCACATGCAGGTTATTGAAAACACCATGGCTTGTGTCAGGGACACCTTAGCCCTCAAACTGACATCTTTGCTCTTGAATACTTTAAAGAGGAGTTCGGCAGCAGATTTGCCTAATGCCATAATACATCACTTGATTTCTTGATTGTTGCTTCCGTAAAGTGTTGATAGCAGATCCCAGCAAGTTGTCTTTGGCACTTCAATCTTTTCTCCATTTATCGCAATGCTATTTATTGGTCCAGTGGTGAGGAGTTTTGTTTCCTTTACACTGAAGTATAACCTAAACTGAAGTCTGTAATCTTCATCAGTAAGTATTTAAAGTCCTTTTCATTTTCAGTAAGCAAGGTTGTATCACCTGCAAATCGCAGGTTGTTAATGAGTCTTCCTACAATCCATGTTCTTTTTCGTATAATACAGCTTCTAGAATTATTTGCTCAGCATACAAATAGAATAAGTATGGTGAAATCATACAACCCTGGTACACACCTTTCCTATTTAAACCTTAAATATCCCATTGTTCTGTTTGAACAACCGCCTCTTGGTTCCTCATGAGCACAGTTAAGTGTTCCAGAATACTCATTCTCTGCAATGTTGTCCATAGTTTGTCATGATCCTCACAATCAAAAGCCTTTGTATAATCAATAAACCACACGTAAACATCTTCCTGGTAGTCTCTGCTTTCAGCCAAGATCCATCTGACGTCACCACTGATATTCCTCGTTCCACAGCCTCATCTGAATCTGAATTGAACTCTGGCAGTCTGCTGTCAATGTACTGTTGAAGCTATTTTTTAAAATTATCTTTAACAAAATTATACTGTCATGCAATATTAATATGATCCAATGAGTTCTGCATTCTGTTTAGTCACCTTTCTTTGGAATCGGTACAAATATGGATGTCTCCCAATTAGTTGTCCAGGTAGCTGCCTTCCAAATTTCTGGACATAGATGATTGAGTGCCTCCAGTGCTGCATCAGTGTGTTGAAAAATTTCAATTTGTAGTCCATCAATTCTTGCAGCCTGGTGTTTTGCTAATGCCTTAAGTGAACCTTGGACATCCTTCTTCAGTACCATTGCCTTCAGTGAACCTTGGACATCCTTCTTAAGTACCATTGGCTCTTAATCATATGTTACCTCTTGAGATGGTTGCAGATTGTGTATATAACAATATTTACCTCTGTTCCCTTTAATTCTTGCATTTCTCCCTGTGTCGTCTTGTGCCTTCATCATTCTTCCGCCAGTGTCCCTCATTTTGCATATTGCCTTTCCCTTCACCGATGTTAACACGTTCCTATCCTCTAGACAGTGAATTACTCCCCCTTCCCTTCCCCCCATGGTAACCATACAGAATGTTTCTTTTTGTGTGAAAACCTTTTCTTGACCTTTCATGATAATGCTCTCATACAATATTTGCGCTTTTGTGATTGACCAATTTCACTTAGCACAATGTCCTCCAGGTTCATCCATGTCATAAGGTGCTTTGTAGATTCACTGTTATTCTTCAGTGTTGTGTATGTACCAAAGTTTGTTTATCCATTCTTCCTTGATGGGCATTTAAGTTGTCTCCCGTTTTTTGCTATTGTGAATAGTGTTGTGGTGATGTGAGTATGTGTTGTAGTGAGAATAGTGTTGTAGTGTTGTGGTGATGTGCTCATGAGTATGAAGCTATCTGGAGTCATTGTATCACACTGTAGGATAAACTGCTCCTTGGAAACCCTATACAGAGTTGCTATGAGTTGGACCTGACTCCACAGCACTTAAACAACAACAATTCATATATCTATTTGTGTTGTGGCTCTTTGTTTCTCTAGGCTATATACCAAGTAGAGGGATTGCTGGGCCATCTGGTATTTCTATTCCCAAGTTTTCAGGCAGGGCCATGCCATTTCCCACGGTGGTCTCACTATTTTACTGTCCCACCAGCAGTGTTGCCATTCTCTCTAGCATTTGTTCTTTTCTGTTTTGTTTGTTGTTGTTTTAACCTTACCATCCTGGTGTAGCACTACAGGATAAACACTGGACTTCTAACTGCAAGGTCAGGGGTTCAAACCCACCAGCTGCTTGTTGGAAACCCTATACGGGGTTGCTATGAGTTGGAATTGACTCAACAGCCACAACACTTAGTGCTGGTTGAGATGATGTTACAGTGTTGCTTTGATTTGCCTCTCTCTTGGTACCAAGGATCAGCACGGGACTGATAACCAAATGATTTCTGGTTCAAACCCACCAGTTACTCCTTGGAAACCCTATACTGGATCACTGTGGAAACGGATTCAATAGTACTTAACAACAACCATGTTTAATGACTGCAAGCATTTTCATGTTTGTTGGTCGCCTGAATGTCATCTTTGTTGAAATGTCTGTTCAGGTCCTCTGCCCATTTCTTAATTGAATTACTTGTCTTTTTCCTATTGAGATATTGAATTTTTCTATAAATTTTAGAGATTAGTTCTCTGTCTGATAGGTCATTGCCCAAAATGTTCCCAATCGTGGATGCTCATTTTACTTTTTTGATGAAATCTTTTGATGCATTTAAGTGTTTAGTTTCTAGGAGGTTGCAGTCATCTAGTTTGTCTTCTGCTGTTTGTGTGTTTCCCAGTTATGTTTGATAGTGTACTTATGATGTGCATAAGGGATCCTAAGTTTGTCCCTGAAGTCCTGGTGTGGTGCTAAAGGATAAGCACTGGACTGTTAACTGCAAGATCAGTAGTTCAAACCCACCAAACACTCCTCGGAAACTTTATACAGGGTTTGTGCGAGTCGGAATTGATTCCATGGCACCTAACAACAACAACACATACATATCTTGGTGGTGCTGTAACATTAACATTGAACTGCTACCCCCAAGTTGGCATTCAGACCCACCAGCTTCTCTGTGGGAGAAAGAAGAGGGTTTTTTGCTCCTATAAAAAGTCACAACTTTGAAAACCCTATACAGGTCCCAATGAATTGGAAACTACTTCATGGCAGTGAGAAATATCTATGTATGTACCAGGGTTGTATCCTTTCACCATGCTTGTTCAATGTATGCTGAGCACATAATCTGAGAAGATGAATTATATGAAGAGCTACAG
>NW_006408637.1:5933414-5951007 GCF_000296735.1 Chrysochloris asiatica
AAATACCATGGCTTGGGTCAGGTGCACTTTAGTCCCCAAACTGACATCTTTGCTCTTCAACACTTTAAAGACCTCTTGAGCAGCAGACTTGCCTAATGCAATACACCATCTGATTTCTTGACTGCTGCTTCCGTGAATGTTGATCATTGATCCAAGAAGAATGAAGTCTTTGACAACTGCAATCTTCTCCATTTATCATGATGTTATTTATTGGTCCAATGGTGAGGATTTTTGTTTTCTTTATACTGAAGTATAACCCATACTGAAGGTAGTGACCTTCATCAATAAGTATTTTAAGTCTTTTTCGCTTTCAGCAAGCAAGTTGTACCGTCTTCATATCACAGGCTGTTAATGAGTCTTCCTCCGATCCTGATGCTATGTTTTTGTTTATATAATCCAATTTCTCAGGTTATTTACTCAGCAGACTGATTGAATAAGTATGGTGAAAGAATACAACGCTGAAACACACCTTTCCTAACTTTAAATCATTCAGTGTTCCCTTGTTCTTTTCGAAAAACTACCTCTTGGTCTATATACATGTTCTTCATGAGCACAATGAACTGTTCTGGAATATTAATTCTCAGCAATGTTGCCCATAGCTTGTTATGATCCACACAATTGAAAGCCTTTGCATAGTCAATAAAGCACAGGTAAACATCTTTCTGGACTTCTGCTGTGGCAATGTAGGTTCAAGCTCACTAGCTTCTCCTCGGAAACTCTATACAAGTTGGAACTGACTCAATAGCCCTTAACAACAACTATAACAACAACAAACATCTTTCTGGTATTCTCTGCTTTCAGCCAAGATCCAGCTGACGTCAGTAATGATATCTCTTTTCCACGTCCTCTTCTGAATCTGGCTTGAACCTCTGGAAATTCTCTGTCAATATATGGTTGCAGCCAGTTTTGTATTATCTTTAGCAAAATTTCACTTGTATATGATATTAATGATATTGTCTGATGTTTTCTGCATTCTGTTGGGTCGCCTCTCTTTGGAATGGGCACAAATATGGATCTCTTCCAATCAGTCGGCCAGATAGTTGTCTCCCAGATTTCTTGGCATAGATGAGTGAGGGCCTCCTGTGCTGCATCAGTTTGTTGAAATATATCAATTTGTATTCCATCAGTTCCCAGAGTCTTGTTCTTTACCAATGCCTTCAGTGCACCTTGGCCTCCTTCCTTCAGTACCATTGGCTCTTGATCATATGCTACCTCTTGAAATGGTTCAACATTAACCATTTCTTTTTGGTACAGTGACTCTGTATATTCTTTCCATCTTCTCTTGATGCTCAGCATTAATCAATATTTTACTGATTGAATCCTTCAATATTTCTAGATGATGCTTGATTTTTTTCCCTTCAGTTCCCTCAGCTTGAGATATACTGGGCGTGTTCTTACCATTTTGTTTTCCAACTCCAGGTTTTTACACATTTTATTATATGATTTGACTTTATTTTCTCGAGCTGCCCTCTGAAATTTTATGTTCAGCTCTTGCACCTCCTCATTTGCTTTAGCATCTCTATGCTGGAGCGCAAGTTTCAGAGTCTCTTCTGACATCCATTTTGGTCTTTTCCTTCTTTCTTGTCTTCTTAATGACCTTTTACTTTCTTCCTGTATGATGTTCTTGATGTCATCCCACAACTCTTCTGGTCTTCAGTTTTTAGTGTCTCATGAATCAAATCTGTTTGTGAGATTAACTCTAAATTCAGATGTGATTCAAGGTCATATTTTGGCTCTTGTGGACTTGTTTTAATTTTTTCAGCCTCAGCCTGAACTTCCATATGAGCAATTGATGGTCTTTTCCATAGTCTGCTCCTGGCCTTGTGTTAGCTGATGATACAGAGCTTTTTCATTATCTCTTTCCACAGATGTAGTCAATTTGATTTCTTTGTAATCCATCTGGTGAGGTCCATGTGTATAGTTTGTCTTTTATGTTGTTAAAAAAAAAGTATTTGCAACGAAGAAGTCATTGATCTTGCAAAATTCTATCATGCAATCTCCAGCATTGTTCCTATAACCAAGGCCATATTTTCCAACTACTGATCCTTCCTCTTTGTTTCCAACCTTTGCATTCCAATCATTAGTAATGATCAATACATCTTGGTTGCATGCTTAATCAATTTCAGACTGAAGAAGTTGGTAGAATTCTTCACTTTCGTCTTCACTTGCTTTAGTGGTTGGTGTGTAAATTTGAATAATACTGGTATTAACTAGGCTTCCTTGTAAGAGGATGGATATTATCCTATCACAGACAGCGTTGTACCTCATGACAGATCTTGATATGTCCTTTTTGATGATGAATGTGACACCATTCCTCTTCAATTTGTCATTCCTGGCATAATAAACCGTGTGATTGTCAGATTCAAAATGGCCAATACCTGTCCATGTTAGCTCACTAATATCTATGTTTCTGTGTTCCATTTCATTCTTGAACATTTCCAATTTCCTTAGATTCATGCCTCTTACATTCCATGTTCTGATTACTAATAGATGTTTACAGCTGTTTCTCTTCATTTTGAGTTGTGCCTCATCAGCAAATGAAGATCTAGAAGGCTTTACCCTATTCGCATCATCATGGGCAACTCTACTTTGAGGAGGCAGCTCTTCCCCATTCTTATTTTGAATGCCTTCCAACTTGAGGGGCTCATCTTCTGGCATTATATCTGACAACTTTCTGGTACTCTTCATCATATTTCAATATTCTGGTGCTGACAGCATTCCAAGGCTATTCGTAAGGTTTTCAGTGACTAAATATTCAGAACTGGTTAGTCTCTTCTTCCTAGTCTGTGTTTGTCTTGAAGCTCATCTGAAACCTGTCCACCATGGGTGACCCTGCTGGAATTTAAAATACCAGTGGCATAGCTTCCAGAATCACAGCAGCACATAAGTTACCATAGTATGATAAACTGACAACCTTGTGGTTAGCAGTTCAGTTCTATATCAGAACTTCATGTATATGTATGCATATGTATAGAGGACTCTGTAGTATAAGAACTCTACTTCTAACCTCAAGATCAGCTAAAACCCACCAGCCACTCCCTAAAAATCCTAAACAGGGTCTCTACGAGTCAGAATTGACTCCATGGCACTTAATAACAAAGGCATATACATGTTTATATCCAGGAAATGGCTCACACAATCACAGAGGTGGGAAAATGCTGAGCCTGTGAATAAGGTATCAGTCTGGAAGCTTCTCCTGACTCATGCATCCACAGAAACTGAAGAACCCAAGACTGAAGAACCCAGATAACAAGCTTCTGGCTGCAGAGGCAAATGAATCCCAGGTCAGCAAGTAAGACGGTAGGCTTCTGATGACTTCCAGAATCAGCAAGCAATATGGTAGGTTGTTGGAGGTTAGATGATGAGCTAGATGCAGGATCCAGACCTGGTAAAAAGCAAGCTTTTCCAGAGTGTCCAATATATTGGACACAGCGCAAATCACCAAGGAAACTTCCTTTTAATTGGCTAGATGCTCATAGCAGATATCATCATGGGGGGGATTACATTATATTATATTTCATCAAGGAGGGTTACTGTGTCTTAACTGTCCAAATCATTGAGTATCCTGGACCAGCCAAGTTGATACAGAACTTAACTATCACATTCAGAAAGTGCCGGGTCTACTTGCCTCAGATGGCTTAAACTATAAGCTCCTTAAAGACAGGGCTCGTATATTTTGGTATCCTCAGAAGCCTCACACATTAGGATTGAACTCGAGATCAATTTATATATGAATCAATGTGTTGCTCTTGTGAAGTCCATGCTCTTTCTGTTTAATTCTAAGTGGTGAACAGAGTATAGCAGCTCTTGGCTCTAACTGAGTTGTGAGCTACTATTTCAGAAATGTGTTTCCAAACTAATTGAGAGGCCTTAAGACACAGATGATTTGTAGATTTTCTTATCTGAATAGGAGTCCTTGGGTGGTATAAATGTTTAACGTAGTTGGCTGCTAACTGAAAACTTGGCTTTCAATTCCATCCACAGGCACTTTGGAAGAAAGACCTGGTGATACGCTTAAAATAAATAAATAAATAAATAAATAAATAAATAAATAAATAAATAAATAATCAGCAACTGAAAACCCTCTGGGGCACAGTTCCACGCTGACTCACATTGGCTTGCCATGAGTCAACATTTGTTTGATGGTAACTGTTTTTCTTTTTTGAATCAGAATATATCAACACACATTCTGAAGGTCATGGCCATTTCTTTGACAAGTCTGAGAAATGTCAGAACACTTGAGATTTCAGATGAGATGCCTGCTTATCCTGTTCTGTTTGCAATAAAGCGAATACTCTTACCAACAATACATTTTTGTTTTTCTGGGTTGGAAGGACTCATGAAGTTGATGAAACCTAGCAATTCTACAGTGATCTTGTCAAGTAATTTTATCATAAAACTAATTTGCTTTGGCCAAGAGAAGTAAGACTATAAATACTCTTAAATCAGATTAATCAAAGGAACTTCTCTCCTTTCATTCTCTAATAACTTTTGTTAAAGCTTATTGACAAAGCTCATATCAATGATACTTGGGCCATGGGTTCAGATATGACCTTCCGAGGATGGGGATAGAAGGAACAGGAACATAATTTCAGTCCCCTTGTGTGATAGTTAAGATTTCATGTCAACTTTACTGGGTTAAGATTCCCAATGGCAGTCGAGAGGTATTTATCCCATGGTGAGATCTGATACAGTATAGTTAACTCTATGATTGTTGGCCATGAGCAAGCATAGTTAACTCTATGATGAATGGCTATGAGCAGCCAGTCAACTTAAAGGATGTTTCCTCAAGGGTATGGCCTGCTTCCAATATAGTGGACACTCAGGCAAAACTTTCTTTCTGCTGAGTCTGGATCTTGCATCTGGCTCATCCCCAAACCTTCTGTTCTTTGGACTTGAGCCAGTGGCTCATTCTATTATTTGTCTGCCTGCCTGCCTGTGTGCCTGCTGGATCTGCCTGTTGATCTTGGTTCATCTGACCCAGACTTGGGACTCTCCCACTTCTATAATTGTGAGCCATTGTTGTAAACTTCTCTTTATATATATATATATTGTTGTTTTTAAGTGATATATATCCTGGTGTGGCTCTGTGGGCTAATGCATCAGACTGCAAAGTCGTTTGAACTATAAGGTAGGTGATTCAAGCTCATCAGCTGCTCCTTGGAAACCCTATACAGGGCCACAATGGGTCAGAATCAACTTGACAGCACTTTACAACAACAACAACAACAACAACAACAACACACACACACACACACATATATAAAGTTTCACTGGTTTTGCTTCTCTAGAGGAGCCAGTACAAGACATTTGGTACCGAGAGTGATTCTAAAGAAACAAAATCATAAAGATGAGTTTCTAAATTGCTTCTCAAGTTGACTAATTTTAAAGGAATCATTCGCTCTGCCTCCACTAGTAAAAAGGGTGAGGGTGCTGTTGATTCATGGTGTGAAGTGGCAATATTAACATGCAAAAATATCACCACCAACAGATCGTGTATTGGAGGGAAGCAAGGCTCTGGGTGATCGTGTGTATGAGACTTTTCAGCAGTTTTGCCAGGATAGGAAGTACAGAGAACTGGTTGGTTGGTCCTACTTACAATGGAGCAAGTGGTAGAAGAAAGAGATGCACTCAGGAGTCACGGCTAAAGTGCCACATAAAAGACCTCAAAATTTCTACTTGTACCCTGAAAGAAAGTTTGATTTCCTGTAGTAGCAGAGATTATATTGCTGAAAACCAAACCCAGAGTCTTATTGTAAGAGTGGCCAGTGCAACTCAAACCTGGAATGGTGCCTGATTGTAAAGGGAGGGTATTAATTGGGAAGAAATGGGATTCTGTAATTTGGGATGGGAACATCTGAACAGAGAATCAGGAGACTGAGAAAACTGAGCTCATAAATCAACTGAATCACTCTTGCCAACAGCTTCACTCTTTACATCTGAAGAGATTACTCCATTATCAGTAAAAACATTATCCCTTCTGCCTACTCTTGATAGAACTCAACTATGCCTGCTGAGAGAATGCCTGAGGCATTATCTGGTGCATCTCCTTAAGTAGATGTCTTATAAGACATTGCTGAATGTTTCCAGGAAATATCTCCACTAATTATTACTTCTAGAGCAATAGCTATACTTATGTTCTAACAAGCCCCCAAATATGAAGTACAATTTGTGACCCAGGAAGAAGTACATCACACTCCAAAAGAACGACTTGATTTTTCTAATATGTACAAACTGAAACAAGGAGCATCTGTGTGGGAATGGCTACAAAGCTTGTGGGATAATGGTATAAGGAACGTAGGATTCAGTCAGTCTGAGCTTATTGATATGGGCCCACTAAGCACAGATTCTTCACTTAAAGATTCAGCTCAAGAGTTTGGGAGGAGATGTAATAATTTATAATACATCACATGGAAGTACCAGCCCTGCCTTGGTATTCTGTAGAGAAAGGAATTGAAACACTTCAGGAAGTTGGCATGTTAGAGTGGATTTCTCAGGAGAAACCCATAAACCCACACATGGAGTGTTCCGAGGACATACCTTTTACCACAACAGTGAGGAACAAATTTGTGAAGGGAGCCCCACTCTGTGATGGAAGACTGCTTTGATTGCCATATTATGCTAGCCATATTTGCCAGTGGGAACTGCCCTAATTGAATGAAGACATCTAACCACAATGGGGCTGATTGGACCCCGTGGAGACAGGGGCCCAAGGGGCAGCACTTAGTCAACAAAGACAAGGTGGACATGGTTACCCTAATGGACAACAGCAATCAGAATCGTCTGACTCACGTCCACTTACGGAGTTGGTTAATTAGGCAGGGTGTCCCAAGGAATGAAATAAATGGCAAACCTATAAGATATTTACTTGGTTTATACAAGAAGGAGAATTCTGGGTCATGTAAACAGCAGTCTAACTTGAATTGTCAGAATAGAGAGCCATGGTTTCTCAATGAAGTCCCAGGCTTGAGACAATTTACGGATCCACAACTCCTTGAACAAAGGGGTGGTCAGGTCCCCTTGATAAAGGACCCCAACACTGTCAGCTGTTAGTCTTTCTTCCATCCATCCCCAAACGGATTTACAGCCTTTTACAAGAGTGATGATTGATTGGCAGAAAAGAAATAATCAGACTTTTCAGGGATTACTGGACACTGGATCTGAATGGACGCTAATTCCAGGAGACCCAAAATGTAACTGTGACTAGCCAGTCAGAGTGGGGGTGTATGGAAGTCAAGTTATTAATGGGGTCTTAGTTAAGTTCCAGGTAACTGTGGGTCCAGTGGTTCCTGAACTCATCCTGTGGTGATTTCCCCAGTTCCAGAATGCATAATTGGAATAGACATACTCAGTTACAGGCATAACCCCAGTTTTGGATCACTGAAATGTAGAATAAGGGCTATGATGGTTGGAAAAGCCAAGTGGAAGCTATTAGAACAACTTTTACCTAGCAAAATAGTGAACCAAAAGCAGTACCAGGTTTATGGAGGGATTGTAGAGATTAGTGCTAAAATGAAGGACTTTAGTGATGCCCACCACATTCCCATTTAAATTGCCTATCTGACCTGTGCAAAAATCAGGTGGATCTTGGAGAATGACAATGGATTGTTGTTGTAAACTTAACCAGGTTGTGACTTCAATTGCAGCTGATGTTCCAGATGTTGTTTCATTACTTGAGCAAATTAATACTTCTCCTGGTCCCTGGTATGCAGCTATTGATCTGTCCAGTGCCTATCACCAAAAGCAGTTTGCCTTCTTCTGGCAAGGGCAGCAGTACACTTACACTCTCTTACTTCAAGGATACATCAACTCTCCAACACTCATAGTTTAGTCTGCCGTTACCTTGATCATCTTCCCTGTTGGGAGACATCACACTGGCCCATTACAATGGTGTCATTATGCGATTGGACCCAGTGAGGAAGAGGTATCAATGACTCTAGACTTATTGGCAAAACATTTGTGTGTTAGAGTACGGGAAATTAACTCAACAAAAATTTAGACATCTTCCACCTCAGTGAAATTTCTAGGATCTCAGTGGTGTGGCACATGTTAGAGCTATCCGTACTACTTAAGAAGAGGTACTATGCCTGGTAAGCATCTTTGGTTTTGGAGGCAACATATCCCTCATTTGGGTGTCCAAATCTGGCTTATTTATCAAGTGACTCCAAAATCTGCTAATTTTGAGTAGGGCCCACAAAAGAAGGCTGTACACCAGGTTCAAACTTTTGTGCAAGTTCTGTTACTTGGACCATGTAATCCAGTAGATCTAATGTTGCTTGAAATGTCAGTAGCAGATAGAGATGCAGTCTGGAGTCTTTGGCAGACCTCTGTTGAATCATAGGCAGACCTTTATGATTTTGGAGCAAAGCCTTGCTGTCCTTTTCAGATAACTATTTTCCTTTGGAGAACCAGCTTTTGATTTGCTATGGGGTCTTAGTAGAAATCAAATGCCTAACCATGTGCCATCACCATGCCACTAGAGCTACCTATTACGAAGTGAGGGTTGGTTGACCCACAGTAGTCATAAAGTTGGAGGCACACAGCAGCGCTCCCTCATTAAATGGAAGTGGTCTATACGAGACCGAGTCAGACCTGAAGGCACAAGTAGACTTCATGAAGTGGTCCATATGTCTGTGATCCCCGCTCCTGTTGCATTATCCTACCTCTCTCAGTCTACAACCTATGACCTCTACCTATGACCCACGAGGGGCTCTTTGTGATCAGTTGACAGTGGAAGAGAAAACTCATGCTTGGTTACAGATGGTTTTGTATGCTATTCAGACACCATTCAACAGTGGACAGTAACTACACTACCTACAGCTCCTTTATTGTGCTACCATGAAGAACACTGGTGAAAGGAAAGTCTCCCAGTGGACAGGACTTACAGCAGTGTGCCTGGCTGCTCATGAGTTTGGAAGGAGAAATGACCAACTGAAAATGGGCATGGTGCAGGTCTGGGCAGCATCTATTATACATGGAATCACCACGAGTTGTGGGCCGACTTCATGGCAGCTAATAACAATCACAATGACTTTCATTGTATTGTTGATGTTAAGCACTTTACCTTCATTAGCTCACATGTTCCTTCCATCAGTGCTGCAAGGGATATTATACTTTCCTCCCATTTTAACAGATGAAAGCAGCAGGTTTAAAGAAGTTCAAGTTGCATGTTCACAGTTATGTCTTAAGTCAGATTCCCAGAAGCAGATCCTGAGCTGAGGATTTGTGTGAAGGGACTTATTAGGAAACAGCTTCCTGGAGAAGCTGGTGAGGGTGAGGAAAGCAGGGCAGGAAGGAAGCCAAACAGATGCAGCCTCCAGCAAGTTGCTCAGAGGGCTCCAGGCTGATGTAGCAAGCAGGACGGTCCCTGAGCGTGTGTCTGTGCAGTCACACAGGGTCTCTGCTCAGAAGGGGCCTGTGCTTGGATTCACGAGAACTCTAATCTTGCTATCTTGTGGCCCTGTGGATTGGGTGTTGGACTGCTTGCTGCAATGTTGGTGGTTCAAACCCACCTATTGCTCTGTGGGAGAAAGATAGGCCTGTCTGCTCGTACAATGATTTACCGTCTCAAAAACCCTGCACAGAATTTATGTGATTCAGAACCAACTCTGGCTTGGGTTTTTTAAAATCTTGCTGTCCTGAAATTTTAAATGATTTTGTTCTTTTTTTTTTTTTTAATGTTTCATTGTGAATTATGTGATTGTTTACATGGGAGAACATTAGTTTTACATTCATCCTATCATATATCTCCTATCATATATCATTTCATTGCATGGTTACAATCTCCTCCATGCATCATCAGCCATATCCTACAAGCCTGCCCTCCCCCCGCCCCTGGTTGTCAGCACACAGCCCCTCTCCCCGTCTGGGTCTAAAGTCCCCAGCGGCTCCATCTCTCCATATCATCGTCTCTGCCTCCATCTCAGGCAACACTTCTTCTCTGGGTGGGGTGATTTCGTTCTTTTTTCCTTTTTTTTTAAAGAAACAAGGTTTCTACATTTTCATTTTGTGTCTTGTCTACAAGGGAACTTTAAAATGTAAATGCCTCAGAATGGCCTGGCCTGTGCTTTGCCAGCCATTTGGTTCAGGGCAGCCTTTGGTTAACCAGTTGGCATGGAGTTGACTTTGCCTCTTGGTGACCCAATATGTGTAAAAGTATAATTACATAGAGGATTTTCTATGGCTCAGTTTTCAGTAGATTACCTTCTTCCAAGGTGTCTCTGGATAGATTTGAACCTCCAGCCTTTTGACGAGCATCCTAATACTGAAACCATGTGTACCACCCAGGAACCATGAATTCCCATGTGCTCAGTAGTTGTGTAAGCAAAGCGACTTGAGCTGCTTTCTGGGAACACTCTGAGAAACAGCCTTAGGGGTGGCTGCTGGAAGGGGTACAGTGGCCCACCTGTGTTCCTCACTACTCTTCCTTTGAGAGGCCACACGTTCCACAGTGCTGCAGAATGTTCAAGTCTGCTAGGAGCCAAATTTCCAGGCTCCTCTTTTCCCTTCTCTTGTCTACTGCTTCTGGTTGAGAACACAGGAGAAGTGAACAGATGTGAGAGAGAGGTGAAGGGCTGGGATGTGTGATCCTACATGTCTGCAGAGGAGCATTGAGAGCCAAGGCCACCCCTCCCCACAGCTGGCAGGAAGGAACACCATTGTCAGACCTCAACTGCTCCCTAACAAACCACTACTTTGTCATCTCCTGTGAATTTTTTAAATGTAATTCTTGTGGCTTTGACTCTTTGTAGGCAACGCTTCAGACTAATTTTATTTAACAACCTTTTTTTTTCCCCTTTAGCTTAAAAATCCTGTTTACAGCATGGTTTTCCTTTGGCATGGTGTGTCTGTATGGCTGTGTAGACATTTCTTCTCTATCACGGTACAATAGCCATCTCTTACAGTGTGACCACTCAGTGTGTCTGGACTGAAGAATCCTCTCCCAGGTGGAACCTCCTTGCAGCCTTTGCTAGAAACTTTGATGATAGAAAACCAAGCAGACATGTGAACGATGCCCTGGAAACAGCTTGCCATTGGTGTGTATCAGAAGATGGATTGGAAGTCCTGATAGCAAAGACTCTCCTCTGTTATTCTTCTCCTACTAACTTGCCCTCACGCTACTGTGCAACAGACACATCCAGGAAAGAACATTAATTGCAAATCAGCAATAGATGCAAGGATGAAATTGCTTTCTGATTTGTTCTACCTGCAACTTTCTGGAAAAGTGCCAACATTTCCTACAGAACTGAACTATGCCTGAAATGACCTTCTCTGCCCAATGGGCACCAGCTCATAGTAGTATTTATAGAGCTTGACTTTGAAAGTGTGTCTGCTTTTTCTAAACCATTCATTTGTCTCTGGGGTGGTGCCCTCACCAGCATGCTCCTAAATGAGGGGATTTTAAAAGTTTGTAGGAAAATGGAGTGAAAAGATAATGGGATTTTCCACCGACTTTTTAAAGACTCTGTATGGGAGAAAGGAATCCTAGTGGTACTGTGGGCTACTAACAGCATTGGCATTGGGCTACTAACACCAAGGTTGGTGGTTCAAGTCCACCAGCAGCTCAATGGAAAAAGGATAAAGCTACTAGTTGGAAGTGCTATGAGTCACTACAAGTTGGATCCAACTGGATGACAGAGGGTTTGGGTGGCGTATGGTAGAAGGACGTTAAGTAAGGTGTCCTTTTTTAAAAAATGTTTTATTGTGAATTATGTGATAGTTTACATGGGAGAACATTAATTTTACATTCATTCTATCATATATTGTTTCATTGCCATGGTTACAATCCCCTCCATGCATCAGCAACCAACCAAAGGGTGTACACTACAAGCCTGCCCCCTGGTCATCAGCACACAGCCCCTCTCCCTCTCAGTGTCTAAAGTCCCCAGCTGCTCCATCTCTCCACGTCATCATCTCTGCCTCCACCTCAGGCATCACTGCTTCTCTGGGTAGGGTCCCACTCTCCGCTCTTCTCCCTTCATGGTCCCAGGGACCTCCGCTCCTAGACTCAAAAGTTAACCACTCCCCTCCTTGCTACAAAATGTCCTTGAATGCAGAGCTGGTACTCTAAAATGCTTTCCTTTGTCCCTTTCAGCTTCATTATCCTAATATCCATTCCTACTTCCTCACGCTCTCTTCCTGAACATTAGCGGAATGTGCTCACCTATATTTGATTTAGGTTCAGCTCATCACTAGCAAATGTGGTGTACTTGTCCGTCCTGTGTTTCATTCAGGGTATCAGGCTAAAAACAAGCAAGCAAACCACTGTTAAGCCACAGCCTTCAAGTGCCTTGCATGAGAAAAATAGCAGAAACAGGTTCTCGCTCTCTCTTTTTTTCTTTCATTTCTACAAAATGTATACATCCACAAAAACAGTTGTGGAATTGAAGTGTCAGTGTTTGTTCCAGATGTCACACAGAGACTGAAAGAGGAAGGAGTGGAAGTGTGGCTGTCAAAACCAATCTGAAGGACTCTTAGAAAGAGGAAGAGTCTATGAATCTAGGTGCAGGCTCTCAGGAGATCATACTTTGTGTGTTTAGTCAAGTCTTGATTCCCAAAGTCCTCTATTGAAGCCTTCTTATCCACCAACATCTCTTCTACCTTTATGCCAATAGCTTGTCCTGGGAGGGAGAGAAACTGGCCAAGAGCACCATTTTTAGGGAGTTGTCTGAGGAAAAGAATGAAAAGGAAGGAGAGAAGCAGATATGGCATACTCCTGTGAAACCAGTTTGGAGAGTCACTTTGAACCACCCTTCCCTTCACATTTCCATTTCTTGGTGGTGGCTGTGTGCCATGGAGTCGGTTCTGACTCATAGCGACCCTGAACAGGGTTTCCAAAGCTATAAATCTTTACAGAGCAGAATGCCTCATCTTTCTCCCACGGAACAGCTGGTAGTTTCGAACTGCTGACCTTGAGGTTCGCAGCCCAATTCATAATCACTACGCTATCAGAGCTCCTTTCCATTTCTTATATCATGCTATAAAATGGAGACATCTCAGATTGGGGAACTGTGTCCTGGACTTTGAAATAAGGAGACCCCCACACTCTCCTAGTCCAGTGTGCAATGATCCATTGATAGGAAATAATTACTTATATTCAATTAGTTTCTTTACAAATGCTGCTTAATGTCATTTAACAGGAAACACCTAGAGAATCATTGGTAGTTCCTAACAACCATATCCAGGTCTGGGACAATTCGGCCCTTAGAACCCAGCTGTTGTGTTATTGTTGATGTTAGGTGCCATTGGTCTGGTCCTAACTTAGTGACCCTGTGTATAACAGAAGCAAACACTTCCAGGATTTGAGTCATCCTTATGTTTGAGTCCATTGCTGCTGCTACTGTGCCAATCCATCTCATTGGGGATTTTTCCTTTCTTCTTGGCTCTCCACTTTTCCAAGAATGACGTCCTTCTCTAGGGACTGGTCCCTCCTGGTAACGTGTCCAAAGTTGGACAGAAGTCTTGTGATCTTCGCCTCTAAGGAGCATCTGGCTGTACTTCTAAAGCAGATTTGTTTGCTCTTCTGAAAGCTCATGGAACTTTTAAATATTCTTCCCCAACACCATAATTCAAATGCATCACTTTTTCTATGGTCTTACTCATTGCTCAACCTTCCCATGTAGATGAGGCAATTGAAAATACCATGACTTGAGTCACACGCACCTTAGTCCTCAAACTGACATCTTTGCTCTTGAACATTTCAAAGAGGTCTTACACAACAGATTTGCCTAATGAAATACATTGTTTAATTTCTTGGCTGCTGTTTCCATCGGTACTGATTGTAGATACAAGCAAAATGAAGTCATTGACAGCTTCAGTCTTTCTCCATTTATCATGATGTTGTCTATTGGTCCAGTGGTGAGGATGCTTGTTGTCTTTACATTGAGGTGCAATCCACACTGAAGGCTGTGGCCTATTACCTTCATCAGTGAGGATTTTAGGTCCTCTTCCAGCAATCAAGGTTGTGCCATCTGTGCCAATTTGTCACAAGTTGTTAAGGAGTCTTTCTCCAAAACTGATGCCTTGTTCTTCTTCATGTAATCCATCTTCTCGAATTATTTGCTCAGCATCCATATTGAATAAGTATGCTGAGAGAATTAAACCTGGAAGGATGTAGCCCTGATGTACACCTTTCCTGATTTTAAACCATTTAGTATCATCTTGTTCTTGTCAAACAACTGCCTCTTCTTGGTCTATGTACAGGGTCTTCATGAATTCTGGAATACCCATTCTTTGCAGTTTATTCATCGTTTGTGATGATCCACATAGATGAATGTCTTTGCATAGTCAGTATAGTACAAGTAAAAGTCTTCTGATATTCTCTGCTTTCAAACAAGATCCATCTGACATCAGTAATGATATCCCTCATTCCATGTCCTCTTCTGAATCAGACTCGAATTTCTGGCAACTGTCTGTTGATGTGCTGTTTCTGAATTATCTTCAGCAAAATTTTACTTGCATATGATATTAATGATATTGTTGTTAAGTGCCGTCGAGTTGCTTCTGACCCATAGCGACCCTGTATAGGGTTTCCTAGGAGGAGCAGCTGGTGAACTTGAACCACTGACCACACAGTTCAAACCAACTTTGCAGTTGGTTAATGCAGTGCATTAATCCACAGTGCCGCACCAGGGCTCAGGCACCATATCTAACAATATTCTGCTCCTATTCATAAGGTTTTCAGTGGCTAACCATTCAGAGAAGTAGCTTCTTAGTCTTCCTAGTCTATCTTGGCCTGGAAGTTCTGTGGAAACCTGTCCATCATGAGTGACCTTGCTAGTATTTGGAATACTAGTAGCATGGCTTTCAGCATCACGGCTACACACATGTCACCACAGTATGAAAAACTGAAACCATTTCTCTTCTCTGTCTTCCTCTCTTTTCTCAACTGCCTCTTCACTTTGGTTCCCTTTCCCACTCCATCTCATCCAATAAGACCTCAGAAACTGGATATAAATTTTCCGTTTTAATTCTGAATTTAATTAGAGGTTGCATCAATAATTTAAAAATAAAATCAACACAACACTGGCTCCTATGAATTGGAGGTTAAAGATGCCTCAAGTGTTCAATTTCTCCAACATGTTATGCCTCTCCATAGTCCTTGATATCAATCACCACTCCTCCCATCCTTTAAGTCCCAGGGTTCTGCAACATGCTGCAATATCTCACAAAACTCACAATTGTCAAAAGAAATGGCTCACGAAATTGTGGAGGCTGGCAAGTCCCAGTTCTGTAATTGAGAGATCAGTCTGGAGGAATCTTCTCACCCACATAGTCTCAGAAGCTGAGGAACCCAAATTGGCAGGTCAGACGACAGGCTGTTGATGCACGAGGCAGCGGGAGATCGTGAATCCGGTCACATGATGGGCCAAAAGTCTTACGTACTCGAGGTAAGATATGAACTAGATGCAAGATCCAGGGCAAGAGAGAACAAGCTTTTGCAAAGGAGTCTGATGATGAATTGGATCCAGACCATACCTCCAAGGGAAACGAAGGGTGGTGACTTGAGTCACACCCTCTACTAAGGTGGAGGCACTCTTAATACTTTGATTCAGTCACCTTTACTTCTTGGTCCCACCCTAATCTTTACTCCTTAGCAACTCATTTCAAAATGTTTCCATAATCACAGGCATGTTGTTGTTAAGTGACATCAAGTTGGTTCTGACTCATAGTGACCCTGTATAGGGTTTCCAAGGAGTGGCTGGTGAGTTTGATGTTTGATCTGCTGACCTTGCAGTTCAAACTGACCTTCTTGTTCAGTACATTATCCTGCAGTGCCACACCAGGACACCAAACCACAGGCATGTTTGTTGTTGTTGCTTTGTGCCATGGAGTCGATTCCGACCCATAGCAACCCTGTACAGGGTTTCCGAGGCTATAAATCTTTATGGAAACAAAAAACCTCATCTTTCTCCCATGGAACAGCTGGTAGTTTCAAACTGCTGACCCTAAGGTTAGCAGCCCGATTCATAACCACTACGCTACCAGAGCTCCTTAAACCACAGGCATAGAGATTAGGATTTACAATGTATTACAAAATGGAGAAATTTGGCTATTTGGTCACAATGAATAATTAGCTGCCCTGAGTAAGGCAACTCTGAACTGTTAGTCTTAAATAAAACATTCATAGATATTTTGACACTTTTGCTCAATGGGTCAAAATGACTGCAAATATAATAAAAGTATTCCAGTTTGCTCTGCATTTCTTCAAAAGTCAGGACAACAGTCTTAGTGGCTGCTGTTATTGTTGTTAGGTGCCATTGAGTGGGTATCAATTCACATCAACCCTATGTACAACAGAACGAAACACTACCCAGTCCTGGACCAACCTCACAATTGTTGGCTATGCCTGAGCCCATCGCTGCTACCACTGTGCCAATTCATCTCACTGAAGGTCTTCCTCTTGTTCTCCAACCCTCCACTTGACCAAATATGATAGCCTTCTCCAGGGACTTGTCCCTCCTGATAGTATGTCCGAATTATGAGAGACAAAGTCTGGCCATCCTGACTTCCAAATAGCACTCCGACTGTACTTCTTCCAACACAGATTTGTTTGTTTTTCTTGGCAGTCTGTGATGCTTTTAAGATTCTCCTCCCAACACCATAACTCAAATGCATCATCAGTTCTTCTATGGTCTTTCAACTTTTGCATGCATATTAGGTTATGGAAAATACCATGGCTTAGCTCAGGTGCACCTTAGTCTTCAAACTGCCATCTTTGCTCCTCAACACTTTAAAAAAAAGTTTATGAAGCAGATTTGGCTCATGCACTATGTCCTCTGATTTCTTGACTGCTGCTTCCATGAATGTTGATCCGAGCAAAATAAAGTCTTTCACAACTTCAATTTTTTCCCATGGATTGGGAATTTTGTTTTTTTACATCAAGATACAATCCATAATGAAGGCTGGGTCTTTGATCTTCATCAGTAAATGTTTTTAAGTCCTCTTCACTTTCAGCAAGCAAAATTATATCATCTGCATATCACAGGTTCTTAATGAGTCTTCCTCCAATCCTGATGTCACATTTTTCTTCATATAATCTAGCTTCTCAGATTTTTTTTGCTCTGCATGCAGACTGAATAAGTATGGTGAAATACAATCTTTGCACACAATTTTCCTAGGTTTAAACCATTTGGTAGTCCTTTGTTCTGTTCTAACAACTGTCTCTTGTTCCTTATAAGCACATTAAATATTCTAAATACTCGTATTTTGCAATGTTGTCCATAGCTTGTCATGATCCACCAATTGAAAGTCTTTGCATACTCAGTAAAGCACAGGTAAATATTTTTCTCTGCTTTCAGCCAAGATCCATCTGACATCAATGATGATATCCCTCATTCCACATACTCTTCAGATTCCAGCTTGAACCACTGGAAGTTCTTTATCAATGTATGTTTGCAGCCATTTCTGTATTACCTTTAATAAAGATGACATCAAGAACATAATACATGAAGAAAGCAAAAAGTCATTAAGAAGACAAGAAAGAAGGAAAAGATCAAAATGGATGCCAGAAGAGACACTGAAGCTTGCTCTCCAGTGTAGAGATGCTAAGGCAAATGGAAGAAATGAGGAGGTCCAAGAGCTGAACAGAAAA
>NW_006408637.1:5952750-5954309 GCF_000296735.1 Chrysochloris asiatica
CAACAACAACACATGGGATATCAATGATATTTTCTGGTGATTTCCGCATTAATGGCTAGTACCTATTTAAAATTATAAACTCAAATCTTTGGGAAAGTAATGCATAAGATAGTTTATTATTAATATTTCTACTCTTCTCTGCCTTTAAAGGCACTTTCTAATATTGCCATGGAGTCCCTGGTAAATGGTTTATGCACTAGGTTGCTAACTGAAAGATTGGAAGTTGGAGTCCATCCAGGCAGATCAGAAAGAAGAAAGCCTTGATGCCTTTGAGCAATCAGCCATTGAAAGCCTTATGGAGGACAGTTCTACTGTGACACACATAGGGTCACCCTGAGTCAGAGTTGAATCAACGGTAACTGGTTTGAAACACATATTATCAGCGTCTTCTGATAACAAAAGAATTATGCAATTAGATTCATTACAACATATTTTATATCATCACCATTATCTGATCTAAAGTCCTTGTCTAATTTGAAAGACTGGAGGCATGACTTCGTCTAGATTTTTTGGGTTAATATTGTTCTTCTAGCTGTCTGATTTGTACCAGTATCTAGATATCATTCATGATGCTGATTATGAACATTTATGTGGACACATTTGAGAAAGTTAATTTCCTTACCATTGACACTAGCTCTAGCTTCTTATCCACATTTTTTGTGAGGGTGGTGGTGATGAGGGGCATTGTCTTAGTTCAAGTGCTTTTTGATAGCTTTCTCTCATCTTCCTGTGACTATCTCTGATGACATAGTACTTGGTTCCCCCTCCCTCCATCCTGTACAAGTGGTGAATAAAGTCTGTCAAATATATTTGGAAAATCCTTCTTTCTGTCTTTGATGCTATAAGACTTAGATTAGTGTATCATGTTCTCTTTGCTTTACTGAACATCACAACACATTATGTAGAATGCTGCTTGCCTGTTTTCCAAGTCCTCAGGGCCGACTTACATGACTGACTGCATAATTTGCAGAGTGAAGTGAAAAATGAAAATGTGAAATTCTTCTTTGAGAATTATTAAGTGTATCAAGACGGTGACGGTGGAACTCATATTAAACCCACCCTGAGATCCATGGAAGCTGCCCATCCACTATAGATAGGACTCCTTGAGTAACGTTAGGCTTGGTCTGCATTTTAGCTCTAGTTAGTTCCTTCACTTTCCTGTATCTCCTAGTGCTTTGTAACATTCCACTGACTTACAGCTTCCATTTTTCTCTTGAAAAGTCTGCTGCTAACTGAAATGTTGTTTCTTTGTAAGTAATTTGTTGTTGTTTTCTCTTGATTATGCATCATCAGTGGTTGGAAAATATGACCTTGGTGATAGGAATGATGTTGGCGATCATATCATAGAATTTCATAAGACCAATGACTTGTTCATTGCAAATACCTTTTAAAAATAACACACAGGATGACTATACACATGGATCTTACCAGACAGAATATATAGAAATCAAACCGATTACATCTGTAAAATGAGATGGAAAAGCTCCATGTCATCAGCCAAAACAAGACTATCAATTGCTAATACACAAATTCAGGTTGAAGCTGAAGTAAATTAAAAC
>NW_006408637.1:5955574-5956863 GCF_000296735.1 Chrysochloris asiatica
TATGTTATCAGGAGTGACCGGTCCCTGGAGAAAGATATCATGCTTGGTAAAGTGGAGGGTCAGCAAAAATTAGAACGACCCCAAACAAGATGGATTTGCACAGTGGCAAAACTATGGATTCAAGGCTAGTTAGCTATTATTATGAGGATGGTGCAGGGATGTCTGGTGTTTCACTCTATAATGTTAAGAATCACTATGAAATGTAACTTACATGGCAGCACATAACACCAATAACCACCGCTTGTCTGTCAGTTTGTTGTACTGTGTGTGATGTCTTCCGTTTTGCTGTGATACTGGAAGCTATATTACCAGTATTTTTAATACCAGTAGGGTCACACATGGTGGACAGATTTCAGCTGAGCTTCCAGACAAAGACATAAGAAAAAGAAGAGACTGAAAACTTTATGAATAGCAGTGGAACACTGTTAGTACCAGAATATTGAATAATGAAACTTGATGATCACCAGATTATTGTCAGATATAGTGCCAGAAAATGAGCCAATTAAATTAGAAGACACTAAAAATATGACTGGGGAAAAGCTGCCTCTTCAAAATAGAGTTGACCGTAATGATCCAAATTGAATTAAACATTTGGGACCTTCATTTGCTGATTGGGCACAACTGTAAGCATCCATTAATAATTGGAAAATGGAATACATAAAGTATGAGTCTAGGAAAATTGGAAGTTGCAAAAATGAAATGGAACGTATAAACATGGATAGCCTAGGCATTAATGAGCTAAAATGGACTGGCATTGGCCATTTTGAACCTGGCAATCATAGTTTACTGTTTAGGGAATGACAAATTGAAGAGGAATAGCGTCCCATTCATCATCAAAAAGAACATAACAAGTTCTGTCTTGAAGTACAACACAGTCTGTGATAGGATAATATGCCTATCCTACAAGGGAGACAAGTTAATACCACTGTTATTCAATTTCACATACCAACCAATAAAGGGAATGATGATGAGATTCAAGAATTCTACAAAATTCTTCAGCTTGACATTGATCAAACATGCAATCAAGATGTACTGATAATACTGGCGATTGGAATGCAAAGGTTGGAAACAATGAAGGATCAGTTGCTGGAAAACATGGTCTTGGTGATAGAAACGATACTAGAGATCACTGGATAGAATTTTGCAATACCAATGATTTGTTCATTGCAAATACCTTTGTAAAACAACATAAAAGATGACTATACACATGGAACTCACCAGATGGAATACACAAAAATCAAACAGAACCAGGGGGTAGACCTGATAAACCATCAATTGCTTATATGCAA
>NW_006408637.1:5957332-5962004 GCF_000296735.1 Chrysochloris asiatica
AATACACAGAGTCATTGTACCAAAAAGAAATGGTCAAAGTTCAACCATTTCAAGAGGCAGCATAAGATCAAGAGCTAATGATCCTGAAGGAAGAAGTCCAAGGTGCATTGAAGGCATTGGTAAAGAACAAGGCATCGGGAATTAATGGAATACAAATTGAAATCTTTCAACAAACTGATACAGCACTGGAGGCACTCATTCACCTTTGCCAAGAAATTTGGAAGACAGTAACCTGGACAACTGACAGGAAGAGATATACATTTGTACCCATTCCAAAGAGAGGTGACACAACAGAATGCGGGAATTATCAAACAATATTGTTAATTTCACATGCAACTACAATTTTGCTAACAATAGTACAAAAACTTCTGCAACCTTACATCGACAGACAGCTGCCAGAGGTTCAAGCCTGATTCAGATGAGAACATGGAACAAGGGATATCATTGCTGATGTCAGATGGATCTTGGCTGAAGTTAGAGAATACCAGAAAGATGTTTACCTGTGCTTTATTGATTACACAAAGGCTTTTGATTGTATGGATCGTGACAAGCTGTGAACAACACTGAGGATAATGAGTATTCCAGAATACTTCATTGCACTCATGAGAAACCTGTAGTAGACCAAGAGGCAGTTGTTCGAACAGAAGAAGGGAACACCAAATAGTTTAAAATTAGGAAAAGTGTGTGCCAGGGTTTTATTCTTTCATCATACTTATTCAATCTGTATGCTGAGCAATAATCTGAGAAGTTGAATTATGTGAAGAAAAATGTGGCGTCAGGATTGGAGGAAGACTCATTAACAACCTGTGATATGCAGATGATACAACCTTGCTCACTGAAAGTGAAGAGGACTTAAAATACTTACTGATGAAGATCAAAGAACACTGCTTTAGATATGAGTTTCACCTCAATGTAAAGAAGACAAAATTCCTCACCACTGAACCAATAAGCAACATTCATATAAATGGAAAAAAGATTGAAATTGTGAAAGACTTCATTTGCTTGTATCAACCATCAACACTCATGGAAGCAGCAGTCAAGAAATCAAATAACATATTGCATTAGGCAAATCTGCCGCACAAGACCTCTTTTAAGGGTTCAAGAGAAAAGATGTCAGTTTGGTGACTAAGGTGCACCTGACCCAGGTCGTGGTATTTTCAATACCTGATATGCATGTGAAAGTTGACAGTGAATAAAGAAGAACGTAGAAGAATTGATGCATTTGAGTTAAGGTGTTGGAGGATAATATTACGAGTACCATGGACTGCCAAAAGAACAAACAAATCTGTGTTGGAAGAAGTACAAAATGCTCTTTGGAAGCCAGGATGGCCAGACATTGTCTATCGTACTTCAGATACATTATCAGAAGGGACCAGTCCCTGGAGAACAGTATCATGTTTGGTAAAGCAGAGGTTCAGAGAAAAAGAAGAAGACCCCCAACGAGATGGATTGGCACAGTGGCAGCATCAATGGGCTCAAAAATAGCAATGATTGTGAGGTTGACACAGGACCAGGCAGTGTTTTGTTCTTTTGTGCATAGGGTTCCTATGAGTTAGTACCAACTTGATGGTACCTAACAACAACAAAAGCCATATTCCATTGTATATGGAAAAATTCCATTATTTGTTAAATCCATTTTTCTAGAAAACTTTTGAAGCTTTTCATATATCATACAGTTTGTTGATGGACATTTCTTTGGTTTCCACTTTCTGGCTATTGTGAATTGCAATGTAAGCAACACTGGTACGTACACACAGTTGAGTGAAAAAACGCATTGCTACTAAGGTTCCAGTTCATACATACACGAGCTAAGTACAAACATAACATATTTAAACATATTTTTGTAATCAGCAAATGACTGCAGACAAGTTCTCTTAGTAACACAAGTTTTAGGATGTCTTCTTAAAAAAAAAGGTCCAATGAAAACAGTGATTTCTGAGGGGATCTGTTAGGACAATTAAGTTCAAGGCAGAGAAGTCAGCTCAGAAGGTTATAGTGACTATTGTATGGGACTTCAAAGTGGTAATCTTGATAGATTTTTCTCAAAGGACACAGGATGGTCATGGGGGCGTTTTAAGAGGTAGTTTTAATAAAATTGAAAATGGCATTGGTGACCAAATGGCCTAAAGAGTTGTATTGAGTTGTTTTGCACCAGGACAATGTACCTGCTCATTCTTTGAGCTCAGCAAGGGCTGTCCTGCCAGAATTTTGTTGGGAACCCTTACTCCGTCCAGCTGACGGCCCTGATCTCGTCCCTCCAGGTGCAAGTATCATTGTAAAGAAGATGATTGGAATCCCTCGAGATGTTAGAACTCCTGTTTTGATGTGGTGTCAATTGAAGGGTGCAGAATTCTTCTAGGAAGGATTAGATGGAAACACCACCTTCAGAAGAACATAGACCTAGATGGAGGATCTATTGAGGAACAACAGCTTCACATTTTGATATTATTTATTTAATAAATGACACTATGTTCTTGTACCTATAGTTTTGCTTTATCCTTGTACATCTGCTTGCACTATTGCTTTTAGGTCTTTGGGATATGTTCTTAAGAGTGGAATTTCTAAGTCATACTGTAGTTCTTTATCAGAAACGTCCAACCTATTTTATACAATGACTGTACCCATGTACAATCCTACCATCAGTAATGGATGAGTCTTTATTGTTTCATGAAACAAATCTTGTTATCTTTCAGTGCGGCATTCTAGGTAACATCCTTCGAAATGATTTTCCTAGGCATCAATTCCCTCTTCAGATGTCAGTAGATCAACCTAGGTAACATTCATTGCAGTTTTATTTTTTAAAACACACATTTCATCTCCACAAGTTACTTTGGGTTCGTTTTCAAATATACCTGGTATTTTGGGGATAGAGTCTTAATTCTCTTACTTTTGTTTTGTTCTTTTACTTTTGAACTATTTTAACTGAACCTTGTAGCACCTCTGTAGGCCTTCTGTTATCTGTGTTCTTGGGGTTCCTTATTTGTGCTGCCCATTGTGCCTGTCACTCTTGTTCATGGTGGACTGTGGCTCGTGTTTCTTTAGTGTTTTGTAAGTTTTTCTTGTGAGTTTGCATTTCAAACATTCGCTATGGGAATCTTGTGTGGTCTAGGCTGAGGACCTGTTTCTACAGAGATTTTCATTTGCATTGCATGTGTCCCTGTGATATTATTGGATTCAGACTCTTTTTTTACATTAATTTACTGTTTGGGGTTCCTGACCCTTGCAAGTGAGTAAATTTATACCCAAACCTGTGTGAAGTGTGGCCCATGGTTCTGAAAGCTCAAGGTGACATTTTTCCCCACCAGCGCTCTCTAGGCAAAGTATTAGTGTGTGCTCTTTGTTCAGCCTGGTTTTGGGCTTGATGGCAGGGATTTCTTTTCTTCATCTCAGAAATGCTGTTGAGCTCACAGTTTGTTATTTGTAGACAGCAAGCCTAGGTGGTTTGTGGCTAGAGATGTTGCAGATGCTCTTCTATGATACTGCGGCAAGTGATAGATCCTCAGGTTGGATTTCAGAGTCCAGAAAACATGGTTCTTATCATAATGGCTATGTGTTTGGAAAGCACCCTTCATAATGGGAAGATCTTAGGAAACTAGCTGTTCCATTGTACTAATCAGCAATCTCCATTTAGATTTAGCTGTCCTTTTTGTTTACGTAAGATTTTGGTGGTGTTCTGCAAAGAAAACAGCTACTGTACTCTTTGCTAAAAATGACTAGCCTGTACAAAGAGTTGCATTTGTTTAGTATCAGAATGTGAGGTGATTATAAACATTTCAGGAATTTCAGGACATGGGGTATTTTGGTAGCACAGTGGTTAAGTGGTAGCCTGTTAATAGAAAGGTTGGTGGTTTGAAGTGACTAGTCACTCCACGGTAGAAAGACATGCTTCTGTAAAGACTCCTGCCTTCGAGACACTCTGGGAAAGGTCAACCCTGTTTCTATACGGTTGCTTTGAGTCTGAATGGAATTGATGGTCATGGGTTGTTTGGGTTCTGCTTAGGAGTGTTGTTCAGCTGTGAAAAGAAACTGAGGCACTTGAATATTTGATACCAAGCATGCTCTCTACAAAGGTTTCTTTCTTCTTTTCTTTTGCTGTGGCGTTGTCCGCCCCTAAACTGCTGCAATACCAGAACACGAGAGAAAAACCCATCACCCAAGAAACCCCAGAGAAGTCAAATTACTGTAAAGCATGTCACAGCTGAGTCAGCAGGGAGGTAGCTGGGGGTCATTTCCTTTCTCACCCTGGAAGAAGGAGGTCTCCAGGAAGAGAATTTTGGAGTATCTGGGCTGAAACAACTTTCTGGGACTTCTGTATGGACCCTGGGACTTCACTAAGGACCCGCATGGCATGTAACTCTTCTGATCTCCACATTGGGAAAATGTAGCCCTGTAAGCCAAGAAAAAAGCCACTCATTCATTCATCCATCATGCTCACTTCTCAGGAAAGGGAAGTGAGGGTTATGTAGGGGGATTTAGGCAAGAAACCAAACTCCTGGCAATTCCTTTGTACTAGTTAAAAAAAAACAAACAAATCTATTTATTTTTATGTGTCAATTTTATTTAGATAGAACTTTAACTTTGTCCTGCAAAGAAAACAGCTGTTGTATTCTTTGTTTAAAAAAAAAAAAAAAAGAGAGATTAGCATGTACAAGGGGTAGAATTTACTTAGTAC
>NW_006408637.1:5962104-5979863 GCF_000296735.1 Chrysochloris asiatica
AAACAAATCTATTTATTTTTATGTGTCAATTTTATTAAGAGAGAACTTCAAAATTGTCCTGCAAAGAAAACAGCTGTTGTATTCTTTTGTTTAAAAAAAAAAAAAAAAAAAGATTAGCATGTACAAGGGGTAGAATTTACTTAGTACCAAAATGTGAGGTGTTTTTAAAAATCTTAGATTTATGTGCTTAACTAGCTATATGCTCTTAACTTTTATTTTGGATTGAAAATATTATTTACTCTGACTTCAAGACATTCAACAATGATAATTATTGTTGTTACTATTCTATGAGCAAATTTTAGAAAAACAAACAAAAAAGTAGGGCCCAGTGAAGGAATTCTGGATCCATTTGTTAACTTACTTTTGTTCTTTCAAATAGTATTTATTCAGCGTTGTGTTATGCAGGGATTTTGAGTGGACGCTGAGGGACTACCTTACCAGGATAAATTTTAAATAGCTCTTGTCCTCAGGACTCTAACAGTCTAAGACTTGGCAGAGGTAGGACATATACAGAAAGAAAACAAAGTGGTAGTTGATTCCAGAGAATTGGGCACAACTGTTGTTAAATTGGACACAATTAATATTTTCAATAACCTCATATACATGAGAAAGATGGGCAGTAAATCAGGAAGACAGTAGATCAATTGATGCATTTGAGTTATGGTGTTGAAGGAGAATGTTGAAAGTGTCATAGGCTGCCAAAAGAGCCAATAGATCTGTGCAGCCAGACTGCTCCTTGGAGGCCAGGATGGCCAAACTTTGTCTCTTATACTTTGGACATATTGTCAGGAGGGACGAGTCACTGGAGAAGGATATCGTGTTTGGTAAGGTGGTGGGTCAGAGAAAAAGAGGAAGACCCCTAACGAGATGGATTAGCCAAGTGGCAGCATTGATGGACTCAAGTGTGGCAACAGTAGTGAGGTTGGTCCAGGATCGGGCAGTGTTTCGTTCTGCTATGCATAAGGTCGCTATGAGTTGGTACCGACTCGATGGCATCTAACAACAACAATAATCCATAAGTAATTTAACTGAGGAATATCAACAAATATTTCCATAATAAAAAAAAATTATTTTTGTTGCATTTGAGAACATGTGTACAGAACATAGACCAATTGAACAATTCCTACACATACAACTCAGTGACTTGGATTACATTCTTCAAATTCTACAACAATTCTCACTCTCCTTTTTCAAAATCTCCCTCCCCCATTAACATCACTAACTGTCCTGTAAGTTTCCTGTCTCCCCACTTATCTGTAAGTTGGTCCTATTGTGGTGGCTTGTGCGTTACTGTGATGCTAGAAGCGATGCTACCCATGTCTCCATACTAGCAGGGTCACCCACGGTGGATGAATTTCCAGACTAAGATGAAGTAATAGGTGGTCCACTTCTGAAGGACTAGCCACTAGAAACCTAATAAATAGCAGTATAACATTGTCTGATATAGTACTGGAATACGAGCTACCCAGGTTGAAAGACACTCAAAATACGACTGGGGAAGAGCTGCTTCCTGAAAGTATAGTTGACCTTAATGACATGGATGGAGCAAAGCTTCCAGAATCTTCATTTGCTGATGGGGCACAACTCAAATGGAGAAGAAATCATTGCAAATATACATTAAACACTGGAACATGGAAGATATGAAATATGAATCTAGGAAAACTGGAAGTGGCCAAAACCAAAATGCATACAGATCAATATTCTAGATATTAATGAGCTGAAATGGACAGGTGATTGGCTATTTTGAATTGGACAGTTAGTCATATGGTTTTCTATGCTGAAAACGACAAATTTAAGAGGAATGGTGTTGTATTCATTGTCAAAAAGAACATTTCAGATTCTATCTTGAAGTTCCAACATGTCTCTGATAGGATAATATCTATACATCTACAAGAAAGACCAGTCAATACAACTATTATTCAAATATATGCACTAACTACCACTTCTTCAGTCTGAAGTTGATTAAAAATGAAATCAAGATGTACTGATAATTACTGGTGATTGGCATGTAAATGTTGGAAACAAAGAGGAGGGATCAACAGTTGGAGAATAGGGCTTTGATGACAGAAACGATATTGAAGACCTCATGATAGAAATTTGGCCAGACCAACAATTTATTTATTCATTGCAAATACATTTTTTTTTTGACGTTAACAGTATCTAAACACATGGAGCTCATCATATTAAATAAATAGGAATAAATTTGACTACATTTGTGGGAAAAGATGATGAAGAATCTCAGTAACATCTGCCAAAACAGGGTTGCACTGTGGAATAAGGCCAGGGGCTAACTACTGTGAGTTAGAGGAGACTCGATGGCATCTAATGATACAAGTCTCCTGCCTAATCTTTCAAGTTGCCGTTGACAATATGATCTCATACAGATAATTCTTTTAAAAGCACAATGCTCAAGGCAGACATTCTTTACTGGTTAAACTAAATCATTGTTTATTTTTTAAAAGATACCAGGGAATACTTTTTGGTTTAAAGTTTTAAAATTATCTCAGGGAAATAGTTTCAGGGATTCAACCAGTCTCCATGACTCCAGAAAATCTGGATTCCATGAGAAGTTGAAGCTCTGTTCTGCATTTGCTCACTTTTGATCAGGATTTGTCTACAGAATCTTTGATCAAAATATTCAGGAATGGTAGCTGGGCACCCTCCAGGTCTGGGCTCATGGTAACCACTTTGCTTTGCACATTTGCCTATTTCATATAAATGTATTTATACAATACTTGTCCTTTTGTGTTGGAATGATTTCACTCAACATAAAGGGAGCTCTGGTAGCATAATGCATTACGAGCTGGGCTGCTGACCACAAAGTCAGCAGTTCAAATCTTCCCAGCTGCTCCTCGGAAGAAAGATGAGATGTTCTGCTCCTGTAAAGATTTACAGCCTTGGAAATCCTATGCAGGGTTGCTATGAGTCAGAATGCACTCCACAGCACACAATCAACCAACCCATCTTGTCGCTGTGTGTCAGGACGTCTCTTCTTGACTAAGTAATACTGCATTGTTTACATGCACTTCATTTTGCTTACTTTTTCAACTATTGAAGGACATTTTGGCTGTTTCTACATTTTGGCTTGGGCCCACATCATATATTTGAGGTCTGTATTGTGGTGAGACCAGACACACATTGACTTGTCTCATTGGGATGAGGGGAAGACCTAAGGAGGTCTGGGTCAAGTTTCTCACTCTTTGTCTGAAGTATCTGGATATACAGCATGAAAATGTTAACTTAAGCAAACCTGTCTGAGCAGATGTTGAGGGGCTTATTGCCAGTAATACAGGGTCTTTGTTCTTGGGGTTCACCTCTTATTCCACTGGGAATAAACTCCACAGGGACAAGGATTGTGGTCTGACTTGTTCATTGATGTATACTCAATACCCAGAGTTTGGGGCATAGGATGTGTTCATTGAATGTCTTTGAATGATTGAAAATGTGAATAGCACTTATAAGCTAGAGGTAACATTTATTGGTAGAATATTTTGTTGTTGCTATCTGCTGCTGAGTTAACTCTAAAAGAACAACAACAACAAAAAGAACAAAATGTTGCTCAGCCTTGTGTCTTCCTTATAGTTATCAGAATGTTCAAGTTCACTGCTGTGACCGTTATGCCAGTCTTTTCTCTGAGGGCTTCCCTCACTCTTTACTGGCCATTTACCTCACCAAACAGTGTTCCCCTCCAACAATTGATACCTTCTGATGAGGTTTCCAAAGTATCGAGTCAGACAATACTTGGATGTGATTCATAAGGCTTAGTCTTTCTTGGTCTGGAAGCTCTTTTGAAATCTACTACCACAGGCTATTCTGTTGGTATTTAAAATTCTGGTGGTGTAGCTTCCAGTACCATAGAAACAGGCAAGCCAATGCAATATGCCAAACTGAAAGATAGGTGGTAGAGTAGAATATTTAGCATACAAATATCTTTGGATAAAATAATCAACTTATGGAAAATTATGGTGTTAGAAACCAGAAAATGAAACCACTAAAAATGCATCCATGTTATTTAATCAAGAAATATTCCTGAGAATACCAGGCAAAGAAGGATCAGGGCAGAGCTCCAAAACTCTGAACCACATAGGCAGGAATATTTAAAAAGTTTGAAGGCTTATAGCTGGAGGAACTTGTAGAGGAAGTAAGAAATCTCGTACTTTTGAATCTGCTGGGCTCAGTGGCCTGGAGCTGACAACTTGGGAAAGACAAAACAGCAAGACCAAGCAGGGACCAGACACACCACACAAGAATGCCATGGGAACTTCAGAGCAAAAGTGGACAATACACTTTGTTGGTTTTGCTTTGTTATGATTTTTTTTTTTTTTTTTTTTTTGGTATCTGTTCATTGGCCACCCACTGTTTGTGCACCTCCATTCTGGTGACTAGAGGGGTTGCCTGAGCGAGTGGACACTATTTTTTTAATAGAGAAAAGTTGAGAATAAGGGGTGTGGAAAGGGAAAGACAGTTTAAAAACAAAACAGGTAGAAAATTAAATTAAATCCTGAAGTACAGTATAACAACCAACAGTGGCATCTTGAAATTTATCAGAGGGACTTGAAGGCAAGAAACTGAAAGAAAAGAGGACATTAAAGCCATACTCATATTAAGCTACAGATTTTTATTTTTCCCCTTCTCTCCCTCCTCTCCCCTTTCTGCAATTATAGACTACAGTATCCAATATAGATTTTTGTTGGTGGTTTTGTTGTTTGCTTGTTTTATTCCTTGTGTTTTTGATGTTGCTGTTTTGCTGCTTTATGCTCCCCCTTTTACCTTTGGGGAACTCTTTCTCTCCCTATATTACCCAAGAAGAGACAGCAACTGCTGCCATATAGTTAAGCTACAACCCCAGTATAAAACACTAGAATCCAGACAAGAACCAATACCAACTGCCATATACCAGGGAGGCAGACAACACCTGTGAAAATTACTCTGCATCAAGCAATAAGAAGAGTGAAAAGGGAAGCCCACATCCTGATCACATCTACCTGGAAGCAATCAGAAAGCATAAAAAATACCAGAACACATACTCAATTAAGTATTAAGGCCACAGATAAGCACTAAACATGTCTAAAAAGCAAAAGCAGATGACCATATCAGCACATGTCCAGAAACAAGATAAAATGTCTGATACAAATGACCTAGAGGCAGACCTGGACTCTATTGTGGAAGGAGGGCAGGCCCTGGAAATGCCTGAGAAGGAATTCAGAAAAATTATTATAAAATGTTTCAAAACACTTTACAGTGGAGTTGAGAAAAACAAGGAAGAAGTCAGGAAAGTGCTACAGGAGCAATCAAATAAGATAGATACGGCATTGGAAAACAATTCAAAACCTACAGAAAGATGTCCAAACAATCAATAATAGAATATCAGAAATAGACAATACTCTGAAATGGCAAAGGAGTAGAATAGACAAGATGGAAGGCAGAACAAATGAGCTGGAAGACAAATCTCTCAATACCACTAAGATAGAAGAGCAAACTGAAAAAAAAGGGTAAAAAAATCTGAAGAAGGCCTAAGATTCATGTTGGAAAACATGAAGAGGAATAACTTATGAATTATCAGCATTCCAGAACAGGAAGACTCACACAAGTTCACAGAAGAAATAGCTGAAGAACTGTTGGAAGAAAATTTCCCTAACATCATGAAAAGTGAAAAGATAAACATTTCAAGAAGCTCAAAGAAACCCAGGAAGGATAGACCCCAAAAGAAAACCACCGAGACATATCATAATCAAGCTCTCCAAAATCAAAGATAAGGAGAGAATCCTAAAAGCATCTAGGGAAAAGAGAAGTGTTACATACAATGGCAAGCAAGTCAGATTAAGCTCGGATCTCTCAACAGAAAACATACAAGCAAGAAGGCAATGGGGAGACATATATAAAACACTGAAAGAAAAAAACCTGCCAACCAAGAATCCTTTATTCAGCAAAGCTATCAATCAAATCTGACAGTGTAATCAAAACATTCAAGGATAAACAGAGGCTAAGGTATTTTTCCAAAGCCAACCCTGCACTACAAAACATCCTAAAGGGAGTTCTGTGGACTGAGAGCCAACAAGAACACACAACAAACAGGGATTGACATACGTGGCAGCACCTCCAAGAACTAAATTGACAGAAGAGTTGAGAACAGAACAAAACTATCAAAAAAAAACCTCCAAGAATCTGGGAGGTCAGTCTATGATCAATTACAATGTAAAAGAAGGTAAACATGTTGGAACAGAGATCCAGATGGAGAGAAGATCAGATACATTACAGGATAAAATAGACTACACTAAATGGAGGGAAAAGCTAATGGAATACAAGGTAACCTGGAAGAAAATGAACACTTCACAACACACCAAGAAAATGAAAATCCAAGAAGAACATGGAAATATTAAAACTATGAGGAAACTCACAAGAAAGAACACAAAAAGCATGAACTCAACAAAGGAAGACACACAGAACAAAGAAAGCAGTAACACCACAAGAAAACCGAACATAATGACAGCAATTAACCCATTATTGTTGTTTTGTTAGGTACCATTGAGTCAGTACCGACCCATAGCGACCATATGCACAGCAGAACGATACACTGCCCGATCCTGGGCCAACCTCACTACTGTTGCCATGCTTGAGTCCATCAATGCTGCCACATGGCCAATCCATACATATTGATAATTACATTGAATGTAAACTGATAAATTGCACCAGTTAAGAGACGGACGGTGGCGGAATGGACAAGAAAACAAGATCCTTCAATATGTTGTCTTCAAGAGACACAGAGACAAAAACAGATTAAAAGGTTGGGAAAAAATATACCAAGCTAATTGAAATAAAAACCGAATAGGAGTGGCAGTACTAATCTCTGATAAAATAAACCATAAGGCAAAAACCAGCACAATAGATAAAGATAGCTATTATCTCATGATTAAAGGGACAATTGAACAAGATGACATAACCATAATAAATATTTATGCTACCAATAAAAGAGCTCCAAATTATATAAAGCAAACTCTAATAAATTTGAAGAAAGAAATGGAGGAATCTACAATAATTGTGGGCGATTTTAATACACAGCTTTTAAAAATGGATAGAACAACCAGAAAGAAACTTGACAAAGACACAGAAGAACTAAACAACACAATCAGCCAACTGGACCTCATAGATGTGTACAGAGCATTTAACTTAATAACAGCACAATACACATTCTTTCCCAGTGCACATGGAACATTCTCCAGAATAGGCCATGTGTTAGGCCACAAAACAAATTTTCATAAATTTACAAATATTAAAATACTACAAAGCATCTTCTCAGACCACAATGCTGTCAAATTAGAAATCAACAATGGGAAGAACAAGGAAATCAAGTAAATACATGGAAAGTAAATAACACTGCTGAAAACTGACTGGGTAGTAGAAGCAATTAAATGTAAACTCACAAAGTTTTTGGAAACAAATGAGAATGAACACACAATATACCAAAATATTTGGGACACGGTGAAAGCTGTGCTGAGAGAACAATTTATTGCAATAAATGCACACATCCAAAAAAGAAAGAATCAACATTAACACATTAACACATCATCTACAACAATTAGAAACAGACCAACAGAGGGAACCAAAGCCACCAAAATAAAAGAAATAATAAAGATTAGAGCAGAAATAAATGAGATAGAAAACAGAAAAACTATAGGAAGAATCAACAGGACAAGAAGCTGGTTTTTTGAAAGGATTAACAAAATTGACAGACCATTATTGGCAAACCTAACAAAAGAAAAGAGGGAGAAGACACAAATAACATGCATTAGAAACCACATGGGTGATGTCACAATGGAACCAAAGGAAAGCAAAAGGATAATAACAGAATACTATGAAAAGTTTTACTCCAACACTTGTGAAAACTTAGAAGAGATGGATACATTTTTAGAAAAACACGACCTACCTAAACTTACACACAGTGAAGTAGAAAATCTGAACAGACACATATAAAAGAAGAAATTGACCAGGTCATCAAAAAACTCCCAACCAAAAGAAGTCCAGGCCAAGATGGCTTCATTGATGAGTTCTACCAAACATTCAGGGAAGAGCTGTCAGCAGTTCCATTCAAATTATTCCATATAAAGGAGGATGGGAAACTTCCTAATACATTTTATGAAGCAAGCATAACCTTCATACCAAAACCAGGGAAGGACATCACAAGAAAGAAAATTATAGACCAATATTCCTCATGAACATAGATGCAAAGATTCTCAACAAAATCCTAGCCAACAGAATCCAGGAGCACATAAAAAAAATAATACATCCTGACCAAGTGGGATTCACATTAGGGACTCAAGGATTGCTCAACATTAGAAAAATGATCAATGTTATCCACCATAAAAATAAGAAAATAGAGAAGAACCACATGATCATATTGGTTGATGCACAAAAGGCATTTGACAAAATCCAACATCCATTCCTGATAAAAACACTAAACAAAGTAGGAAGGGAAGGGAAATTCCTCAACATAATTAAGATCATATATACCAAACCAACAGCCTACATTACTCTCAATGGAGAGAAACTGAAAGCGTTCCCTCTGTGAACAGGAATCAGACAAGGATGCCCTTTGTCACCACTCCTATTCAATATTGTGCTGGATGTCTTAGCAAGGGCTATACGGAAAGATAGGGAAATCAAAGTTTCCAAATTGGCAAAGAGGAAGTACAACTCTCTCTATTTGAAGACTATATGATCCTATAGGTAGAAAACCCCAAAGACTCAGTAAAAATGCTACTAGAACTCATTGAAAGATTCAGCAAAGTGACAGAATTTAAGATCAACATACAAAAATCAGTTGGATTCCTCTATACCAAAAATGACAGTGCTGAAAAGGACATTAGGAAAGCAATACCATTTACAATAGCTGCCCCCAAATGAAATATCTAGGAATAATTGAAACCAGAGAAACAAAGAACTTAAACAAAGAAAACTACAAAACACTACTACTACAAGAAACCAAAAGAGACTTACAAAAATGGAAGAATATACCATGCTTCTGGATAGGAAGACTTAACATTGTGAAAATGTCAATACTGCCCAAAACAATTTATACATATAAGTACATTATATGTATAAATTGTTTTGGGCAGTATTGATTGGATTCCAACAACAATCTTCAAAGATATGGAAAAAAAAACAATTACAAACTTTATACGGAAAGGAAAGAGACCCAGGATAAGCAAAGCATTGATTAAGAAGAATAGGGTTGGAGGCCTCTCACTCCCTGACTTCAAAATTTACTACACAGCGACAGTGGTCAAAATGGCCTGGTACTGGTACAATGAAAGATACATTGCTCAATGGAACAGAATTGAGAATCCAGAAATTAACCCATCCACATACAGCCAACTGATTTTTGACAAAGTACCTAAATATATCGCATGGGGAAGTGATAGTCTCTTCAACAGATGGTGCTGGCAGAAATGGAAAGCAATATGGAAAAAGATTGAAACAAGACCTTTATTTCACGCCTTATACAAAAACCAAGTCAGCATGGATTAAAGACCTAAATGTGAATTCCAGAATTATGAAGGCCATCAATGAAAAAATAGGGACAAATGTGAGGACACCAATTCAGGGAATATACAACTACCAAACATTTTGAAAACTACACAAACAAAAGTAGAAAAAATAGATGATTGGGACATATTAAAAATTAAAAACTTAGGTGCATCAAAAGACTTCAACAGAAGAATAAAAAGGGAACCCACACAATGGGAAAAAATCTTTTGCAATGACACGTCAGACAAGGGACTCATTTCTAAAATTTATAGGAAACTATAAGACCTCTACAAGAAATAATACACACACAAAAAATAACAATTAAAAAAGGGCACAGGACATGAACAAACACTTCACCAATCAGGAGATCCAGGCAGCCAACAAATATATGAATAAATATTTACGATCACTAGCCATTAGAGAGATACAAATCAAAACAACAATGAGATATCTTACACCAGCAGTAACAGCAAAGATACAAAATGTAGAGGACAATAAATGCTGGTGAGGATGGGGAGACACTGGGACACTCCTGCATTGCTGGTGGGATTGCACAATGGTTCAACCTCTCTGGAAAGCAATATGGCGCTTCCTCAGAAGGTTAGAAATAGAAATACGTTATGATCCAGCAATTCCTCTACTTGGTATTTACCCACAGGAAATACTAGCCATAACACGAGTAGATACATGCACATCAATGTTCATAGCAGCACTATTTACAATAGCAAAACGATGGAGACAGACTAAGTGCCCATCAACTGAAGAATGGATAAACAAACTGTGGTACATACACAAAATGGAGTATTATGCTACCTTGAAGAATAACAAGGAAGTTGTAAGTCACCACATAACATGAATGAACCTTGAGGACATTATGTTGAGTGAAATTAGTCAGTCACAAAAAGAGAAATACTGCATAGGACCACTACTGTAAAAGACTAAGAAAAAGAGCCCATACTGAGCAGGGATAGTGGAGCACAGGGCAGGGAATAGACACAGGATAGTTTGGGTGCTAGGGAGGGGACAATACTCAAGAAGGGGGAGGGGAATGGAAGAACAAGGCAGATGGTAAAATAATTAGGCACGTTTACATGGGCCAAATGTAACAGAGGTAAATAACAATGTATGCACAATCTTGGAACAACAGGTCTCTGGAATACAGGGATTGAGGCATGGTTGGAACGGGCAAAAAGGGGAAATAATGTTAAGATGCTTGGCTGTCTTTTGAATCTTGGTTTCCCTTACATACCATTATAAAATAGACACTTAAGGGGGAGAGAGATGAATAGCCAGAAATGTCACCATAGAAAGCTTGTAAGTCCATCTTCTGCATATAACTGATTGGAATACCTAAAATGGGGTTACAATATGCCCAGGGAAGGAGGCTTCCTGTGGAGTCTCTGCAATACATAAGACCATGGGGGGAATCCTGAACCCCATCCAGAATCTTCTGAAATGGGGAATTTCCACTTGAAAGGGCAAGCAGACTAGTCTGGAGCAGCTTGAAGAACAGAAGATGCTTCTTGAAAGAAAGACCAACAGGAAAAATACAAAACAATAATGGCAGTCTGACTGGTTACTACAAGAAGAAGCAAGCTGCTAGCCCAGGAGACATCAAGGCAAGTGGTTGGGTCCCCTCAGTGCAAACCCTCTTCCAAGAGTAAAACTCACTGAGAATACACGAGCAGACATATTCGTCACCAATAAGGGGAATTGAGCGAAAAACAGTAATGAAACTGTGAGCTAAGCCCTACAACGGTCAATAGAACCCGGGTGGAGACCTGGTTAGCTAGCAGTGTGGCAAGACCTGGGGACTCTTGGGCCGAGAGTTTGTGACATAGCCACAGAGGACTAGAGTGGAGAGTGAGTGGCCAACTGATAAGACGAGAGGGCATATGCATAAGAACATCCACACTTGCAGGTAATACCCACTTGACCTGGCTTCAATGGCTGGATGATCAGAACTCAAGCAGAAGAAGAGAAAAAAAGAGTAATCTGATCAAATTTCATGAACTTGACCTACACCTGTGGATGAAATAGCTCAAAAGAAGGAACAAATCTTTACAGCGAGGATCATTCCCACCCCATCCATACACAGAGTAGACAGCGATGGACAACCTGAACATTAGCTACCCAAAATGGGGTGGGGGGTGCCTACAAAGGCAAGAAGTGACTGGCTTACAAGCTTTCAATAGGGAACCTAGACCAGAGGGCTTGGAAGAAGGTAGAATCTCCACTAAGCATTATTCAATCTGTCTGGGTGGTGCTGATGAAAGGAGATGCGGATAGGTCTCTTGTGGTACAATAGTGAATAATTGTTATCAGGACTGACTGTGAGGGTTGGAAATGTAAAGGGTTGTAGCAAGTGGATGGTAGTCATTGACTTTGCAGTCCAGAAGTGGAGGTCCCTGGGACCATCAAATGAGAAGAGCGGAGTGCAGAACCCTACCCAGAGAAGCAGTGATGCCAGAGACGATGACGTTGAGAGATGGAGCAGGCTGGGAACTCTAGACCCAGAGAGGAAGAGGAGCTGTGTGCTGATGACCAGGAGGAGGCAGGCTTGCAGGGTATATCCTTTGGTTGGTTGATGATGCATGGAGGGGATTGTAAGCATAGCAATGAAATGATATATGATAGAATGAATTAAATCTAATGTTTTCTCATGTAAACTATCACATAATTCACAATAAAACATTTTTTAAAAGAAAAGAAATATTCCTAACTATTCTAGCTCTATCTTCTTTTACTTAAAAAAAAAAAAATTAATAGTTGTTATCTTGAAATAATAGTACTGACTGTTTTTCCCCCTCAGAAATGAATACTTTTTGTATGGTCTTATGGATGCATCAGTGGAATACTTTGTGTTGAAAGAGAAGATTAACAACTTACTTAATTCAGGATATTTGTATTTGGTGGATCTCGAGTAGAGTTAAATGTGAAAATTAACGCAACTTTCGTGAAGTAACTGCTGTAACAGGGTTTCTGTTAATACTTCCTTCCATAGGATTTTGAAAAAAAGCTTGGGGTCTTGGAAAATGTTAGAAAACTGTTCTACAGGCATATATATATATATATATATTAATTCTTCACTGGGCTGCAGTGGTTTTGATTGGTGAGTTCCTTCTTTTTCTCTGGTGCTTGGGCCTCACTTCTGTTTTCTGATCACTGGCTGGCCATGCTGTCTTCAGGAAAGTCACACATCATGAAGTAATGGGGTTCTCATCAAATCCTCTGAAGCCTCATTCAGACATTAGGTGCGCTATCAACACACTTCTATCCCTAGTCTTTCTGGGTGGTCTGGCAGGACTGGGTTAGTGAACAGACCAGGTTTTAATACTTCCTCTCAAGCTTGATCCTTGATATGAAGAATCCCTCCCTTCTGGTTGGCATTTTGAGGAACTATATCCATAAGCAAAGGTCCAATTCATCAAATTGTAACAATTTTCACTTACTCCCTCTGTCAAACTTCATCTTCATCTGGTCGAGTTCTGGTCAGCTAGCCATCCAAACTAGGTTAAATGGGTACTATCTGCAAGGCAGGGAGTTCACACATGCCTCCCCCCACTTCAGACCAGCTGACTGCTTCACTCTCAGCTCTAGCCCCCAGTGGCTAGGTCAGTGTCCCTGGGCTCAGGAGTTCCCATGTCTCCCTAAACTTTAGAGCAGCCAGCCGTTTCTCTTCTCTCTCTCTCTCTCATCTCAAGGTCAATGAGTGTCTATGGAACATGGCCAAAACTCAGCCCAGGTCTTCATTGCTGCATTTCCCCCACGTCCACTCACAAGTAGACCTGGGTGGTCACCAGAGAACATATAAGACTGCTCATGTGTTCCCTTTGAGTTTCAGTCTTAGGAGGGGGGGTTACTCTGATGGACTGAGTTTTCTTGCTTTGATGGCTCCAAGGTAAACAGCTTGCTTGGTATTTTAACAGTCAAATAGTGTGCTTTTTTCCCCCCTGCTGGTCTTTCTTTCAAGAAATAGCTTCTGGTTTGGTCTGCATGTCTTTTCAAGTGGGAATGTCCCACATAGGAAGGTTCTGCACGGGGCTCAACAAGAAACCTATTTCCCTGGGCAAATTCCAATTCCTCTTTTAGCGAATCCAATCAGTTATAGGCTGAAGATGGGCTTACAAACTTTCTGTAATCATAGTTCCCAATACTCATTTCTATCACACCTAAATATCTAATTTACAAAAGTAGGGAGGAGACATCAATATCCAGAAGATAGTCAAATACCTTAACATTATTCCCCCTCCTTTACCCATTCAGACTTTGCCTCTATTGAGCTTCTTCTTCACCTGGTTGAGTTCTGGTAAACTAGTCATCCAAGCTACGTCAAATGGATACTATTTGCAGTTTTGGGAGTTCACACATGCTTCCCCATGGCTGTTTCATTGGCTGTTTCTCTCTCAGCTGTAGCCCCAATTGGCTAGATCAGTGTCTGATTATCACAGAGCCTGGTTGTTCCAAGGTTGTGTATACATCACTATTTACCTCGATCCCATTTAGCCCATGCATACGTCTTCCACATCTTCATTGCTATGTAATCCCCTTCTTGTGTATTGCCACCCCTCTTGTATGTTGTTGGCCTTACCATCACCCACGCTATCATGTGTCACTCCCTAACCTGTGAATTACTGTCCCCTCCCTCCCATCCCTGGTAACCATCAAAGATTTTTTGCTTTAGTTTGGAAATCTTAAGCTTTTACTATAACAGTCTTATGTAGTATTTGTGGTTTGTTGTTCGTGTTGTTAGGTGCCATCGAGTCGACACTGACTCATAGTGACCCCATGCACAGCAGAACAAAACAATGTCCGATCCTGGGCCAACCTCACTACCGCTGCCACACCTGAATCCATTGATGCTGCCACCTGGCCAATCCATCTCGTTGGGGGTCTTCCTCTGTTTCTCTGACCCTCCATCTCACCAAGCATGATATCCTTCTCCAGCAACTGTTTCCTCCTGACAATATGTCCAAAGTAAGAGAGACGAAGTTTGGCCATCTTGGCCTCCAAGGAGCACTCTGGCTGCACTTCTTCCAAAACAGATCTATTGGTTCTTTTGGCAGCCCATGACACTTTTAGTATTCTCCTCAAACACCATAATTCAAAGGCATCAATTCTTCTATGATCTTCTTATTCATTGTCCAGCCTTTCACATCCATATGAGGTTATTGAAAATACCACGGCTTGGGTTAGGCGCACCTTAGTCCTCAAGCTGACATTTTTTCTCTTCAACACTTCAAAAAGTTCCTGTGCAGCAGATTTGCCTAATGCAATATGTAGTCTGTTCTCTTGACTGCTGCTTCCAGGAGTGTTGATAGTTGATCCAAGAAGAATGAAGTCCTTGACAACTTCAATCTTTTCTCCATTGATAAGAATGTTGTTTATTGGTCAAGTGGTGAGAATTTTTGTTTTCTTGACATTGAGATGTAATCCATATCGAAGGCTGTGCTCTTTGATCTTCATCAGTAAATGTTTTAAGTCCTCTTCACTTTCAGCAAGCAAGGTTGTATCGTCTGCATATCACAGGTTGCTAACGAGTCTTCCTCCAATCCTGATGTAACATTTTTCTTCATAGAACCCAGCTTCTCGGATTATTTGATCAGCATACAGGTTGAATATAGTGAAAGAATACACCCTTGTCACACACCTTTCTTAATTGTAAATCAGTCATTGTTCCCACGTTCTGTTCAAACAACTGCCTCTTGGTCCAGGTACAGATTCCTCGTGAACACAACGGAGTGTTCTGGAATACTCATACTTCACAATGTTGTCTATAGCTTGTAATGATCCACACAACCAAAAGCCTTTGCGTAATCAATAGAGTACAAGTAAAGATCTTTCTGATATTCTCTGTTTTCAGCCAAGATCCATCGAATATCAGCAATGATATCTCTCGTTCCATGGCCTCTTCTGAATCCACCTTGAACCTTTGGAAGTTCTCTGTCAATGTATGATTGTAGCCGTTTCTGTATTACCTTTAGCAAAACTTTACTCACTTAAGATATCAAAGAGATTGTCTGATGATTTCTGCGTTCTGTTGGGTCACCTCTCTTTGGAATGGGCACAAATATAGATCTCTTCCAATCAGTCGGCCAGATAGTTGTCTTCCAAATTTCTTGGCAGAAATGAGTGAGTGCCTCCTGTGCCGCCTCACTTTCTTGAAAGATTTCAATTTTTATTCCATCCATTCCTGGTGCCTTGTTCTTTGCCAATTCCTTCAATGGGCTTTGGACTTCCTCCCTGAGTATCATTGGCTCTTGATTATATGGTAGTCAATTTGATTTCTATGTGTTCCATCTGGCGAGATCCATGTGACGAGTCATCCGTTATGCTGTCTAAAGAAGGTATTTGAAATGAACAAATCATTGGTTTTGCAGCAAATGAAGGTTCTGTGGGCTTTTTCCCCACGAACTTAACTCCATTCACATCATCATGGTCAACTCTACTTTGAGGAGACAGCTCTTCCCAGTTGCATTTTGAGTGCCTTCCAAACTGAGGGGCTCATTATCTGGCACTGTATCTGACAGTGTTTCTCTGCTATTCATAAGGTTTTTAGCGACTAACGATTCGGAAGTAGGGTGTCACTCTTTCTTCCTAGTCTGTCTTTGTCTGGAAGCTCATCTGAAACCTGTCCACCATGGGTGACCCTGCTGGTTATTTAAAATACCGGTGGCATAGCCCTTAGAACCAAGATGGTGGATCGGGTAGACGTGCAGTGAGGAGCTCTGTCAATAACAACACAGAATACCAGGCCAAGCAGGCTCAGGGGATGGTGCTGGAACTCTGAACTGCATATGAAGGAATATTTAGAGGATTGGAAGGCTTACAGCTAGGGGAATTTGTAGGAGAATCAAGAAATCCATTGCTTTCTAATTCAAGATGCTCAGCTGTTCCCGGAGCCAACATCTTGGGAGAGAACAAGTGGGAGAAGGATTAGAACAGCCACGAATGCCTGACAGAACCGAGGAGATACAGGTGTGGATATTCTTTGTGTATGTGTGTGTGTGTTTGTGGTATCTGTCCATTGTACATTGGCCTCTCCCTGACTGTGCACATCCATTCTGGTAACTAGAAGGGGATACCGGAGTGAATGGATACCCCACCCGCACCCCTGAAGGGTTCTACTATGCATGCGCACAGATCTCCTCGAAATTTAAAGTGACAGTTTTGACATGAAACCAAATGGCCACCACTCGCCTGTCTGTTGTGCTGTGGTGGCTTGAGTTGCTGTGATTCTGAGGGCTATGCCACCGGTATTTGTGGTTTAGTGACTCACTAATTTCACTCAGCATAATGTCCTCAAGGTTCATCCATGTTATCAGGTGTTTTGCAGCTTCATCATTATTCTTCACGGTAGCACAGTATTCCACTGTGTGTATGTACCAAAGTTTGTTTATCCACTCTTCCATTTATGAACACTTAAGCTGTCTCCATCTTTTTTTTATTGTGAATAGTGCTGCGGTGAACATTAGTGTGCATATACTGACTCGTGTTCCAGCTCACATTTCTTGTGGATATATATCAAGTAGTGGAATTGATGGATCATAAAGTATTTCTATTTCCAACATTCTGAGGAAGTGCCATATTGTTTTCCACAGTGGTTGAAACTTTACAGTCCCACCTGCAATGTAGGAAGGTCCCAGTCTCTCCACACCCTTGCCAGCATTTTTTTTCTGCTTTTTTGAATTTCACTATTAATGCTGGTGTGAGATGATATCTCATTTTGGTTTTGATTTGCATCTCTCTAATGACTAATGATAATAAACATTTCTTCATGTGTTTGCTGATTGCCTGAATGTTTGCCTTGATGAAGTGTCTTTTCATGTCTTTCCCCCATTTTTTAATTGGGTTATTTGTCTTTTAGTTGTAGAGGCATTATAGATTTTACAAATTTTAGAGATTAGTTCCTTGTGTGATATGTTGTAAAATCTTTTTTTCCAGTCTGTGGGATCCCTTTTTACACTTTTGGTGAAATCTTTTGATGAACAAGTTTCTAATTTTTAATATGTCTCAGTCATTTATTTTGTCTTCTATTTTTTTCAGTGTTTGATAGTCAATGTATGGCATGTATTAGAGCCCTTACATTTATCCCTGTTTTTTCACTGATGATCTTTTTAGTTATGGAATTTACATTTAGAGATTCATGTTGAGTTTGTGTTTTTATATGATGTGAGGTATGGGTCTTGTTTCACTCTTTTTTTTTTTTTTTTAATTTATTTAAGGTTTTTATT
>NW_006408637.1:5980648-5981684 GCF_000296735.1 Chrysochloris asiatica
AGGTCAGATTCATCATGAAGATGTATCTTCTGTCACTGTAGCTGTTCCAGTCTGCTTGTCCTTTCTAGTGGGAATGTCTTACCTCATTTGTTTCACTCTTTTGCAAATCAATTCCTAGTGTTGTTACCATCATTTGTTGAAGAGATTATCTATTCCCCATTTAATGTGTTTTGGCCTTCTGTCCAAGATCAGTTGACTGTATGTGAATGGATTTACTTTGGAGCTCTTAATTCTGTTCCATTTATCTATCTATGTATCTTGCATTGTACCAATCAGTACTAAGCTGTTTTGACCAAAGTTGCTATGTGGTAAATTTTGAAATCAAGGAGTGAGATTTCAACTTTGTTCTTCTTCTTAAGCAGTGCTTTGCTTGTCCAAGTTCTCTTTCCCTTCCATATAAAGTTCTCGATCGTTTTTGTTGGAATCTGGATTGGGATTTCATTATATCTATAGATTGCTTTAGGTAGTATTGACTTCTTCACAATGCTAAGTATTCCTAACCATAAGTATGGCATATTCTTCCATTTTTGTAAGTCTCTAGTTTTCTTGTAGTACTGTTTTTTAGTTTTCTTTATATATGTCTTTTGTTTCTCTGGTTAGATTTATTCTGAAGTATTTAGTTCTTTGGGTGTCTGTTGTAAATGGCATTGTTTTGCTCATTTCTTTTTCAGAGCTGTCATTATTAGTATAGAAGAATCCAACTGATTTTTGTATATTGATCTTGTATCCTGCCACTTTTCTGAATCTTTCAATGAGTTCCAATAATTTTTTTGCTGACTCTTTGGAATTTTGTATGTATAGAATCATATCATCTGCAAATAGAGTTTTACTTCTTCTTTACCAATTTGAATGCCTTTAATTTCCCTTATACTTGCCTTATAGTTCTGGTGAAAACTTCCAACACAGTATTGAATAGGAGTGGTGATAAAGGGCATCCTTGTCTGGTTCCTGTTCTCAAAGGGAATGCTTTCAGTTTCTTTCCATTGACAGTGATGTTAACTGTTAGTTTTATATGTTGTTGTTGTTGTTAAGTGCC
>NW_006408637.1:5982044-6004585 GCF_000296735.1 Chrysochloris asiatica
TTTTTGATATATTGTTGAATTCTATTGACTAGAGTTTTGTTGAGAATTTTTGCATCTATGTTCATAAGGGATATTGGTCTATAACTTTCTTTATGGTGATGTCCTTGCCTGGTTTTGGCATGCAGATTATGCATGCTTCATAAATTGCATTAGGAAGTTTTCCATCCTTATCTATATGCTAGAATAGTTTAAGTAGAATTGGTGTCAGCTCTTCTCTGAACATTTGGCAAAATTTACCAGTAAAGCCATCTAGGCCTGGACTGTTTTGGGTTTGCAGTTTAGTTATAGGTCTGTTAAAGTTTTCTACTTCACTCTGTGTAGGTTTAAGTAGGTCATTTTTTTCTAACAATGTATCCATTTCCTCGAGAATTTCAATTCTGTTGGAGCAGAACTCTTCATAGTATTCTATTATTATACTTTTACTTTCCATTGTGATGTCTTTTAATTTCTCTTGTGATGTCACTCATGTGGTTTCTTATGTGTGTTATTTTTGTCTTCTCCCTCTCCTCTTTTGTTAGAGTTGCCAATGATTTGTCAATTTTATTAATCTTTTCAAAGAACCAGCTTCTTGTCTTGATTCTTTCTTTAGTTTTTCTGTTTTCTATCTAATTTATTTCTGTTTTAATCTTTATTATTTCTTTTCTTCTGGTGACTATAGGTTTACTTTACTAGTCTTTTTCTAATTTTCTGAGATGTTGTGTTAATGTATTGATTTGGGTCCTTTCTTCTTTTTGAATGTGTGCACATATTGGTGTAAACTGTCTTCTTTTTCTTTTGTTGTGTCCCAGAGGTTTTTGTATGTTGTATTTTTATTCTCATTTGTTTCTAGAAATTTTGTAACTTTCACCTTTTATTTTTTTCTACTACCTAGTAGCTTTTAAGCAAGGTGTTATTCACTTTCCATGTATTTGATTTTATTTTCTTGATCTCACTATCGTTGATTTCTAATTTTATAGCATTTTGATCTGAGAAGATGGTTTGTAGTATTTGGATGTTTTTAAATATATTGAGATTTGCTTTGTGGCCTACTAGACGGTCTATTCTGGAGAATGTTCCAGGCACACTGGAAAGAAATGTGTATTGTGCTGATGTTGTGTTGAATGCTATGTACAAATGTGTGAGGTCAAATTGGTTAATGGTGTTGTTTAGTTCCTCTGTGTCTGTGTTGAGTTTCTTTCTTATTGCTCTGTCCTTTTTCAAAAGTGCTGTATTAAAATCTCCCACTATTATTGTTGTTGTTTTGTTGTTAGGTACCTTTGAGTTGGTACTGACTCATAGTGACCCTTTGCACAACAGAAAGAAACACTTCCTGGTCCTGAACCAAACTCACAATTATTGTGATATCTGACTCCATTGCTGCTACCACTTAGTCAATCCATTTTGTTGGGGGTCTTCCTCTTTTTCTCTGACCCTCCACTTTATCAAACATGATATCCTTTCCCAGTGACTGGTCATTACTAATAATATGTCTGAAGTATGAGAGATGAAGTTTAGCCATCTTGGCTTCCAAGGAGCACACTGGATGCACTTCTTCCAACACAGATGTTTGTTCTTTTGGCAGCCCAAGGCACTTTCAATATTCTCCTCCAACACCATAACTCAAATGCATCAATTCTTTTACAGTCTTCTTTACTCATGGTACAACTTTCACATCTATATGAGGTTATTGAAAATACCATGGCTTGGGTCAAAAGCACCTTAGTCCTCATACTGACATCTTTGCACTTCAATACTTTAAAGAAGTCTTGTGCAGCAGATTTGCCTAATGCATATACAGCATTTGATTTCTTGACTGCTGCTTCCAAGAGTGATTATGGTTGATACAAGGAAAATGAAGTCTTTGATGCCTTCAATCTTTCCCCGTTGATAAGAATGTTGTTTACTGGTCCAGTGGTGAGAATTTGTTTGTTTTCATTACATTGAGATGCAACCTATGCTGAAGGCTGTTGTCTTTGATCTTCATCAGTAAGTATTCTAAGTCCTTTTCGCTTTCAGCAAGCAAGGTTGTATCATCTGCATATCACAGATTGTTAATGAGTCTTCCTCCAATTCTGATGCCACATTTTTCTTCATATAGTTCAGCTTCTCAGGTTATTTGCTCAGCATATAGATTGAATAAATATAGTAAAAGAATACAACCTTGGCACACACATTTCCTAATTTTAAACCATTCAGTGTTCCCTTTTTCTCTTTGAATAACTGCCTCTTGGTTATGTACAGGTTTCTCATGAGCACAATTAAGTATTTCAGAATACTCATTCTAGGCAGTGTTGTCCATAGCTTGTCATGCCACACAATTGAAAGTCTTTGTGTAGTCAATAAAGCATTGGTAAGCAACTTTCTGGCATTTTCTACTTTCAGTTGAGATCCATCTGACGTCAGCAATGATATCCCTCATTCCATGTCCTCTTCTGAATCCAGTTTGAACCTCTGGAAATTCTCTGTCAGTGTATGGTTACAGCCATATTTGGATTGCCTTTAGTAAAACTTTACTCACATGGGATATCAAAGATATTGTCTGATGATTTCTCCATTCCACACTCTATTATTATAGACCTATTTCTTTCATCAATTCTATGAGGGTTTGCTTTATGTATTTTGGAACTCTTTCATTGGGAACATAGATATTAACTAGGATTAAGTCCTTTTTTAATTGACCTTTTATTCCTGAGATAATTTTGTGTGTGTGTGTTTTTTTTTTTTTTTTTCATCTCTTATGCTGGTTTTTGCCTTAAAGTTTATTTTTATCAGGGATTAATATTGCCACTCCTGCTTGGTTTTGACTGGAATTAACTTGGTATATATTTCCCATCCTTTAATTTTTAATCATTTTTGTCTTTGTGTATAAGTTGTGTCTCTGGTAGACAACATATTGAAGGATCCTGTTTTCTTATCCATTCTGTGAGTCTCTGTCTCTTGACTCGTGCATTTAATCCCTTGATATTCAATGCAACTCTTGGTAGGTATGGATTAATGGCTGCCATTATGTTGTTGTTGTTGTTGTTGTTGTAGCACTGCTGGTGTCTTTGTTCTGCATGCTTTCCTGTGCTGAGTTCATTTTTGTGTGTGTGCTTTTTCTTATCAATTTCTTCATAGTTTTAGTGTTCCAAAATCTTGTATTTTCCTTTTCTTGATTTGATGTGGAGATGTATTAAGTTTCTTTGAGTTTACACTGTACTTTGTTAATTTCACCCCCATTTTAAAGCAGTCTGTTTTTTCCTGAAATCTACCTGAACTCCTCACCACCTCTATCTTTGTTTCTAAACGTTTTCCTTTGTAGTTTTCCTAATAATAGACTGGCATCCAAAAATCCCCTAATTTCCTTCTCGTAGTTTTGTTTTGCTCTGGACTCTTCCATATCTGGACTGAGTTCTGGGTGGTGTTGCCATGTACGTCAATCTCTGGTAGTTTTCTGCTCTTGTTGATTCTCAGTCCAAATAACTCATTTTAGTATGTTTTAAAGTGCTGCTTTTGCTTTTACCCTTAATTTAATTAATTAAAAAGAAATTAATCCCTTAATTTCTTTTTATTCTGAAATGTTCTGATTTTACTGTCATATTTGATTGACATCTCTGCTTTGTACATGATTCTTGGTTGGCAGTTTTTTCTTTCAGAGTTTTGTATATGTCTTCCCATTGCCTTCTTCACTGCATGGTTTCTCCTGAGAAATCAGAGTTTAATCTTGTTTTTCAGGATTATTTCCTTGTCTTTGATTTTGGAGAGTTTGATTATGATATGTCTTGTTTGTTTGTTGTTTTTTTGTGGGGAGGGTGGTCTGTGTTGCCTGGGGTTCATTCAGCTTCTCGAATGTTTATATTCTTGTCTTTCAGGATGTTAGAAAATTTTTCTTCCAGCAGCTATTTGATTATCTTTTCTGTGGGTTTCAGAATCTCTTCCTGTTCTGGACTTCCAGTCACCTGTAGGTTATGCCTCTTCAAGTTGTCCCACATAAATCTTAGGCTGTCCTCAGATTTTTCATGATTTTTTCTGCTTGTTCTTCTATCTTAGCAGTATTGAGAGATTTATCATCAAGCTAGCTAATTCTGGCTTCCATTCCTTCAGTTCGACTCCTCTGCCCTTTAGTGTAGTGTCCATTTCTGATATTTTTGTGTGGATCATCTGGACTTTTTTTTTGGCAGGTTTTGTGTTGTCTCCAATCTTATATCAATTTTGTTTGATTTTTCTTGACATTTCTGTGGAACATTTGGATACACCTCAATATCATTATCTGAATTCTTTTTCAGGTAACTCCAAAGCCTCTTCTCCAATCAAAGCAGTTTCTAGTTATTCCTCTTGGTCATTTCTTTGACCTACTCTGTCTTGTTTCTGCAGGTAAACAGAAATTTTCTGATGCTTTTCAGGCATTTTGGTGTTGCTGTATTTGTATTGATTAGATGAGTGTATGCTGGTATATTTGTAAGCACTTTCCAGTCTCCTCCTGGTAGGTGTCATCAGGATATGGGCTTCTCTGTTCGCTGTTCATACAGCTTAAGTCGTAGTGTTTTTATCAGGTGTTGATTTTACACTGTTTTGGCATATAGCAGCTGGTATTGGGTCTTGTCCAACTGGTGGGGTTTTAGAGGGTGCGGTTGTAGCTTGGCTCTATGGTTACAGTTGCTGTCTCCTGTTGGGTGAAGCACAAAGAAAAATTGCTCCTATAAGATAGATGGAGGACAAAAACAAGACTAAAAACAAAAGTCATAAAAACTCAGGAAAAACAATATAAAGACATTAAAACTGGTAAAAGGAAAAAATTAAAAATCTAATGATAATATAAAATAATAAACCCAGCCATGAAGCAACCATGGGAAAATAACAGTAATTTTTTTTTTTTTTTTAGCACCAGTGTGGCACTATGGGTTAATGCACCAGACCGCAAAGCCATTTGAACTGCAAGGCTGGCAGTTCATGTCACCAGCTGCTCCTCAGAAACCCTGTGTAGGGTTATTATGGGTCAGAATTCACTCAACAGCACCTAACAACAACAATATACTTTTGCCTTCAAAGTTACCTGAGAAATGTCACTATGTCCCTGCTGTGACTCTCTGATCTAACACATTTTTTTTTTTTTTTAAATTCCTCTCTCCTCAAGTCTTTTTAGCTGTTTGTCCTAGTGAGAACCAGCCCAGAACTGGCCAGACCTGATTTGGAAATGACTCCTGGTGCAGGCTCTTTCTCTTGTTTCCTCCCACTTTGATTCTATGCCCAGAATCTTCCCTGGGGGTGTCTATTCTCACCTCTGGTCACCAGAGAGGAAATGAGTAGAAAGAGAAAATGAAAAGGAGGAAAAAGGAAAAACAAAACAAAAACAAATAAAAAACCTTTCACCTTTGTCTCTATAAATCTCTGGCAGGTTTCTGCAATGGGAGTGCTCTCTTGTCACACACTAAACTTTGCTCAAACTGGGGGAACTGAAGAAAAAATTCAAGCCTCGACTTTCATTATTGAATGATTCTTTAGACAAATTATTGAATGATGCAGAAAGCATCAAAAGAAGATGGAAGGAATATACAGAGTCACTGTACCAAATGGAAATGGTTGATATTCAACTATTTCAAGAGGTAGCATATGATCAAGAGCCAATGATACTGAAGGAGGAAGTCCAAGTTGCATTGAAGGAACTGGCGAAGAATAAGGCACCAGGAATTGATGGAATAAAAATGGAAATCTTTTAAGAAAGTGAGGTGGCACTGGAGGCACTCATTCATCTCTGCCAAGAAATTTGGAAGACCACTATCTGGCTGACTTATTGGAAGAGATCCGTATTTGTGCCCATTCCAGAGAGAGGTGACCCAACAGAATGCGGAAATCATCGGACAATCTCTTTGATATCCCATGCGAGTAAAGTTTTACTAAACAGAAACAGCTGCAAGCATACATTGACAGAGAACTTCCAGAGGTTCAAGCCGGATTCAGAAGAAGCTGTGGAACAAGGAATATCATTGCTGATGTCTGATGGATCTTAGCAGAAAGCAGAGAATATCAGAACGATGTTTACCTGTGCTTTATTGACTATGCAAAGGCTTTTGATTGTGTGGTTCATGACAAGCTATGGACAACATTGCAAAGTATGAGTATTCTGGAGCACTTAATTGTGCTCATGAGGAATCTGTATATGGACCAAGAGGCAGTTGTTTGGACAGAACATGGAAAACTATATGGTTTCAAAGTAAGAAAGGTGTGTGACAGGGGTGTATTCTTTCACTATACTTATTCAATCTATTTTCTGAGCAAATAATCCAAGAAGCTGGTTTCTATGAAGAAAAACATGGCATCAGGATTGGAGGAAGAATCATTAACTACCTGTGATACGCAGATGATGCAACCTGGCTTGCGGAAAGTGAAGAGGACTTAAAATATTTACTGATGAAGATCAAAGACCACAGCCTTCAGTATGGATTACGTCTCAATGTAAATATATAAAATCCTCACCACTGGATCAATAAACAATATTCTTATCAACGGAGAAAAGATTGAAGTTGTCAAGGACTTCATTCTTCTTGAATCAACTATCAGCACTCATGGGAGCAGCAGTCAAGAGATCAAATGACGTATTTATCGCATTAGGCAAATCTGCTACACAAGACCTTTATAAAGTGTTGAAGAGCAAAGATGTCAGCTTGAAGACTAAGGTGCGCCTGACCCAAGCCATGGTATTTTCAGTAACCTCATGTGCATGCAAAAGCTGGACAGTGAATAAGGAAGACCATAGAAGAATTGATGCTTTTGAGTTATGGTGTTGGAGGAGAATATTGAAAGTGCCATGGGCTGCCAAAAGAACCAACAGATTTGTGTTGGAGGAAGTGCAGCCAGAGTGCTCCTTGGAGGCCAGGATGGCCAAACTTCGTCTCTCATACTTAGGACATATTGTCAGGAGGGACCAGTCGCTTGAGAAGGATATCATGTTTGGTAAGGTGGAGGGTCAGAGAAAAAGAGGAAGACCCCCAGCAAGATGGATTGGAAAAGTGGCAGCATCAATGGTCTCAAGTGTAGCAATGACGGTGAGGTTGGCCCAGAATCGGGCAGTGTTTCATTCTGTTGTGCATAGGGTCGTTATGAATTGGTACCGACTCGATGACACCTAACAACAACAACAATTTGTCCCTCTATCCATTCACTCCCTTTCAAAATGGTTGTGGTGGTACATGCTGGCCAAATCAGAAGTCACCACCTTTCTTGTTTCTATTCCAAATCTTTCACCTGGTGAGTACTCCATACGCTTATCTAGCCCTTTATCTGAAGCTCAGAGTTCTGGGACTATCCTCTGCATCTGCCTTATCCTATTTTCCATGTTTTTGCTGAAGAGACTCTTCACAGTCTTTCTGCCTACTCTGCCATCAAGTCCATCTAATAGCAATGTTTTATAAAATAACTAGAACAACAGAAAACAACAAAAGCTGGCAAGTGTGTGGAGAGATTAGAATCCTCCTACACGGTCGATAAGACTGTAAAATGGCACTTCCTCAAATAGGTGAAAATAGAAATGCCTTGCGATCGATCCAGCAGTCCCTCTACTTGGTGTGTATCCCCAAGAAATAATAACCATGACAAGAACAGATACATGCATACCCATGTTCATTGCAACACTATTCACAGAAGCAAAAAGATGGAGATAACCTAAGTGCCTATCAATGGAAGAATGGATAAACACACTTTGAAACACATACACAAATGAATACTTTGAAATATTGAAGAATAACAATGAATCTGTGAACCACCTTATAACATGGATGAGCCTAGAGGACATTATACTGAGTGAAATTAATCAATCACAAAAGCACAAATATTATATTAAATCACTATTGTAAAACATTGATAAAATGTTTTCATGCTAAAGGAAACATTCTTTGATGGTTTCCAGGGGTGGAATGGAAAGGGGAGTAATTAACTGTCTAAAGTGTAGACATGTGTTAACTTGGTGATGAGTAAGGCAATGTACAAGAGGGAGAGTGACAGAAAAATGATGAAGGCAGGGAAAGACACATGGAGGAGTGTAGGAGTTAAAGGGAATAGAGGAAAATTATATTATCTACACAGTCTTAAAATAGCAGTGACCTAATGGCTGATACATGGGTATATACACAGACTGAACAGATATGGGAGGTAGAGTTGGAGTATAACCATAAATATATAAAGGTACATCAGCATTTATCTTTACTACAAACATTTCCATGAATGTGGTGGAGAATAGTGTTGCCATAGAATCTGTTCTCACTAATAGGCACAATGGAACAAAACAATGCCGGCTCTTGCACCATGCTCACTATTGTTAATATATGTGAGTCCATAGCTGCTGCCACTTTGTAAATCCATTTCATTGGAGGTCTTCCTCTTTTTTGTTGACTCTCCACTTGTTTGCTGATGTCATTCTCCAGGGAATGTTCCTTCCTGACAACATGTCCAAAGTAGGAGCCTTCGGTCAGTACTTACTTCTCTGAAGACAAATTTGTTTGTTCTTTTGGTTGTCCACGGTACTCTCAATATATTTTTGCCAATGCCATAATTCAAACGTCTCAATTCTTCTGTTTGGGTCAGGCCAACCTTAGTCCTCAGAGTGACATCTTTGCTCTTTAACACTTTAAAGAGGTGTTTTGCAACAGATTTGCCTAATGCATTACCTTGTTTGATTTCTTGATTGCTGCTTCCATCAGCATTATGGAATCCAAGTTATGGATCCAAGCAAAATGAAAACTTTGACAACTTCAATCTTTTCTCTGTTTATCATAATGTTATCTATTGGTCCAGTATCAAGGATTTTTGTTTTCTTTACAATGAGGTGTAATACATATGAAGGCTGTAGTCTTTGATCTTCATCAGTAAATATTTCAAGTCCTCTTTGCTTCCAGCAAGCAAGGTTGTGTCATCTGCATATGGCAGGCTGTTAGCGAGTCTTCTTTCAATTCTGATGCCTTGTTCTTCTTCATAGAACCCAGTTTCTTGGATTATTTGCTCAACATACATATTGAATAAGTATGGTGAAGGGATATAACCCTGGTGTACACCTTTCTGACTCTAAACCATTTATTATATATTTTCTTGTTCTGTTCTAATGACTGCTTCTTGATCTATGTACAGATTCCTCATGAGCACAATTAAGTATTCTGGAATACCATTCTTCTCAGTTATCCACGTGATTTACACATTTCAATTGTTTTGCACAGCCAATAAAGTATAAGTAAACATTTTTCTGGTGTTCTCTGCTTTTAGCCAAGTTTCATCTCACTTTAGCAATGCTATGTCTCATTCTACATCCTCTTCTGATTCCAGCTTGAATTTCTGGCAGCATCCAGTCAATATGCTGCTTCTATCAAATGACGCTATCAAATTATCATCAGCAAAATTTTACTTATATGTGATATTAATGATATTGTTTATTTCCTCATTCTCTTTGGAATAAGCACAAATATGATTCTCTTCCAATTGGTCGGTTAAGTAGCATCTCCAACACTGCCTCAATTTGTTGCAACAGTTCAGTTTGTATTCTGTCAATTCCTGGGGCCTTGCTTTTCACCAATGCCTTCATTGCAGCTTGGATTTCTACCTTTAATATGATTGGTTGTTGATAATATACTACCTCTTGCAATAGTTAAGCATCAATTAATTCTTTTTGGTACAGTGACTTTCTGTATTTCTTCCACCGTCTTTTGATGCTTTCTGCATCGTTCAATATTTTAGCCACAGAATCCATCACTATTTCAAGTTGAGGCTTGAATTTTTCCTTCAGTTCTTTTAGTTTCAGAAATGCTGAGTGTGTTCTTCCCTTTTGAGTTTCTAACTCCAGGTGTTTGTACATTTCATTAAAATACTTTACTTTGACTTCTTGAGGTTCCCTTTGAAATGTTCTAGTCAGCTTTTTCACTTCTTCATTTCTTCCATTTGCTTTACCATCTCTATGCTGAGAAGAAAATTTTAAAGTCTCTTCTGACATCCTTTTTTTTTTTTTTAATGTTTTATTGTGGATTATATGATAGTTTACATGGGAGAACATTAGTTTTACATTCATTCTATCGTATATTGTTACATTGCCATGGATACAATCCCCTCCATGCATCATCAACCAAACCAACCAACCAAAGGGTATACCCTGCAAGCCTGCCCCCTACACTACCTCCTTCCCCCCACCCCCACCCCCCCAGTTTTCAGCACACAGTCACTCTCCCTCTCTGGATCTAAAGTCTCCTGCTGCTCCATCTCTCCACGTCATAGTCTCTGCCTCCATCTCAGGCATCACTGCTTCTCTGGGTAGGGTTCCACTCTCGGCTCTTCTCCATTGACGGTCCTAGGGACCTCAGCTCCTAGACTGGAAAGTTAATCACTCCCTTCCTTGCCATAAAATGTCTACCTTTACATTTCCAACCCTCACAATCAGTCCTGATAACAATTATTCACTATTGTATCACAAGAGACCCATCTGCATTTCATTTCATCAGCCCTGCCCAGACAGATTGGATACTACTCAGTGGAGACTTTACCTTCCTCTGCGCCCCTGGCTCTAGGTTCCCTCTTGAAAGCTTGTAAGTCAGTCACTTCTTGCCTTTGTAGCCCCACTTCTCCCCCTTCTCTCCCCCCCCCCCCCATTTTGGGTAGCCAACTGACATCCATTTTTGATCTTTTTTCTTCCCTGCCTTTTTACTGACCCTTAGCTGTCTTCCTGTATGCTGTTTTTGATGTTATCTCACAATGAAACTGGTCTTTGGCTACAGTGTCTAATGCATCAAATCTTCCTGGCAACCAATACCGACTTCTTTGAAGGTCCTTGGCTAAAGTGGAGGAACATGGGGAAGAAAACTCATAATTCTATAAGCTGTCAGGCTGGCTGTCAGAAAAGCCTGAAGGAACCGGAGGCAGTGGCCTTTGGTCACACTTCAGGTCTCGATCTGAATTCACTCTTGTGGCTCAGTTTTCAGCAAAGTAATGAGAGACACATAGGGGGACACCACCACTAGCAAGGTATGCACACTGTGGAATGGTCCACCACACAAGATCAAAACGGTTACATTTATCTATGGACACGTTCAGAAGGGTTAGGGAAGAAGGTGGAATGGAAACAAGCATCTCAGGGGAGAAGTGGAACGAGAGATGTTACTTTGAGGAGACCGTGATAATTGAAATGAAACCAAGTATAGGACTTGTTGAATGTAAAGCTGATCATCTGCTCTGTAAACCTTCACTCAGTTCACAAGAGAAAGTTTAAAGGTAAAAAATAAATACAGAAATAAACGTGCCCAGGCTTGTTTCAGGACTCAGTGGATTATCTATGTTGGATACTGGCCCATATGCGCTAGAGATAAGTACGTATTGTTCTAATGTTACCTGGAGAGTTCTACATATGTCTATATTATTGTTGCTGTTGTAAGTGCCGTTAAGTCAGCTGTGACTCCTAATGGCCCTTTATGGAGTTTCCGAGGAGCAGTTAGCAGTCCAGTGTGTATCGTACAGTGCAACACCAGGACTCCATGCCTGTTATTATTGTTGTTGTTAAGTGCCATTGAGTCAATTTTGACTCACAGTGACTCTGTATAGGGCTTCTGAGGAGCAGCTGGTGGTTTAAACTGCCGACCTTGTGGTTCACAGTCCAGTGCTGAGCCTACAGTGCCAAACCAAGATTGTGTCTATTTTTGTTGGTATTGTTGTTAAGTGCTGTCAAGTATATTCCGACTCATAGCAACCCTGTATAGTGTTGCTGAAGAACAGCTGGTGAGTTTGAACTGCCAACCTGCGGCTCAAATTGCCCTTGGGGTCCAGCGCCAACCAGAACTACTGTCTATTATTGATGGTGGTGGTGGTGATGTGCCGTAGAGTCGGTTCCGACTCATAGTGACCCTGGACAGGGTTTCCGAGGCTGAAAGTCTTTACAGGAGCAGAAAGCCTCATCTTTATTCTGGAACAGCTGGTAATTTCAAACTGCTGACCTTGTGTTTTGCAACCCGATTCGTAACCCAGATATATTTTATTATGGTATTGCTAAAGTTCTCTATTTTCTATATTGATCTTCTTTCTGGAAGTTCTACTTAATACAGAGAAGAGTGTGTTGTATCGTCTCCTAGTATTTACGCAAAGAGTTCTGGTAGCATAGTGGATTATGTATTAGGTGGCTAATCCACAAGGTCAGCAATTCAAACCTAACAGTTGCTCCATGAGAGAAAGATAAGGTTTTCTGCTCCCGTAAATATTTATAGCCTTGGAAACCCTATCCAGGTCGTTATGCATCGGAACCCACTCAGTGACACAGCCACCGACACCAGCATTACTAATACACAGCTGCTCGTTCATCCATTTAGTTCAGTCAATATTTATGTATTTTAGTGCCTTGATGTTGGTTGCGTATGTATTTATGATTGTTATATTTTATTGATGAATTGTCCCTTTTATCAATATGTAATAATTTCCTTCTTCATTCCTTATGATAGATTTTGACCAAAGTTTATTTTGTCTGATATCAAGATGGCTACCTTTGCTCTCCTTTTGTTACTGTTTGCAAGGGATAATGTTTTCCATTCTTTCTCTTTCAGTCTGTAGGTGTGATTGGGCTTGGGATATATAGTTCTGGCAAACAGCATATGGATGGATGGCTTTCTTCATTCTGCCACTTTCTGCCTTTTTGCATAGAAAGTTTAATCTATTTACATGTAAAGTAATTATGGAGAAGGAAGAACTTACTTCTGTCATTTTGCTACTTTTGTATGTGTGTCTTATAAATTCTGTCCTATTTGCTATGTTACTGCTACTGTTTCTTTTTTTAAAAAAAGTTATGTCATTATTTGTGTTAAGTTGCTTTCTTGTGGTGATTCTATTCAGCTTTTACCGGATTTCATTTTTGCCTTTGTGCATGTCACCTTTATTCCTTTCATTAGATATTTACCTATTTAGTAATTTCATTTATAAACTTACACTCTATTTTAGATTTATCCTAAGTAACATCTTAGGGTCACAAGTTAGATGTGCTACTTTTGTTTTTCATAAAACGCAGTATAATAAATACAGTTCTCCTATCTGTTGTTTTTGTTGTTGTTAGGTGCCATTGAGATGGTTCCAACTCATAGAGACGGTTCTAATTCCAAAAGCCTCTACACAACAGAATGAAACACTGCCCAGTCTTGTGTCATAATCGTTAAGATACAAGGACTTCAAATGGAAAAATTTCACTCTCTTTTTCATTCGATTTCCCATGAACTTTTCAAGCCCTTCCTCATCAAAGCCTGGCCTGTGTCTGCAGTTTCCTCATGATCTCTGGCATGCTCAAGGTCCTTGTTGTGGTTACTACATCAGTCCATCTCCCTGAGATCTTCCTCACTGGCCCTCTACTCCACCAAACATGAGGTCTTCCTCTGATCGGTCCCTCCTCACGATGGGTCCAAAGCAGTCAGTGTTCTATTATTGTGATCCAAAAGGTTTTCATTGGCTAATTTTTAAAGTAGTTTGCCAGGCCTTTTGACTTAGCCTTTTTTTTTTTTCTGCTGAAAACTGCCCACCTTGGATTCCCCTGCTGGTAGTCAAAGTACTGATGGCAGAGCTGCCGGCATTTCAGCACCACACAAGCCACCACAGCACAACAGTACAACTATTGTTGTTGTTGTTGTTGTTAAGTGCCGTCGAGTCGTTTCCGACCCATAGCGACCCTGCACAGGGTTTCCGAGGCTGTAAATCTTTACGGGAGCAGAACGCCTCATCTTTCTCCCGCAGAGCAGCTGGTAGTTTCTAACTGCTGGCCTTAAGGTTCGCAGCCCGATTCGTAACCGCTACGCTACCAGAGCTCCTTTACACCCTCTCAAGCCATTCATCTGAGTACCTCCTAAAATCATTGCCTGTATTACGCTTTGGGAATTGCTGGCCTAGAACCTCCCGCTGCTTTTTCAAGGGACAGGAGTCTCTTTGATCAAGTTAAGAAAAGACCCTTCAGAGATCTTCAGGGTGCGTAGGATTGGCGTTTTGAGATTTGGTTGGTGCTTCTGTGCTAGCACAGGATCATGTTTTGGGTCATAGTGATCCTTATGGGATGTTTCTTCTGGAAAGAGAACAAATTACTCTGAGGATGCGCAGTTAAGAGAGAGGAAACACCCAGGGTCCAGGCTCCTGTTCTAGCATGTGTAGGGATCTTTTTACTGCTTGACAAGCACTGGGCCAGGCTCACATGGGTCCTATCTTAGACTTTCTGTTTGACTTGGGAAATTTAACCTCTTTTTCAACAGATCATATTAATGAGCTGCACATGGCCCCTATTTGATTCCTTTCTACCTCAGTTTTCTCACATGTAGGTAAATGCACTACATATCTCTTGGATGAATGGTTACCTCATTTCCAAAAGCCCTGCTAGGTCTGGGAACAGATTTTCTCTTTGGCTTGGACATCAGAGGATAGATTGTTCAAGGTGGACCCACTGAAGTACTTCTTGGATTTACACTGGCATCCTCAGCGGTTATATTTGGACCTCAGAGACCACAGTGACTCGGCAGTGAGTTAGACAGAGATGATAATGTCCAGTATCTTGGTGGATAGGCAGATGCAAAGGCCACGTTCCTAGTTGGCATTTAGAAACACTTCCGCCATAATTCACATACTCACAAGAGGCATTATTCTAGTATTCTGAAATGAACCTTCTCTTCTCTTGTCCACACCTTGAGGTACTGCCATATGTCCGGGACCCTAAAGGCAGCTTTATTTTTGTTTAACTTTATTTTCCGCATCTTTTCCCTTACGAGGTTCTCATTTTCCCCACACCTCATGAGAAATCTAAAGCCAGTTATTCAGTGTGTCCAGACACAGGATGGCATTAGTATTGCATGTCAATATAAAATAATGGAGACATTCGCTTGCATACTCAACAGGGTAAGGCACTGTCCATCAAGACCTCAGAAAGCCACAGATGTTGTTGACAAATAATTAATTTCTGTTACCCTTACACTTCAGAGGAAGTGACCAAATCTGGCTGTGCATTTAATCACTTGACTGAGGCTGAGAACAAAATAGAGTGATTAAAAGAGAAGGCAAGGGTAGGGAAAGGGAACTCATGGCTTAGGAAACGTGGGTTTCTGCTAAGGGTGATGGGAAAATTTAGAAATTAAAAATGGTGATGTCAGGTGGAACAGCATGATGCATGTCACTGAAGCTTACACATGAAGACCGCTGGGATGGCAAGTGTTTTGTTGCATATGCACGAGGGCAAGTCAAAAACAGTATTTTTGCTGCAAAATCATTTGAAACTTTTATAGTAAACAAAAAAATTAAAATGTGAAACTGTTTTGCTCAAGATATTCTCTGTGAAGTCCAGACACTTCTGAAGGCAGAGTTTCAATGTCTCGAACCCTTCCCAAAGTATTCTGAACTCTTCAATGTACACCACATCTAAATAGCATTGTGGCATCTCATGGAACTCAAATTGTGTTCTTTGAGTTCTGGAAACAAAGAAAGCTGAAGGGGCAGCATCAGGGCTGTAGGGTGGATGGCGTAGGACTTCTCAGTGAAATTCTTACAGGACAGCCCTTGCTACCCTAGAAGATAAGTAGGTGCATTGTAGGGATGGGAAAAACCGGTTTCTTGGCACAACTTTTCTAGCCTTTTTCACCAATTCAGTTCTCACTTTTCTTCAAACTTCTTTCTGAAAGCCCCAGTGATCACCCTGTGCCCTTTGAGAAAAATCTATCACGATAACCCTTTTAAAAAATGTTTTATTGTGAATTATGTGATATTTTACATGGGAGAACATTAGTTTTACATTCATCCTATCGTATATCCTTTCATTGCCATGGTTACAATCCCCTCCATGCATCATCAACCAACCAAAGGATATATCCTACAAACCTGCTCCCCCAATGCCCCACCCCCATCTTCAGCACACAAGTGTCTCTCCCTCTATGGGTCTAGAGTCCCCAGCTGCTCCGTCTCTCCATGTCATCATCTCTGCCTCCATCTCTGACATCACTGCTTCTCTGGGTAGGGTCCCGCTCTCCACTCTTCTCCCTTGATGGTCCTAGGGACCTCCGCTCCTAGACTGCAAAGTTAATCACTCCCCTCCTTGCTACAAAACATCGACCTTTACATTTCCAACCTTCACAATCAGTCCTGATAACAATTATTCACTATTGTATCACAAGAGACTTATCAACATCTCCTTTCATTAGCCCCGCCTAGACAGATTAGATACTACTCAGTGGAGATTCTACCTTCCTCCACGCCCTCTGAATCTAGGTTCCCTCTTGACAAGATAACCCTTTTGCAGTCCCCAAACCAGTAAACTTCTGAACTGACCTCTGCCCACCAGATCTGCTCAGAAGCTCTGTTTTGATTGGATTTTTGAGGGCGCCCTAATGAGACTGGGACAGTGTATCATGGAGAGAACTTGTCTGCAGTCACCCAGTGATCACAGAGACGTCTTTAAACATGTTGTGTTTGGAGTAAACCTGTGTGTGTATGAACTGGAACTGGGAGCAATACTCTTTGTGACGTGCCCTTGTATTTGCCACATTCAAAACACAAGAGAGAGGGAGAAGGCGACACCATACTCCATGATCAACTCCAACTAAGCATCTGCCTATTTTCTGGTGAGGTCTTCATTCATTGATTTGAAGATGGTCTAAATCTTGTCCATCAGAGAGCTGGAATCTATCCATGTTCTATCTAGGAAACCAGGTGTTTTGCTGAGCTAGTCTCACTCCTACCCAGGATAAAGGCCACCTCTTTCCTGAATTACAAGTTTTGTTCCAGGAAATGAGTTTACTTCTGTACTTATTAGCTAAAAGCATAATTTGAAAGTTGAAACTTCTATAGGTAAAACCACAACTGAATTTTCCAGGTCAGACACATTTTAGCATTATTCTCTGTCTCTAGTACCCAGTTGCTGTTGAATTGATGGTCCCATGTGTGTCAGAGGAGAACTGTGCTCCACAGGGTTTTCAGTGACTGAACCATTGGAAATCACCTGTGGGTCAACTCAAACTGCCACCATTTTAGTTAGTAGTCAAGCACATGAACTGTTTGCACCATCACCACCACCACCACCACCAGTTGCCCTGAAATCAATTCCAGCTGACTCTGACTCTGACTCGTGGTGGGACCCCATGTGCGTCAGAAGAGAATTGTGTTCCACAGGGTTTTCAGTAGCTGCCTTTTAGGAAGCAGATCACCAGCCCTTCCTTTCAAGTTGATAGTGTGGACTCGAACCTCCGGGTTCTCAGTCAGCAGCCATTTGTACCGCCCTGGGACTCCATATCTGCCTAGTGCTGTGGTTGAATGCTATCAAGTCGGTTCTGGCCTGTACTGAACCTATAAAGGGTTTCCAAGGAGCAGTTGGTGGATTTGAACCACTGATCTTGCAACTAGCAGTATGGTGCTTCTTACAGGGCAACACTGTCTGCCTGTTGTTGTTGTTGTTAGGTGCTGTTGAGTCGGTACTGACCCATAGCAACCTTATGCACAGCAGAACGAAACACTGCCTGATCCTGGGCCAATCTCACTAATGTTGCCATGCTTGAGTCCATCGATGCTGCCACTTAGCCAATCCATCTCGTTGGGGGTCTTCCTCTTTCTCTCAGACCCCCCAGGTTACCAAACATGATATCCTTCTCCAGCGGCTGGTCCCTCCTGACAGTATGTCCTAAGTATGAGTGATAAAGTTTGGCCATCCTGGCCTCCAAGGAGCACTCTGGCTGCACTTCTTCCAAAAACTGATCTATTGGTTCTTTTGGCAGTCCATGGTACTTTCAGTATTCTCCTCCAAAACCATAACTCAGAGGCATCAATTCTTCTATGTTCTTCCTTATTCACTATCTGCCTAGAAGGACTCTTATTTACTATCTCAAATGGCAACCATTACTTTTATTTTCTGTTCAGCAACAATATCAAACTCAGGTCATTTCAACCTTGAGGAACGAAAAACTCTTGTTGCCCAAATAGGTTCTGTGAAGGGTGTACACCCTACCTGTCTTCCAATTTACTTGACCTCTTAAGACACGCCCACACTGACAGGCTGGACAAAGCCTCTTTGTATGGCATGATTTGGAGATGAAGAGACAGATGGGACTTGCAGCTGAGGCTCTGGTCCATGGAGCCTTTCTGTTCTGGCTGTCCTTACCAAAAAGTAAACAGTGACTTTTCATTCTTCTTAAATCAGGTCATTGGGCTACTTAGCAGATAAGGGTCAAGTGGCCATTTGCTGATCTTAATTCAATCCACATCTCCATCTCTAACATCCGAAAACAAGACTCCAGAGAAGTCACTCAACTTCCCAAGGCCTCATTTTCATTGCCTTTAAAAGATGATGTTCAAAGGCTTAACATTTTGTGGTTTTATCTAGTTAGGGAATTTCCAACTTCTGCTGATAAATGGACTTATTATTTGTCTAGCACCTGATTTTGAGAGTTTATTGGCTTGAGAATTATAATTGACTTCAGTAGACTTTAGTAGCTAGTAGTTAAGAGGCAGGGGTAGTGGGGGGGGGAGTTTAATCACTGATTTGTAATTACTTAAGTATAGGCTTGGTGCCATTCTCCTTTTCCTTAAAAGATTTTTGAAAGCTCACATTTGGCTTCTGTTTATTTGAAATGTATCACCATCTTACTCTTTTTGAAATCCTTTCTTCCATATTGATTTATGTTTCAATTTGACATTGGAAGCAGGTCCCTTACTAATGAGAGAACTTGGCGGTTCCCTGGGGACATTGCAAATGTCCATGAAACAGGAAGTGGAGAACACCTGAGTGAAGGGCACTTTAGGGCAGATGGTGGTGGTGGTGGGGATGTGCTTTACTGTCTGGGGGGTAAAGGAGCTCAAGAGTGAATGAGCTAAGTGTTCTTGGCCTCAGGGGTTTGGGTGTATTTGTTTTCGCTGTTTAACAAAGTGCTAAGAACTAGAAGGCTTAAAACAATAGAAAATGTTTTCTCTGTCTGGAAGCTAGGACTGAAATCAACATGTTGACTGGGCGCTGCTTCTTCTAAAGATAGAGAGAAGAATGCTTCCATGCCACTTCCAAGTTTTTAGTGTCTCGTGGCACATGTTCCTTGATTTGTAGCTACTTCACATTCCCCTGTGTCCCTGTCGCCCGTGCCCTTCTCTTAAAAGGACATCAGATTTTGGATTTGGGGCTCACCTCAATTTAGTATGAACTCATCTTCACTAATCACATCTACAAAGACTCTTCCAAATGAAATCACATTTTGAGGTTTGGGATGGGCATGCATTTTGGAGGGACACTACTCAACCCATTGAATTGGACTCTTCACTTGGTAAGGTGGAAGGGGCGTTGTAAAATAGGATCAACATTCAGAGCGACTTGTAGACATTTGTAAAGTAGGTGGAAATTGTTGTAGTGTTGAGTCGGCGCCAACTCATAGCAACCCTGTGTAGGGTTTCTGAGGAGTGGCTGATGAGTTTCAACTGCCGATCTTGCAATTCAAACAACTTTACAGTCCAGTGCTTATCCTGTGGCACCACACTAGGACTTTGGTGGTGGTGGTGGTGGTTATGTGCTGTGGAGTCTTAGGAAGCGATTAATAATGGTAAAATTCTGAGTTCACTGGATCTAAAAAAATAGCCCAGCTCTGAACCTCAACTTCTTCATCTGAGAAATGGGACATGCTTATACATAGAGTTGTTGTTAACCCAAATGAGGTAATATACAAAACATAAAGCATTTTGCACAACATCTGGAATATTGACAGGATACTGGAATATTTCCAGCAAATGTTAGTTCGTTTCCCCCTTCATAGGCAAAGGGAAAATTATTTGATCATGGTTTGGTTTAAAACCATGTCCCCCTTTAGCATGCCCATTGGGCCAATTATATTTGTGTTAAGGTGTTGGTGTGGTTGTTGTTAAGTGCCATCAAGCCAGTTCTGACTCAGAGACCCTGTATAAAATTTTTGAGGAGTGGCTGGTGGGTTTGAACCTCTGACCTTGTGGTTCAACCCAATCTTGTGGTCCAGTGCTTTATCCTACAGTGCCACACTAGGACTCCACTACTAAACTGGACTCTTTCTGAGAGTAGTTGCCCAGACCTAAAGATGCCATCCAAATTAGTGTGCCCTTTTAGCCTCTGGGCAGCCAACAGCCCGATTATTTGGATGTTGGTGGTTATATGCCATGGTGGTTGGTTCCGACTCATAGCGACCCTGTATAGGGTTTCTGAGGCTGTGAATCTTTATAGGAGCAAACTCTCATCTTTCTCCTGAGAAGCAGCTGGTAAATTCAGTTGAGGTTTGCAGCTTAGCTCATAATCCTCTATGCTACCAGTTGTTGTTGTCGTTAAGTGCTGTCGAGTTGGTTGTGCCTTTATAGTGACCCTGTGTAGAGTTCTGAGGAGTGGCTGGTGAGCTTAAACCACTGACCTTGTGGTTCAAATCAACTTTACAGTCAAGCGCATTAACCCACAGCGCCACACGAGGACTCTATGCTACCAGTTAGGGGACCGATATTTAATTTACTTTTCCTATAGTTGGAATGGACAGAACTCTTTCCAATATTCCCACCCAAACCCAATGCCATCAGGTCAATTCTGACTCATAAAAACATTGTGTAGGATTGTAAATCTTTACGGGAGCAGAAAGCCTCAAATTGGTCTTGAGGAGCAGCTGATGGATTTGAACTGCTGACCTTGCGGTTAGCAGTCCAGGAGTTAACATACAGCACTACCAGGGCTCCTTAATATGCCCACATCGAGCAGCTAGAGCCAAGTTACAAAAATGCCCTGGAGTTCATGAACATTCTGTCTACACGTTATCTCTGTCTGCGGTGGCAATAATCCATAAACAAATAAATAAAACCGAGCTCTTTCTATCAGGCACATGTTAAGTGCTTTATGTGTATTAATTTCTTTCCTCTTAGCTCCATGGTAGTTGTTTTGTAAGAATATGATAATTTAAAAATTCTTAGGAGCTCGGTGCTATTTTCATTCCAACCTTAGAGATGAAGAGACGATCATGTGTATAGTTTATAGTTTACAACGAATCAAAAGGACCCAAATATTGCCTGAACATAAAAGCAATACATAATACAGGGGAAATAAATAAAATTTGAAAGAATGACTCTTAATCCCATTACCCGGTGATGCTGCTGAACATCTATTTTAGATGGGTTATGAGATGAAGAAGATGATTGTAAATGGTCATCTTTTGTAGGTATAGAAAATACAGTTATGAGAGATCAGTTAGAAGACCCAAGCAGCTGAACCGGGACTTGAACCCGATATTTCCCCACATTTCCCTATGTTTCTAATCCCTTGAAGACTTTTTAAATCAGTTGGTTTGTGTTGGTTCCTTTCCCACCATGGAGGAAGTTCTGAGGTTTGGTATGAGTGACTTGGGTAAGGGCTGGTCAGTCACTTTCAAGTTTCCAATCTGTGAGCCTCAGGTCCCTTCCTTACTATTTTAGTTGGTAAGACGTTCAATTGTTTTTAAGGGCTGTCAAGTTGGTTCTGACTCATAGCGACTTTGTATAGCATTTCCAAGGCTGTAAATCTTTACAGGAGCAGAAAGCTCCATCTTACTTCCTCAGTGTGGCTGGTGGGGTTGAACCAGTGACCTTGTGGTTAGCAGTCCGGTGCTTATCCCCCAAAGCCACTGAGCACTCAAGACTTTCAATAGGATTGAATGTAAGCCTGAAAATACTTACTAAGCAAGACAGAGTCCTTGCTCTTAAGGGGTGGGCTCTGCTTATGGGCCTTAAGATAAATGTGGGGGAACAGGGTGGAATGGAAGAGGTGTCATTAAGGGAATGCTAATGGAGAACTGTAAGAGGACAAGGAGAGAGCAGAGCCCCAGAGGAGCTCATAAAGGGCTTTGGAGGAAGTAATGCCTGTGATGTGCTGGGGGAAGTGAAGAAGCCAGTAAGGGAGGTACTGGGAGTCTGGAAGATATCCTAGACAGACAGGATGGCAGAGCCAACTCCGGGAGCTGAGAAACCTGTGTGTAGTGATGAGTTCAATCTGACTGAACCAAATGGAGGAGTTTTCCCATATACTACATGAGAAGTATATATTTTAATGCATTTTTCTGGAATGAGTATCTTTTCTCTGTTCTCCAGATTGCAATCTCCTTGAGGCCAGGAACCATTCCTTTACATCATTTTAATAAACCTTACCCCTAGCACATGATGGTTGTTGTTGTTGTTATGTGCCATGGAGTCGGTTCCGACTCATAGCGACCCTGTACAGGGTTTCTGAGGCTGTAAATCTTTACGAGAGCAGAAAGCCTCATCTTTCTCCCGTGGAGCAGCTGGTAGTTTTGAACTCCTGACCGTGAGATTAGCAGCCTGATTCGTAACTACTATGCTACCAGAGCTCCTTAGCACATGATGTTGTGGTTGTTAAGTGCCATTGAGTCCTTTCCAACCCATCGCAACCCTGTGTAGGGTTTTCCAGGAGCAGCTGGTGAGCTTGAACTGCTGACCTTGCAGTTCAAACTGACTTTGCAGTCTGGCGCATTAACCCACAGTGCCACACCAGGACTCCTAGCACATGATGTTGTTGTTGTTGTTGTCAGGTGCCATCGAGTCGGAACCGACTCATAGCGACTCCATGCACAGCAGAACGAAACAATGTTCGATCCTGGGCC
>NW_006408637.1:6005260-6029751 GCF_000296735.1 Chrysochloris asiatica
GTATCATCTGCATATCGCAGGTTGTTAATGAGTCTTCCTCCAATCCTGATGCCACGTTTTTCTTCATAGAACCCAGCTTCTCGCATTATTTGCTCAGCATACAGGTTGAACAAGTATGGTGAAAGAATACAACCCTGTCGGGATCCCAAATAAAATTGTGTTGAATGAATGGTAAGTAGGCAACCTATGGAGAGAATGGAAATTTGTTGCCACAGGGTAGTGGGTCTAGAGGGCCAGGATGAGTGATTTGGGGACAACATTCTGGATTTGGTTCCTTATGTTGATGTGCCCACTCTACTTTCCGAGACTCCTCTCTCTTTTAGTTTTAAGCGCATCGTGGATTTGTGTCTTGGTTATCAACTGCTGCTGTAACACAAATGCTACAACAAACTGAAGTTTATTTTCTCACCCTTTAGGAGGTGAGAATTCTGAAATAAGGGTGTTGGCTCTAGGGGCGTCTTCTTCTAGCTGTTTGCCTCGGGGGAAGGTCCTTGTCTCTTTTGAGCGTCTGCTCTTGGACAATCTTTGTGTCAACTTCAGCCGTCCTGTCTCGGCATCTTTCACTTGCTTCTTTAACCACTTTTTTATCTCACAAGAGATTGATTTAAGACACATACAACACTAATTCTTCCTATTAAAATAGCAAAGACAACCCATTTCCAAATAGGGTTATAACCACAGGCATAAAGGTATAGATTTATGATACATAGAATACAGTTCAATTGATAACAATATGGAAATGCTCTGTGGACAGGGATGATATCTATGGAGAGTACGGTTCCGATTCCCCATCTAGTCATGAGTCCAAGTGTGGGTCAGGAAGAGGGAGCACACTTCCTCTTTGGAGGAATGATTTGGGGAGAAACTCAATCAATGCTTCTGACTTCCTGACTGATGTTGATTAAAGAACCAAACTGCAAATCTGTATATGCCCTCACAAGGTTGTTAGCAAAATATGAGCTAGAAAGTGGAAGTAAACAGTAGAACATTTGACCCACAGAGCCCGACCATGCTATTCCTCTCTACACAGTGTTGTTGTTGTTAAGTACAGTTGAGTCATTTCCAATTCATAGAGGCTCTGTATAGGGTTTGCAAGGAGCAGTTGGTGGCTTTGAACTGCCGACCTTGTGGCTAGCAATCCAGTGCTGATCCTACAGTGCCTCACTAGGAGTCTTTACTCATTATTGCTGTTGTTAAGTTCCGTTGAGTCAGTTCTAACTCATTGTGACCCTGTATAGGGCTCCCGAGGAGCAGCGGGTAGGTTTGAAGCACCAACCTTGTGGTTCTCAGTCCAGTGCTTATCCTATAGTACCACGCTAGTCTTTTATTGATTCCAAACTCCCATGGGAAAGGAATTTAAGTGTCTCTGTGAATGATTATTTATAGATATCATATGCAGTATGAATTCCCTCAGAAATGCAGACATCCAATTTGGAAAGCTGATGTTGGAGAGAAATCAGGTTTATTTTGCTTTAAAAACAACTCTCTATTGTCGGAACCGACTCAACGGCACTTAACAACAACAACATTGTCTTTTCAACCCCGACCCTTAAAAAAATGCAAGTCTTTGCGTGTCTGGCTTCCACTTCTGAATACAGTCTTACTGTCCACTCGTGCGTCACAGAATGCATGAAATGGAGTTGAATGGCCTTCCCTAAGCATGCTTTTCGGGGAGGAGACATGCTTCAGATTAAGCCAACTTGCACTGATGGAGTACATGGGGTGTCGGGTGTCTTGTGAACAGTGATCTCGTAAACATACAGGAAAACCTGTTGACTTGAAATTCCAGATTCTAAGTACTGTTTACTCCTGAATAATTTGTAATTTCTTTCCCAGTTCAAATGACTATAAACTCCTATAAACACTCATTAGAGTCTTACAAAAGGCCTTTGAGCTCCACGTGACTATCTCCACTGGCCGTTGGGTAAACTGAGTCACAGAAGTTGAAAGATCTGCTCCTCCACGCTGTGTAAGGAGCAAAGGCAGAGCAGGAGAAGAACTCAGACTTCCTGGCTCCTCATCTGGCTCAGGGTTCCACAGAATGTGCTGAAACGCACATCCAGGCTCCTCGCCGCCCAGGGCTCTGCAGCACTGCTGACCTCAGCTAGTAATGCCTCACTCAAGGTCCTGGCTGAGGAGCGGCATCGCTGTCCAAGGGCAAAGGCATGTTAAAAAGGCAGCTGAGATATGTGTCAACAGCCACCTGCATCTTCTCCTCTCCACGGATGCAGCAGGCATTTACAGGGTTGGGGGTGCTCTGTCGTTGAAATGACGTCTTCGAATTTGGACTCTGTTGTCCACCAGGGAAACAGAAAACACTGGCTATGTGCTCTCCTAGACTCCTGGAGACTAATGTGCAGGATCAAGGCCTAAACTTGGCTAGCGGGACTGATGGAGCAGTCTGTGGGGACACTGTAGGTGTCTTCTGGTGGCGGGTGGTGGAGGGTCCAAACACCTCACATCTGCTAGTGGTGCCAGCAGGGTGGTGATGCTGCTATGGTATGATCTTCACTGGCTCAAGCTACCTGCCATTTCTTTACCTTTGTAGTTTGATTGTGAGTTACCGGCTATCCTTCCAGTTCATTTCTTACCTGGTGGAGCTCACCAGAGTAGGGAGTTTTATTTATCTGTCTCTTGACTGGGAGAATGAAAACCATTTTTGTTTCCTTTCTCCCTTGCCCCAATGCTCACAGTAAATGCCATGGTATATACAGGAGGGTTCAGAGGGTTAGGCGTTGGTGTTTGAGGGAGCACTGTTCTCTGGCAGCACCAATGGGCATATCCCCATTATGCAACAAACATTGTGGCCACCTTACTGCCATCACAATAACCAGCATTACTCTCTACCATTATCACCATAATGGTCATGACCAAACTCAGCATCAGTCTTGGCTCCCCACTACCGACTGGTGCTCCCCACCCAGGGTCCTTAGTGTTCAGTAGCAGTAGATTTCTCACCTATGTTGGAGTCCTGGTGTGGTGCTGTGGGCTAACGTGCTAGACTGCAAAGTCGATTGAACTGCAAGGTCAGTGGTTCAAGCTCACCAGCCGCTCCTCAGAAACCCCATACAGGGTTGCTATGGGTCGGAACTGACTCGATGGCACTTAACAACAACAACAATGTTGGACACTTGGATCCGATTCCCAGCTAAGACACCTTCATGTGCAGTAGGGGCTTGCATGTTGCCAAGATGCTTAAAAGGTTTTCAGCAGAACTTCCAGATTAAGATGGAATAAGAAGAAAGACCTGGTGATCTTCTTTCCAAGTTCAGTACAAACTCTGTGGACCACAATGGTCCATGCACAACCCATCATGGGGCTGGTGTGGGACCTCGCAGAGTTTCATTCCATTGTACGTGGGGTCGCATGAGTCAGGGGCAAACTCAACAGCAGCTAACAACAGCAACAATTTATATATGATACTATTGAGGAACAGAGAGGTTAAGTGACTCAGCTAAGGTCTCCCAGTTCTCTGGTGAAGACGTTTCTCTTTACTCCTACCCTGTGTAACTGGGTCCATGTGTCACTGGGTGGTTTCCAAAGTTGGGTACATATCCACGTTTCATGAAAAGATTTTTAAAATATAGATTTCCAGGGTCCACACCCAGCGATCTTAATTCAGTAAATCCAGAAGGTGAGTGTGGGAGCTCGAAGGCTGAATTTCTGACAAGCACCCCTACGGGTTCTGAAGGAGTCTGTCTGTGCACAGCCACTAGGAAACCATGGCGGACAGAAGCCCACATGTAGCCACCCCCCTCTCTCTGCCCTTGGCAATGAATACTTATTGATCACAGCACCCTGTAAGCCTGACTCAGCTTTAGAACCTTCCTCAGTGCAGGCAGCAACTATCAATCATTTGGAAGTGACTTCAAGACAAGAACCGATTTCTCATCTTCCACCTACTGTATCCAGGAAGGACAAGGAAGAAGTCGAGCTTTATCTCAAACCACTAAGTCAACAAAGAAGGGAAGGCATGGAATATTCTGCACCTCGGACTTTTTCCTACTGTCTTGGGGGAAATAGTTATAGAACTTTAATAATCTGGAGAATGTGATATCTCTAAATCGCTCTTTTAGTTGAGGTAATGCTATTACAACATGAAGTTCAATTATAGAGGGGCGCTCTCCCAGCAACCCTCCAGGTTCCAGGTTAATGGAGGTTCTGCCATCCAATAAGTGGCTTTCAAGGGTAACCTGTCACCACCTATCTGTCACTGTGTTGTACTGTGGTACCTTACATGTTGCTGTGATGCTAGAAGCTATGCGACCAATATTTCAAATACCAGATGGGCAGGGTTCGGTGGAACTTCCAGACTAAGAAACACTAGGAAGTCCTGCTGATCCACTTCTGAAAATTATTGTTATTTTAGGTGTCATCAAGTCAGGTTCCACTCATAGTAACCCTGTGCACACAGAACAAAACAATGCCCGGTCCTGCACCATCTTCCACATTGTCATGTTTGAACTCTTTGTTTCTGCCACTGTGCCAGTCCTTCTCATTGCGAGTCTTCCTCTGCTTCACTGACCCTTCACTTTACCAAACGTGATGTCTTTCTTCAGGGACGCATCTCTCTTGACAACATGTCCAAAGTCATAGCATCTTTTCATACTGGTTTCTAAGGTAGTTTCTGGCAGTACTTCTCACTTTCAATATTCTTTGCCAACACCATAATTCAAATGCACCAATTGGTCTTCCTTCTTTCTTATTCACTGTCCAACTTTCACAGGCATATGAGGCTACTGAAAAGATCATGACTTGGGTCAGGCACACCATAATCCTCAAACATCTTTTTTCCTTAACACTCTAAAGAGATATTTAGGAGCAGATTTATCTAATGCAATATGCCATTTGATTTCTTGACTGCTGCTTCTATGAATGTTGACGGTTGTTGTTGTTTTTAGGTGCCACTGAGTTGGTACCTACTCATAATGACCCTATGCACACAGAACAAAACACTGCCCAGTCCTTGCCTAATGCAATATCTTGTCTGAATTCCTGACTGCTGCTTCCATGAGTGTTGATGGTTGATCCAAGCAAAATGAAGTCTTTGGCAACTTCAATCTTTTCTCCATTTATATGGATGTCATTTATTGGTCCAGTGGTGAGGATTTTTGTTTTCTTTACATTGTGGTGCAACCCATACCAAAGGCTGTGGTCTTTGATCTTCATTAGTAAGTATTTTAAGTCCTCTTGGCTTTCTGCAAGCAAAATTGTATCATCTGCACATTGAAGGTTGTTAATGAGTCTTCCTCCAAATTCTAATGCTATATTTTTCTTCTTATAATCCATTTTATCAGATTATTTGTTCAGCATACAGTTTGAACAAGTATAGTGAAATAACACAACCCTGTCGCACACCTTTCCTAATTTTAAACCATTCCGTGTTCCCTTGTTCTGTTCGAACAACTGCCTCTTGGTCTATATATACAGGTTCCTCATGAACACAATTAAGTGTTCTGGAATACTCATACTTTGCAATGTTGTTTATAGCTTGTCATGATAGAAATACCTTTGTGTAGTCAATAAAGCACAAGTAAACATCCTTCTGGTATTCTCTGCTTTCAGCCAGGACCCATCTGATGTCAGCAATGATATCCCTCATTCTGCGTCCTCTTCTGAAACTGGCTTGAACCTCTGGAAGTTCTTTGTCAATGTATAGTTGCAGATGTTTCTGTGTTACTTTTAGTAAAACTTTACTTGTATGGGGTATCAGTGATACTGTCCGGTGATTTCCACATTCCATTGGGTAGCCTCTCTTTGGAATGGGCACAAATATGGATTTCTTCCAGTTGGTTGGCCAGATAGTTGTCTTCCAAATTTCTTGGCAGAGATGAATGAGAGCCTCCAGTGCCTCCTCATTTTGTTGAAAGATTTTGATTTGTAGTCCATCAATCCCAGGTGACTTGTTCTTAGCAACATCTTCAGTGCAGCTTGGACTTCTTTCTTAAGCATCATTCGCTCTTGAACATATGCTACCTTTTGAAATGGTTGAACATCGATTTGAAATGGTTGAACATCGATTTGAAATGGTTGAACAGTGATTCTGTGTATTCCTTCCATCTTCTTTTGATTCTTTTTGCATCATTCAGTATTTTGCCCATAGAATCCTTCAATACTGCAAGTCGAGGCTTGAATTTTTTCTTCAGTTTCCCCAGCTTGAGAAATGCTGAGCGTGTTCTTCCCTTTTGGTTTTCTAACTCCAGGTCTTTGCACATTTTGTTATAATATTTGGCTTTGTCTTCTCGAGCTGACCTTTGAAATTTTCTGTTCAGCTCTTGTATCTCCTCATTTCTTTCTATTTGCTTTAGCATCTCTACACTAGAGAACAAGTTTCAGAGTCTCTTCTGACATTAATTTTGGTGTTTTCCTTTTCTCTTATCTTCTCAATGACCTTTTGCTTTCTTCTTGTATGATGCTCTTGATGTCATCCCACAGCTCTTCTGGTTTTCAGTCTTGAGTGTCTAAAGTTTCAAATCTGTTCTTCAGATGCTTTCTAAATCCAGGTGGGATATATTCCAGGTCATATTTTTGCTCTCATGGACTTGTTTTCATTTTCTTAAGCTTTAGTCTGAATTTGCATATGAGCAATTGATGGTCTGTTCCAAAGTCTGCCCCTGGCCTTGTTTTGGCTGATGACATGGAGCTTTTCCACCATCTCTTTCCATAGATGTAGTCAGTTTTATTTCTGTATATTTCATCTAGTGCGGTCCATGTGTGTTGATGGTAGACCCAAGCAAAATGAAGTCTTTGACAATTTCAGTCTTTTCTCTGTTTATCACAATTTTATTTATTGGTCCAGTGATGAGAATTTTTTGTTTTCTATTCATTGAGGTACAATCTATATTAAAGACTGTAGTCTTGAATCTTCATCAGTAACTATCTGAAGTGCTCTTTGCTTCCAGCAACCTAGGCTGTATCATCTGCATACACAGGTTGTTAATGAGTCTTCCTTCAATCCTGATGCCATGCTCTTCTTAATGTAGTCCATCTTCTTTCTTGGATTATTGCAGATTGAATAAGTATGGTGAAAGGATACAACTCTGGTGCACACATTTTCTGATTTTACACCATTCCTTTGTTCTGTTCCAACAACTTTCTCTTGTTCTTTGTACAAGTTCCTCAGAAGCACAATTAAGTGTTCTAGAATTCCCATTTGAAAATTAGTCAGTAAAAACTTTATGGATGGATCACAGAATACTGTCTGATATAGTGCTGAAAAGTCTTCTGTGTTGAAAAGCCCCCCCAAACCAAACCCATTTGCAGCAAGTCAATTCTAACTTACAGTGACCCCAGCCATTCCTTGGAAACCCTACACAGGGTCACTGTGAATTGGAGGTGACTCGACGGTACTTAATAGCAAAAACTCAAAGTGACCCCAGAGCGCAGAGTTGAAGTGCTCCTGAGACTGTAAATCCTTCTCCTGCAGAGTGATCGGTGGGTTCCAATCCATAATGTACTTATGCCACCAGGGCTAGGAAATTGAGCCTTGCTTGACCAAGAGGAAAGGAAATGGGTTTGATGGCCAGAGTTACCTTGTGAACCAGGTGAGACTGTTGTTTTTATTGTCAAGTACCATTGAGTTGGTTCCAACCCATAGCCACCCTGTCTGTATAGGGTTTCTAAGGAGCATCTGGTGAATTTGAAGCGCCAACCTTGTAGTTCAAACTGAGTTTGCAGTCCAGTGCATTAACCCACAGTGCCACACCAGGACTGTGGGCACACCTAATTAGGAGTGACTAAGACCACACTCGGGTTAGGGGTCCTGAGTGGTTTTGGTCTTGTAACTCCTGAGTTGTTCTCATATTAGACAATTAAACTATACCCAGTAGAATAGTTTTCAAACTTTGAATAGTAAAATAACATCAACAATAAACACTTTCAAATTTTCTCCTCCATTTGAACACTCAGATTATATTTCTTTTGTAGTTATCTTTATTTATGAGTTTAAAGGTATTTTACCAGTCCACCTCGGGGTTTGACTATTAGCTGGTTTTCACCCAAACTGTTTCCTCAGGCTTGAACAGGGATCTGTCCAAATCTCCCCCAAACTTCTTTCTCCATATTCTGAAACTAAGGCTTCTGGGGAAAAAAAAAGGCCTGCATCCTTTTCCTTAAGAATAAATATCTCTGTAGTAAGTGAACAGGCTCTGACACAAGTGAGCAGAGGTGGGTCCCCAGTACTGCCACCTCCAGCTGAAGGCCCTCTGACCATCTCTCAACCTCTGTGAGTCCAGGCTTCCCCATTACACATAATGAGGATACTCAGACTAACCCCGAGACAGTGAGGAATCAGGGAGACTAGGACTGTGTATACATCCACAGCCCTCACTGCTGCTGTTGCTTTGCTAATTCCAAACTCCAGGTGGGCATCCACTGGAGCTCAGACGTGCTCACCTTCTTGGCTAGAATCGAGACTTATGGATAAGAACATAGACCAGTTCAGTTTAGAACAAAGATGTGAGTCAGGTGGGTGCTTGCTCTCCAGCCCACCTGCTGAAGTGCTCCAGCAGGGGTGTTGCCCTGAGCTCTCCTTGGAAATAGAAACCTATGTGCCTTCACCACATAGTGACTTGGTTTCCCCCCTGATAAAAGGGGGGTACCACTACAGTTCTAAACTTGTTTGCAAATCACCTTGAGAGCCTTGAAATAAAGGTGGTATTTAGTGTGAGATCAAAGCATTATGCAAGTCTTTTATTGCCCCTTTTATTCCTGAGATTTTTCTGTTTGCTTGTTTTACAAACCTAAGCTAGAGCCATAAAATCACTTTTATGCAAGTCCCTTTCACACCCAGCGTGCATAAACTACACTTTTGAATCAATGGAGCATGAGCACAGACAGCAGCAGAATCAGCACACTGTACACGTTGCTGACATTTTTCGTGGTTCCATTTTTGGGGACCCATATGACCAGTTTCTATCCCACAAATTGGATTAGTTTGCACATATTGGATCTAATAGGTGCGGTTGTTGTTGCGAAGTACTATCGAGTCAATTCCAACCTTACAACGACCTTGTATAGGGTTTCCGAGGAGCAGTGGGTGGGTTTGAACTGCTGACCGTGTGGTTCACCGTGCAGTGTTGATGCTATAGTCTAATAGTTAGAATGGTCTTAAGCACAGAATCAGTCATTTTCCCTCAATCCAGTGTTTTCTCTGTAGGGTCAGAGCCAATGTCTCACTATTATTCTTTCCAGAAACTATAGGGTTACATATGCTTCAAATTGGATGGGACTCACCAAATGCTCTAAGGGGTCAGTGTCTTTGGTTGCTAACTGGAAGGTTGGTAGTTCCAATACACCCAGAGGTACCAAAGAAGAAGGACCTAGAATAGAAGTCTCCTCTTGTAAAATCAGTCTTGGAAACCCTAGGGAACATAGTTCTTCTCAGACATACATGGGATCACCATGAACAAGATTCCACTCAACAGCAACTGATTAGAATTGGAAGAAATCTTAGATGATTTGATATAACTGTCACCTAGGGGAAGGAACATCCCAGGCAGATGGAGGCTTAACCTGCAAGCATGAGGCCACCATCCTTCGTTAAGGCCCACAGAAATGTTGAAAATGCTCCGGTGAGTCCTGGGGCAGCAGGAAGTGGGAAAGACTGAGGCTTACTGAGAAAGCTCATGTGGCCTTCATTAGTCCTTAAGCCTCTGGGGCTGGGCAGAGGCAATCTAAGGTACCCCTTGAAGGGGGAACCACCCGGCAGTTTCTATTTGCCATCACCATCTCCGTTGGCAGCTGTGAGAGATCAAACCAGGTCTTTTGTATTTGAGTCTCCATGGGTCAAGGCTAGGTTTTGTGCCACACCCATAGGCCACTTCTCAGAAGAAAGACGATGATCTCTGCTCCCGTAAAGATGAACAGTCTGGAAAACTTGCTCTATATAGGCTTGCGAGTCCTGGTATGAAGCTGCAGGATAAAGCATTAGACAACAAGGTTGGTGGTTCAAACCCACCAGCTCCATGGAAACCCTCTACAGGGTTGCTATGGGTTGGAACCAACTTGACAACACTTAACAACAACAACAACAACAACGAGTCAGACTTGACATGATGGCAGTGGGTAGGCATGGGTCAAGGCAGACTGTGCAACCTCGCTCTTCAGTGTGTTGAGAGACATGAAATTAAAAACAAAATGACTTTTCATCAGCGAGAGCAAGGAAGATACAACTGTAATTTCCATGTAGGGCTAAAATGTGGTAAATAAAAGATTAACCAGCTGGACTTGTATTTTTGAGCTGCTATTACAGTAAAGTTATCTAAAAGACGGATGTGAGATGTTTGGACAGGGGTGTAAATTCTGGGCTTGGTATAGGCACGATCTTCCAAAGATGTGCTTGTGTGGGGTGGGGAAAATATTACAAGTGAAGAATCTTAGGGGCATTTTTGTCCAGGTTCTTCCTGCATTGGTTGAAACCATAGTTAGCAAGTGAGGGCTCCTTTAAATGATACACTTTGTTGTTGTTGTTGTTGTTAAGTGTTGTTGAGTTGGTTCCAATCCATAGTGATCCTATGTAGGGTTTCTGAAGAGCAGCTGGTGAGTTTGAGCCACCAACCTTGTGGATCAAACCAACTTGACAGTCCAGTGCATTAACCCACAGTGCCACACCAGGACTCCCAATGAGACACTGCTTGGAGTTAATTGAACCACAAAGGGCAGTTACACATGCTGTAACCCTGTGCCGTACACCTTCAGTCAACATAAGGAATGGGAGGCCATCACGTTATAGAAAAAGGAAGCCTCTTCAACATTAGCTACAAAGCAGGAGCTTAAAGTGGATGATCTAGTTCTCAATTTTACAAGTAAATCTTTTATTCAATTGCCATTCAGCAAAATTCTACTCTGTAAACAGCCCTGCAGAATCAGGGGGTTTAGATCCTCATGCCTGAGACATTACAAATATCCTCCAGGAGTTGGGGAATTTTACCTGGTCAAGATCACTGTGTGCTTCACCCACAGCAGTTCCCATCTTAGGATACTGGGAAGTGCAGCAGTCGTTTGGGGCTCTGTGTTTCCTCCCTCCATTGACTTTGCCTGGCAGCCATCTCTCCCCATAACCCAGAGAGGGTCAGTGAAAGATGGGATGGGTCTCACTGCAGCAAGGAGGGTAGTGGAATGCCTTGTTAGGAAACCCACATAAGTGCTCTGCCAATGTTTATGAAATAAATAAGTGCATGAATGAATTAATCTGAAATCTACTCTATACCAGACCTCAAAGTCTTCCCCAGCTTTATTCTCTTCTGTGCTGTGGGCTTTAGTCTCATCAGTTCAGGGAAGAGAACCATTCAATCAAACAAACAAACAAAACTTCTAGAACTACCTCTTGCATCCTCAGACTCTTTTTCTACAAGAGATTCTATAGAGAAGGGGATTCTATCACCAAGGTCTTCTGGGATTTTCCCCCTTTAAAATCTCTGATCAAGACAGGGTCAGAAAGTTATCTAGTTAAGTTGATGGGCATCTAAGAAGGTCCAGTAACAAGTGTTGTAAATGTTTAAGTCATTCCTTTAAGTGTGAGCCCAAAACATGTGGGCCAAAGTGTTATATTCATAGTACCCATGTGAGGCAAGTAGAGGTCAAGGATTATGATCCCATTTAACAGGTGGGAAATCTAAGGCTCTCGTTCAGAGAACAAGTCAGAAATGGAGCTTGGGAGACAAGCCAAGCCCGTGTCTGCCCACACAAGTTGCCCAGATGGCTGTCTGCTTTAACATGGCTCTTGGGAATATGCCTTCTCTGAGGTCAATGCAACAGCAATGGGGGTTGGGTCCGAAAGCATCGGACTTTCTTCCTGACTCCCTGGGAGGGGTGGGTGTGGGACTTCTTCCAGTGTGGCCTCCACAGCATTGTCTGGGCACAATCCACAGCCTCTTCACACGCATCCTTCATCCTGTGTGCCCCCTTCTGCCTTAAGCTCTCCTCTTCCAACTATGCCCAGACCACCAGCCTTCACTATGTGCCCAGAACTGGCCCCTCGGATTTTTCACATCAAATCCAGCTCTTCCCTCCCCGTACTCACCCCTTAGCTGACTTCTTCCTTCTCACCTTTCCGGGTTCCATCTGCCCCTGGCCAGGACCCACTTTAACCCTTTCACTCCTCTCTGGAAACCCTTCATGGCTTCCCTACTGCTAATAAATACAGTGTAAAGTAACTTCACATCAGCGCTCCCACAAACAGGCCCGAACTTACCTTCCAAACGTTTATTCTCCTCTGACTCGAAGACGTCTCTGCGTGGTACATGCAGTTACCAGGATTGGTTGTTAACGGAATGCTTGCCAATTTGAGTCCATCTAGAGGAAACTTGGAGTCCTGGCATGGTGTGTGGTTTAATGGGGTGGACTGCAAAGTTGGTTTGAACCACAAGGTTGGTGGTTCAAGCTCACCAGCTGCTCCTCGGAAATCCCATATGGAGTTGCTAGCGGTTGGAACTGGCTCACTTGCACTTAACAAAAATAACAACAGCGGAAACTTAGAGTCCTGGTGTGGCACTGCAGGGTAATGCACTGGGTCACAAGGTCGGCAGTTCAAACTTACCAGCCACTCCTTGGAAACTTATTAAAGGGTCGCTATGAGTTGGAACCGACTCCACGGCACATAACTACCACCACATTCCAAATCATTAGATGATGCTCAAGGAGCTTTGGTGGCATAGTGTTTACGAGACGGGCTGATAATCTCAGGGTCAGCAGTTCAAAACTATTCTTTCACCATACATACTCAGTCTGTATGCTGAGCAAATAATTGAGAAGCTGAATTATATAAAGAAAAATGTGGCATCGGGATTGGAGGAAGACTCATTAATATCCTGTGATACACAGATGATACAACCTTGCTTGCTGAGAGTGAAGAGGACCTAAAATACTTACAGATGATGATCAAAGACCACAGTCTTCAGTATGGATTGCACCTCAATGTAAAGAAAACAAAAATCCTCACCACTGGACCAATAAATAAAATCACAATAAATGGAGAAAAGAGTGAAGTTGTTAAAGACTTCACTTTGCTAGGATCAACCATCAACACTCATGGAAGCAGCAGTCAAGAAATCAAAAGACGTATTGCATTAGACAAAGCTCCTACACAAGACCTCTTTAAAGTGCTGAAGAGCAAAAATGTCAGTATGAGGACTAAGGTGCGCCTCACCCAAGCCATGGTATTTTCAATAACCTCATACGCATGTGAAATCTGGACAGTGAATAAGGAAGACCGTAGAAGAATTGATGCTTTTGAGTTGTGGTGTTGCAGGAGAATACTGAAAGTGCCATGGACTGCCAAAAGAATCAATAGATCTGTTTTGTAAGAAGTGCAGCCAGAGTGCTCCTTGGAGGCCAAGATGGCCAGACTTCATTTCTCATCCTTCGGACATATTGTCAAGAGGGACCAGTCTCTGGAGAAGGATATCATATTTAGTAAAGTGGAGGGTCAGAGAAAAAAGAATGACCCCCAACAAGATGGTTTGGCACAGTGACAGCAGCAATGGGCTCAAGTGTGGCAACAATTGTGAGGTTGGCACAGGACTGGTCAGTGTTTGGTTCTGTTGTGCAGAACCACTATGAGTGTGTAAAGACTTGATGGCACCTAACAACAACAACTATTCCATATGGGCCTCTCCTGGAACATCACTTGCCCATTTCTTTCTGTCTCGCAGTTTTCCATCGTCCATTTCATTCTCCAATGCCTTTTTCAGCCTTAAACCCTGGATCAAACTCCATTTCCCAGCCCCAGGAAGTTTCACAGACATTCCTGGCAGCAAAATGGGCTTTCCTGTCTTTGAATTACTCAACAGTGTGTGTGCACCACATTTCCAGCCCTTACTATGAATCGCTCTATCTCCCCAGCAGACCACAAACCCCTGAGGGCAGGGGTCTGCTCTCTGCATCCTGAAACCACTATAGGAAGACTTGCCTGTCGAACAACTATCGCTCTTCTAAGTCTTCCTCCACCCTGCAGAGCTGCATGGGTAGCATCTGTGATCCCTTGGGAAGAGCCCTTGGCTGTGTCAGGAGCGGTCTGTGCAGGGCAGGAGTCTTGCCCACGGTCTTCCTGTGTCCTGGATCAGCCTGCTGTGGATCAGGGACCATGACTAGCAAGAACTCCACGCCCATGTAAGGGCTAGTCCTCCTTCCACACTGCCCACTTTCAGCGAATTTGAGCTCCCCAATGAGTCCTGGTGTGGCGCTGTGGGTTAATGTGCTGGATGGCAAAGTCGCTTAAACTGTAATATTAGCTGTTCAAGCTCACCAGCTGCTCCTCAGAGCTGATTCTACGGCACTTAACAACAACAACAAGGAGCTCTGGTAATGTAGTCATTACCTGTCAGGCTGCTAACCTCAAGGTCAGTGGTTGTTAAGGTCAGTGGTTGGTGGTGGTTACGTGCCGTGGAGTCCGTTCCAACTCATAGCGACCCTATACAGGGCTTCAGAGGCTCTAAATCATTACGGGAGCAGAAACCCTTATCTTTCTCCCACGGAACAGCTGGTAGTATCGAACTGCTGACCTTGCGGTTCATAGCCCGATTCGTAGCCACTACGCTACCACAGCTCCTTTCAAGGTTCAGTAGTTGGAAACAATAAGTCATTTGGTGGAAGAAATGAAGATTTCTGCTCCTGTAAAGATGTATAGCCTTGGAAACCCTATATGGGGACACTATGAGTCTAAGGCAGAGTCCCTGTGTGGCGCTGTGGAGTAATGCGCTGGACTGCAAAGTCGGTTTGAACCATAAGGTCAACGGTTCAAACTCACCAGCTGCTCATTGGAAACCCTATATAGGGTCACTATGGGTCAGAATCAACTTGACGGTACTTAACAACAAGGAGGAGGTGAGGCAGGCAGAAGAAAGCCCGGTACATTTCGGAGACCTGAGAAGAAATCCTACAGGACACAGACCAGGTTGCAGGAGACTGGCAGGAAAAGGCCAATATGAGTGACTTTATTTGTAAAGTCCCCACGTTTGTTTTGGTTTTGGTTTTCTCAGAGCAGTGCATGTGTGGCATCATAGGATAAGCACTGGACCTCAAGGTCAATTTGAACTGAAAGGTCAGTGGCTCAAATTCACCAGCCACTCCTCTGAAACCCTATTTTACAGGGTTGCTATGAGTGGAAATCAACTCAAGGGCACTTAACAACAACAAGCCTGCATACAGTTGGAGGTTCTACCAGCCTTGGCTCCCGCCCAGCCCAACCCACCCCTGCAGCCTGTGAACAAAGGTCTTCCACTCGGGGTTTCCCATCATGATTTTGATGGCATTGCGTAGATTAATGGTTAACATATTTATTTTCTCCCCTTCCTCACCCCTCCTTATCAAAGAGCGTTTTGAATAACTATTAACTTACGGCTTAACAGAAAAAAAACATTAATCATCTACAAGCCCTTAGGCAGGAAAACTTTGCTTTGCAACCTTCTCCCCAGTAGGAGCCCCCCTGCCTGGGGAGCTGACCTTCAGCCACACCTGGGACTGGAAGCTGGTGAGCTGTCTGAGTCACATTACCAGGCCTGTTAGTGCACCAGGGGCTGTGGGGTCCTGGCAACATGGCCACGTGCTTTCCCTCTAATCACCCTTGCTCCTGAAAGGTTTCTGTAAAACTTGTGCAAGCTCGGGGTAACGCGGCCTGTATTCCTGGTTGCCGGGAAACAGGCTGTACAAGCTGTTCTTTCTTGGACTTGAGGTTTCAAAGTGCTTCTGACCCAAACACACCGTGGTGTCATCCTGACACTTTTGTTGGGTCCGGGAAACTGGACTAGGAGACACTGCGCTGCACTGACCTGCAAAGAGGCCGGGGTCTCCTCCTTCTGAAGTTCTCTGGGTGGTGCCTACCAGGAGTGGGCAGCAGGAAGAGGAGGGGAGAGAGGAGATGGGCGCAGGGTCTTTTCTGGTGTGCAAGCTGTATGCCACAGGGCTCCAGACATGCCCACTCATTCACAAAGCTGAGGGGCACGGGGAGCAGGGCTGTTTCCAAAGGTCAGGGCAGTGCTGGCCTCCTCCCTCTCCTCGCCCACCCCGCCCGCCCCCTCTTCCTAAATAAGACTGGGGGTGGAGGGCAGAGGTGACTCTTCCCAGAGAGCAATCAGGCCCTGCCAGACTTATTAGGAAAGATATTGTGTGTTCTTGGCAGCCTTGCGGGCCCTTTTGCATTGTTGCTTTGTGAATCTGGTTACTGTCAGACCAGCACTCCGCGCTGCTGGCTGCAGTCCCCTGAAGCTCAGCTGCCCAGCGCCTCCACTGCCCCAGATACAAACATTTCCACATTAGGCAGGCTCGCTGGGCTCTCCCCCTCCCCTCGGCCGGCCTGCCGCCTCATCAGGCAGTGGGGGGAGGAGGGGGGAGCCGACCCAGTGACCTCAGATGACCTCTGGGACCTGCCCAGCTCCAGGCCAGCCCCTGGCCTCCTCCACAGGTGCCCACAGCCCTTTCTGGGTCAGCCTCATGACTGGGTGACCAGGCACTTGGCAAAATGTAGCAAAAATGTCCCTCGGTGCTCTGTGCAGTGGGTACGATATTTACAGACACCTTTGGGAGCATGCTAGAGAACTCTGGGAAGTTATAGCACTTAGCATGGTCTCTGGAATTTTATCAGCTTGGTCCCTCATAAGTGTTTTGGTGATGGTCACCTCCCTTTCCAGCTCTAGCTTTTCCCTTTAAGCTGGCCTGAGTTCTCTTTTGAACCCAAGAATTTGAGCAGAAATTATTACCCATAACATGCTCACCCACAATCCCCTGCACTGTCGAATATAGTAGCCACTTGCACCTGAAATGTGGTCAATCTGAACTTTAAACACCATCAAAACTTGAAGACTTATGGGAAAAAAGTCTTGATAAAGAGGAAGGTCAGTGAAAAAACAATGAGCTGGCTTGACACAGTGGCAGCAGCTGTGGGCTCCAGTGTAGCAGCGTTTGTGAGGTAGACGCAGGACCAAGTAGTGTTTCGTTCTGTTGTGCCTAGGTCGGAGCTGACTGGACAACACCTGACAATAATAACGACAAGGGAAAAAGTATGTAAAATATCTCACTAATGATGATTGCGTATTGAAATAACATTTCAAATAAAGTATGATAAGTAACTATGCTGTTAATTGCATTATACCTGTTTTGTTTAATGTGGCCACTAAAAAAATCAAAGTCCCTGCAGAGTGAAAATGGTTACCATGCTTGGCTGTTCACCAAAGGCTGGAGGTTCCAGTCAATCCAGAGGCAAGGCCTGGCGATCCACTTCTCAAAAGTCAGCCCCCGAAAACCCTCTGGAGCACACACATTCGACTCAATCATGCACAGGTCGCCACGAATCAGGGTTGACTTTTAACAGTTGTTGTTGTTGTTATGTGCCATGGACTCGGTTCCGACTCATAGCGACCCTGTACAGGGTTTCCGAGGCTGTAAATCTTTACGGGAGTAGAAAGCCTCATCTTTCTCCTGTGGATCAGCTGGTAGTTTTGAACTGCTGACCTTGCAGTTCATAGCCCAATTCGTAGCCACTACGCTACCAGAGCTCTTTTGACTTAACAGTAGCTGGTACTAATATAGTTACCAATATATTGTGTCACTCAACTCCTGTGTCAGCTGTGCTAGACTGTCCCTGCTACAGTGAGGTTGCTCCCTCATCTTCCTCTGCTTCCTCCCTGAGGAACTTCTCAGTATTCTTAAGGGTCATGGCTACAGTCTCTGTCCAAGCAACCTCTCCCCTGCTGCGTCTTTGCCCGTGCACACACAGCGCTACACAACTTTTGCTCAGCCTGTCTGTCACCAGACCGTAACCTGCTGGTGGGATGTCTGTGCCCAGTGTTGAGAGTAGACAGCACACAAACATACGTGTGCTGATGCAATGATTGGTGATGGGGTTGAGGCCGTTGGAATTGGTTTTATTTCCTTTTTTCCAGAGTGTGGGACAATAGATGATTAGCCTAGTTGCAATGTTTTAGCTGCTGTTATCTGTACTGGAAATGACCACACAAGCCTCAGCTTCAGAACTGCTTTGTATTATTCAAAAGGCGTTCTGAGAGGGAGAGACGATGACGTGGAGAGATGGAGCAGCTGGGGACTTTAGACACAGAGACGGAGAGGGGCTGTGTGCTGATGACCCGGTGGCAGGACTGTAGCGTATACCCTTTTGGTTGGTTGATGATGCATGGAGGGGATTGTAACCATGGCAATGAAACAATATTCGATAGGATGAATGTAAAGCTAATATTCTCCCATGAAAACTATCACATAATTCACAATAAAACATTTAAAGAAAAAAAGAAAAGAAGGCATTTTGAGAAATCCTTATTTTATTAAGAACACTAGTGTTTTATTATTTATTCATTTATGAAACTTTGGGTTGTGAATTGAGTGCAGGTTTGCAGAGCAGATCATCCGTTGTCCATCAACAACTCACACACTTGGTTTCTTCTCAGTGATTACAATCCTCTCCAGGTAACAGGCTCACCCACTTTCTCCCTGTGGTTCCTATTTCCATTCCACCCTACCTCCCAACCCCTCTAAACCTTGTCCCCAGGTAAATGTTGCCCTTTGGGTCTTGAATTGTTGGCGACTCCATGGTGAGTATACCTCGCTACTGTGGTTGTCCCCCCTACATACCTATCCACTGCTTGGTTGAAAATTGGGCCACAAAGGTGAGTTCCATTCCAGAACTGAAGGGTGGCTGAGGCTCACAGTCTTGGGTTGCTCCAGTTTCTTTCCGACCAGTAGGCCTGGTCTTTTTTTTGTAATTTTAAGTTTCTTTCCACACTGACTGCTACTTTTATTCAGGCCTTCTAATGTGACCCCTTTCAGAGCAGTTGGTAATGGGAGATGGGCACCATCTAGTTCTTCTGGTCTCAGAGTCACGCAGACTGATGTTCATATGTTCCATTAGTCCATTGGGTTAACTGGTTCCAAGCATGTTCAATTTTTACCACTCTTCTTTCTTCCACACATGGAAAGACCAATGACTGTACCTTAGAGGGCTGCTCACGAGCTTCAGATCACAGTTATTACTCACCAAAGTAGGATGGAGAACACTGTCTTTGTGCACTGTTATGCCAATTGACCATGGTGTTCCCAAAGACTATGGTCCTAAGATCCCAGGCCCAGCAACTGGTTAAACTGCCACATGAAGTTTGGTAATATCTTAGAAGTTTTCATCATTTTGTTCCATGTATGCGCCACCATATGCATAGGTGTGTTTACAGCAAAGGTAAAAGACCCATGTACATATATCCTCTGTCAAACATGTATGTATTTGTGGGTCTATTCCCACTCTCCCTCCCATATCCATTCACCCTATGCATCTGGCCAGGTAGCTACCTGTTGTTGCAGGGTTGTGTATATAACACTATCCCCTTTGAACTTGCATTCCTCCCTGTTTCTTCACCTGTCTTCGTCATTCTTCTGCCAACCTCCCTCTTGTTGTCTATCACCTTCCTCATCACCTATGTCAGCATGTGTCTGCCCTCTAGCCAGTGAATTACTCTCCCTTCCCTCTCACCCCTGGTAACCATCAAAGAATGTCTCTTTTAGCATAAAAACCTTTCCTTGGGTTTTTTATAATCGAAGACCACTAGTATTTCATATCAAATGCAATTTCACATATAAACACATCACTCATACATCAAATGCTTCTGGAAAGTCCCCCGTGGCCAAGTGCTCTTCAAAGTTTGCTGACTTGGAAAGTTCACGGTGGAGTATAGCAGCCGTGAGCCACTCTGCCTACCAGTTGCCATGTGACCGCTCTGGTCCATGGAGACTCCCTGTGTATTACAATAGAACTGTGCTCCATAGGATGTTCATAGGCTGACTGAAAGTAGACCACCAAGCCTGTCTCCCAAAGACCCTCTGGATGGGCTTGAACCTTTAACCATTGGGTTAGCACGTTAACTCATAAAATGTGACTAGTCTAAATTGAGGTGTGATGTAAGTGACTGCTCACCACAAGGTTGGTGATTCAAACCCACCAGTCACTCCTCAGAAACCCTGTACAGTGTAGCTATGAGTTAGAACCGTCTCGATGGCTCTTAACAACAATTGTTGTTATTGTTAAGGGCTGTTGAGTCAGCTCCAACTCATAGTGACTCTGTATAAAGTGTCCAAGAAGCGGCTGGTGAGTTTGAACTGCTGACCTTGCAGTTCAAACCGACCTTGCAGTCCAGAACATTAACCCACAATGCCACACCAGGACTCAACAACAATGATGGTGGTTATGTACCGTGGAGTCGGTTCCGACCCATAGCGACCCTGCATAGGGTTTCCGAGGCTGTAAATCTTTACAGGAGCAGAAAGCCTCATCTTTCTCTTGTGGAACAGCTGGTAGTTTCGAACTGCTGACCTTGAGATTAACAGCACAACTTGTAACCACTACACTACTGGAGTTCCTTTTAACAATAATAGTATGAAAGAAAGAAAAAAGAACATAAAAGATCTCATTAATAATTTCTAGAGTGATTACATGGTGAAGTAATATTACTTGAATTACTTGATTTAAATATATTATTAAAATTAATCTCAACTGTTTCTCTTCACTTTTATAATGTGGCTACTAGAACATTTAAAATTTCATACAGGGCTTGAATGTGTGGCTCATGTTATGTTCTACAGGACAGAACTCTTCTAAGGAAAGAGTTTTTTTGTTTACTTGTTTATATGTGAGCATTTCGACCAGGCTTATTTATAACTTCTTAGAGGCCTGTACTTTTATTCTGAGTTTTCCTGCCACACCAGGAAACAGTGGTCCGGTTATGTAAGATGGAATTCTGCCTCCTCCAGCCAGAGTCTGCCCAGCGGACTCTCCTTGGCTTAGCACCCCCAGAAACAGCCCACTGCACTCTCTGGGAAACTCCCAGGCCCTGCAGGGACTTGCTAGGCGGTAATTACAGAGCTGCACAGACCCCCTGCTTTCATAAACTCAGTCATAATTATTTACCTTCTGAGGCTCCAGAGGTGTGATGCGACTCAGCAATCAGATCACCTTGAAGTTGCCCCGTCAGCCGGATTTCACAGCTCTGGCCTGTTCCAGCCTGAGGGGCTGTGATTTATTCTTTGGCAAACTCTTGTCTCTGGGCCACAGCCCAAATTGTTACTACTCTCCTCAGGTCTGTCTGGAAGGCCCTATCTGTAGAGCAGGGGAACTTTTCCCACCTAAATTAGCTTCTCTGATATCTCTAAGCAGTCTCTAAGTTGGTCTTTAAGAACTCACATTCTTACTGAGTTTCTCTTTGGTGGTTCAAATGGTTAGCATGCGTCACAAAAGGTTGGGGGTTTGAGTCTCCCCAGAGGTACCTCAGAAGAAATGCCTGGTGATCCACTTCACTGAAAACCCTTTGGAGCTCAGTTCTGCTCAGGCATATGTGAGGTCATCATGAGTCTATGCGGCCTTAATAGCAGCTGGGTTATATATTTGCACATATCTGAGGAGGCTTCAAAAAATTCATGGGTTTATGGAATGAAAAGGAAATGGAATTTTCCCACAGACTTTTTGAAGCCCCCTCGTATATGTAGAGATTAAAATCCAATTTATAATCTACTTGCTCTTTGAGCGTCGGGAGACAGGATCCTGAGTCATCTGTCCGCCCCCCCCCCCCCCCCCTTCAATTCCTCTGGAGCAGAGAGGATAGGCAAAGATGGCTCAGGTAGGGGCTGTGAGAAGAATTCTGATGAATCCATGCTCTTGCTAATTTGCATAAGCTCAGTACCCTGCCTGCCCACCCAGCACACTGAATACTGCTGAGGAAGAAGAGAAAACACATTTATTAAAGGGAGGGAAAATTAAGGCCCTGTTCATTAAGGTCAAAAGATTTTTGAGGGTGGATCAACTGACCAGGTGCACAGCCAATTTCCTTGGTTTCTTGGAAGCAGCAAAGTATTTGGAAAAGAATGGAGCCCTTAGTCCTATAAGTAAAAACCCATTCATTTTGGAAAAAAAAAAAAAAAAAAGTGCTGGCGATGGGAAATTTCCGATGAGATGCATTTCATCTTGCCTGAGTACCTCAATCCAAGCCTGGGTACTCACACTTGCAAATCTGTGTTTTCAAGGGAGGGAGAGGAAAATAAAGACTCTGTGAGATGTTTTTCTGGGAGGACCCAATACAGGAAATAAATTGGAACTAGTGCTTGTGGGCACTGATGCTAGGTTCAGAAGGATGTTTGCTTGTTTAAACGAAGGCTAAGCATCCCATCCCACCCACTGCTGGAGCTCTGCAGTGTGCTAGCATGCCATGGAAGACAGGGTTAGTTTTCTCCACTTAAATTGTTTTGCTAGGGTTACTCTCAGTACTCCTTCCTGTTTTAGGATACTCTCATATTTTTATTTTAAAAACACACACACACACACACACACACACACCCCAGAACATCTTGATTTTGAAAAGCACATTCACCCAAATAAGGTGGCAAGAGCAAAAACAAGGCTACCTCAACATTCTGTGTGTCAACAGCCGATGTTCCCAGTGTGTGCAGAAAAGTCTGAGAACAAGAAAGCAATGAGAAGGCGCCATTCTTGCTCTCTAGGTGTTTAAGCAGTCCCCTAGCCTTCCTTACCTCCTTTTGCCTCTGTGACTCTGGTTGGGAAGAACTTGGGGTGTACATGAGGTTAGTAGCAGGTGTGTTGAATGTTGTGCGAGGAAGGCTTTCCAAGATGCAGGTGCAGAGAAGGTGGAATGTATGAAGGGAGGGGCATTAGTCTGTGAGAGCGGCTGGACAATATATGGATAAATGAACTGAGCACTGTTCCTCTGTGGACCCCCTTCCCCCCTCCCCCCACAGACTCCTACAGGAGGGCAATATTAACCACACACAGTCTAAGGTGGGTTCACGTGTTGGTACCACGTGTAGGAAGGTCACAGGTACACAGTCTATGACCTTGTTCATCAACTTTGGAAAGTGTAGAATCTGCTGTTATTGAACATAATCGTACCACCTAGAGGGACCCAAAGGTTTCTGTCTGTGTTCCCCAGTGTATGGAAATCTATTGTACCAGACCGGATCTTGGGAGCCATCTTTCATTTTTTAACTTTATTATGAGTTGAGTGAAGGTTTACAGAGCAGATCATCAGTTTTACATTCAACAAATCATATACTTCGTTTCATCTCAATGATTACAATCTCCTCAGTGTAATCATTTATTTGTCCCGCTTCCTCCCTAAGTTTCTTGTTTCCATTCTTCCTCCTTTTACCACCCTTCTGAATTTTGTCCTTGTGTAAATGCCGCCCTTTTGATCTTGAATGGTTGGCCATTGTATGCTTTACAGACTCCACTAATGTTTGGCTAAAAATTGAGCCAGGGCGATGAGTTCAGTTCCAGACCTAAACGGTGATCGAAGACCATAGTCTCAGAGTTTCTCCATGTCTAACTAAACAGTAAGCCTGCTCTTTTTTTATGATTTTGAGTTTTGTTCCACGTTTTCTCCCACTCTATCCAGGACCTTCTAACGGGGTCCCTTTCAGAGTAGTTGATAATGGTAGCCAGGCACCATCTAGTTTTTCTGGTCTCAGGGTTGTGTAGACTGATGGTCATGTGGTCCACTAGTCTATTAGACTAATTGTTTCAAAGAAACTTCAATTTCCATTACTCTTCTTTCCTCCAGTCAGGGAAAGACCGACAGTCTTAGATGGCCACTCATGAGCTTTTACGATTCTAGTTGGTACTCATCAAAGTAGAATGTAGAGCATTGTCTTTGTGGACTATGTTATGCCAATTGATCATCTCCTTAAACTATGGTCCTGAGCCACCAGACCCAGCAATTCATTACTTCAAGGTGTTTGGGAATGCCTTAGAAGTCTCCATAATTTTGCCCCCTCTGTGCTGTACCACAAGGAGCTCTGGTAGCATAGTGGTTACGAATCAGGCTGCGAGCCGCAAGGTCAGCAGTTTGAAACTACCAGCTGTTCTTCAGGAGAAAGATGAGGCTTTCTGCACCCATAAAGATTTACAGCTCCGAAAACCCTATGCAGGGTCGCTGTGAGTCAGAACCGACTACATGGCACGTAACTACAACAACATGCTCCACCACATTTATGAATATGTTTGCAGCAAGGAAAAAAACCTGTGTCCTGATATTCTCTGTCAAATCTCCATATATTTGTAAGCTATTTTGTCTCTCACCCCTCAGTTATTATTTCAATCTGAAGTACCAGTGACTTCAAATGGAAGCGATGTTCTGCGCCACATTGTTGTTTTGTGACAGCAAGTCAAATCTGATGAACAGGGATCCAATAGGACACAGTAGAACCACACCGCAGGGTTTTCTGGGTTATACATTTTTATGTATAAGTCTTTTCTTCCATGGAACCACTGTTGTATTTGAACCACCAACCTGTCTGTTAGCATCTGAGCACTTAACCACCACACTGCTAGGGCTCCTTTATTGGCCTGGAACAGTGTTGATTGTTGTTACGTGTCGTCGAATCGCTTTGGACCTATAGGTACCTTGTATAGGGTTTCTGAGGAGCAGCTGGTGAGCTTCAACCATTGACCTTGTGGTTACAGCTAGCTTTGCAATCCAGTGAATTAACCCACA
>NW_006408637.1:6034031-6035116 GCF_000296735.1 Chrysochloris asiatica
TTCAAGCTCACCAGCTGCTCCTTGGAAACCCTAGACAGGGTCTCTATGAATCGGAATCGACTTGATGGCGCTCAACAACATTAAACTCACAGGGTGGTAACCTAACATTGATAGTGCTTGAAAATTCTTATTTGAGGACCATGGTGTTGCACATACATTTTGGTTAGGAGTACTGGGAAGGCAAGTAATGATGCTGTTGGGGGGAGGGGAGCAGAGGGCATGCTGGGAGATCTTCTCATTCTTGACCTGCAGCTGCGTGCTCACAGTAACAGCAATCTCTTCCTAAGACTGGGACTGGCCTCTGGTTTGTTATTGGAACTAGCGCTGATGATCCACTTTAAATAGATTTCAAGCAAACCTAACAATTTGTTTTTCTTGAAATGGTTCTGAGAGGTGCTTTCCAAGAAACAAGGAAAAACTGCCTCCTCACAGATGACTTGGAGTCTGTCTGGAAAAAGTGGTCTGAGCTGAGAGAGAGTCAATGGTTCATTTCCAACAGCAAAGCCTTTCCTTGTTGCCCAGTGTCTGCGACAGTGAAGAATGGGCCCAGCTCTGGAGATAGGTGTGTTTTGTGGTTGCTCTAGCAGGGTCTTCAGGGTGTGCTTATGGGAGCCCACAATGTAAGGGATGGGGTCAAGGGGAGTGCCCCCCTGCCTCTGTGCACGTAGTTACAGTGCACCCACCCTTTACATACAATGGGTTTCATGAGAACACTCGATCCTCAGTTGATGTAAGATGTGGTTCCAAGGTATAGGATGCAGACATGGGGAGAACATGGGGTTTTGTGTAAGATACGGCTGGAATTTAGGAAGACTCCATCGTTCAAAGATTTCCCAACACATGCTATGTAAGTCGCAGTGGGAGGCTGAAATGTGGTGCTGTAGGATCAGCACTGGAGTTCAAATCACAAGATCAGCAGTTCAAACCCTCCGGCTGCTTCTCAGACACCCTATGTTGTCTTTTTGTTAAGTGCCGTATAGTCAGTTCTGACCCATAGCGACCCTGTATAGTGTTTCCTAGGAACAGCTGGTGAACTAGAACCACTGACCGTGCAGTTCAAATGACTTTGCAGTCTGACACATTAG
>NW_006408637.1:6036131-6044355 GCF_000296735.1 Chrysochloris asiatica
CCATGGGTTGGAAATGACTCAATGGCACTTAACAAGAACAGCATGCTGTGTTCCAAGGTCACCACTGAGTGGTTTTGTGTATCCTATTTGGTGTGACACTATAAGACAAGCACTAGACTGCAAGGTGAGTTTGAACCACAAGGTCGGCAGTTCAAACATACCAACTGCTCCTCAGAAATACTGTACAAGGTTGCTATGAATCCAAACTAACTCGATGGCACTTAACAACAACAGCAACAGTAGTAAATTGGTTACATAGTAAATTGACCTATTCCTGCAAAAGGCATAAAGTAGACCAATCATAAGGCAGACTGCAACCCAACCAATCATTTTTGACAGAATTATAAGCCTAAGGCCAGGAAGGCCATATATAAGAGAACCCCATGGCGCTACAGCATTGGTTAACTCAACTGATGTTTCTTCATTCAGATTATAGAGCAGAATAAACTGTTCTCATGGCCCATTTTCAGAAAAGCTTACGCTAGACCCAAGCCAAAGCTACTGCGGTAGCGGCGTAGGTAGATGGGAAACAGGAATTGTGTGTTACTACAGAGCTAAGGGTGACAAGCTTTTGCCTCTGAGTGACTGCCAAGCTCCATGAATCAGCTTTGAAGACCATATCTTGGCCTAACTTTTAGATGGGAAAGATAGACAGCCCATTTAACTCTGCATGTAGGAGCACACTGAAATATTGGCCATGTCCCCTCTATTGGTCCTCAGTCTCTCCTGGCTCAAAATCCATAGATACAACTCAAATTTACCAGCCACTCTGAAGGAGAACAATGAGGCCTTTTGCTCCAGTAAAGATTTACAGGTTCAGAAGCCCTATACGGGGTTGCTATGAGTCAGAACCGACTCAACGGCACACCACCACCAAAGTCTACCCATATTCTTTGGCTCCTGGCCCCTTTCTTCATCTTCATACCCAGTGGCATAACATCTTCAAATCAAATACCACCTCACTACCCTGAGTATCATCAGAATGCTAGATAAATAAGTCACATATCAGAAGATGAGTTTTAACTTGAAGTTCTATAAGCTAGGAAAGATGAGAAAATGCGTTCCCTCCTAGAGGCTCCAGAAGGAGCCAGCCCTACAGATACTGTAGCCCAGGGAGCCGAATTTGGACTGCTGAAAAATAAATTTATGTTGTTTTCAGTTTGTAGTAATGCCATACAGCAACAGTAGAAAACGGACACAGCCACATAGACCACTTTGGTGTCCTGTAAGAACTCAACAAACTACCCATCTGCCTGTTGGTTCTCTTCACTAGCGTCAAGAAGAGTATGTTGTATATGCAGGACACCATTATTATTTGTTGGAATAATAAACTGAGAGCTTATTATGAACTTGGAAGTCTGCTAGGCCCATAGGATGCATCCCAGTCCTCAGTCTTGAGGGACCAGACAGTAAACAAATAGCTCCACAAATAACATACACATAGATTTACGCAACAAGTACTACTATGGGAACCAATGGGGGCGGGGTGATGGCAGAGTTTAATGATGACAATCCTAACTTAGACATAAGGTCAGGCAAAACCTTTGGAGACACAGTTGGAATGAAGCCTGAGCTGGTGCTCTCTCTGTTCTGGTTTGAATGATGGAAAATTGCTCTACACAAGGAGGGAACTAAATTTGAGCTCTCAAAAATATCCTTTTCTTTTTCTTGAGAGCTCTGAGGTTGTCACTTGTCCCTGGGGAAAATGCCATGTTGGCTAAAACTGGATTCGAACTTGAAGTCACAATCGGTTACTTTCGTAAATGAGTTTGGATGAATCTCCTGCCTTCCCTGGGAGTACTCGAACCTCCAACGTTCTACTAGCATTGTTGTTGTTGTTAAGTACTGTGGAGTTGGTTCTGACTCAGCGACCCTGTATAGGGTTTATAAGGAGTGACTGATGAGTTTGAACCATTGACCTTGTGGTTCAAACTGACCTTGCAATCTAGTGCATTATCCTGCACTACTATACCAAGACTCCTCTACTGGCCTTGTTGTTATTAAGTTCTGTCAGTTCTGACCTATAGAGACCCTGTAGAGGGTTTTCGAGGATTGGCTGGTGAACTTGAACTGCTGACCTGGTGATCCAGTGCTTATCCTACAGAACCACACCAGGGCTCCATGGGGATGCCTATGTTGTGCAGGGGCAGAGTGAGGATGAAATCCTGCCTCCATCTTTTCCATTTCCTGCACAAATCCACAATCAATGCAGTGGCAGGAGCTCAGGATTGGAATGTAAATAGACCATGCTTTGATCTCAACAGCTGTCTGGCATCTGGGCAAATTACTGCACCTCTCTGAAAAAATGGGGGTGATGAGAGCCACTTGATAGTGCTGTTGGGAGATTGATAGAGATGTGTATTATCAGCATCCAGCATTGTGTCTGGCATGTAGAAAGTGCTCAAGAAACGGGAGCTATCACTGTTGTTTCTGGGAAGTGGAGAGGGAGAGGTAAAGCCATCACTCTGCTGCCCCTTCCTGGAATGCATGTCCCCCACCACCCCTTATTCATTTAGTAAACTTCCTCTTACCCTCAATTGTGGTCTCCCACTGTGCTTCTCAGGCACAATTATTTGGGTCTTTCTTTGTATTTCTGGAGACCTCAGGTGGTGCAAACAGAGCCCTGGTGTGGCGCTATGGGTTAATGTGCTGGACTGCAAAGTCATTTGAACCCTAAGGTCAGCGGTTCAAGCTCACCAGCCAGTCCTCAAAAACCCTATACAGGGTCGCTATGGGTTGGAACCAACTTGAGGACACTTAACAACAACAACAATGCTAATAGAGGACTGGGTCCTGCTGTAGTGTTGCAGGATAATGCACTAGATTACAAGGTTGATTTGAATTACAAGGTGGGCGGTTCAAGCTCACCAGGAAACCCTATACAGGATCACATTGAGTCAGAACTGACTCAATGGCACTTAACAACAACAACAAGCTCCCCAGAGGTGTGGTTTGGGGCTGTAGATGCCATCTCATATGTGTGGCTCAGAGGGATGGAGACAGGCAGCTGCCTTTTTAAGGAGGGTTCAGGAAAGCTTCCAAGATGAGCTGGCCCAGTTGACCAAAGAAGGGTACCAGAAGGAGATCTCTCCCCACTGCTGTGGGGGACACCCTCCAGGTGTTCTTCATGGGAAAGCCACTGAGCATGACGGCAAGAGTGCCTGATGCCCAGAATGTTCTGCAGGCTGCCACCTGTCCGCTGCCAGCCAGAGCCATGCCCCCTCCCCACCCTGCCTTATCAAGTGGCATCTTGTAAGAATGCCTGACACCTCCGCAACCACGGGGAACGCCCTGTCAGACAAAGACTCTCCCTGCAGAGGGCTTTGTGCAGAGGGAGGAGTTGGCCCAGAGCTAGGCCTGATGACAGTGCTTCTTGCCCAAACATTTATAGGGAGCCAAGAGCCCACCTACTGAAGGCCCGCCCACATCCTTTGGGTGAATCACTCCCCTGGGGCACCCATTTGAGGGAAGACCTTAGCCCCACAGGTGAAATGGCAGCTGAGAAGTGAAGGGGTGGAGGTATGCTGTGGAGCAGGGCCAAGGAATTTGGGAGTGGGGGCGGACATCAGCTTGAAGCCTGTACTTCTTCATCTTCCTGAACACCCTTTGTCTGGAACCAAGCAGGAAGCTCCCCACTGAAAGCTGAGGAGGAAGGAAGCTGTGTGCAGGAAGGGCCAGGACGCAGGAGCTCTCCCCACACAACCAGGGAGGTTAAGGACAGGACAGGAGCGGCCACAGACTTCTGTTGGTCCAGGAGAGGCAAGAAAGATGCTCTTTGGGGTGAGCTCACCTGAATACAAGGCTGTGTAGGTGCTAAACCCATTCAGCTCCCCAAGGGACCCTGAAGAGCTTTGTCACTGCAGGACAAGCTAGTCTTTCTTCAGGATCTGCCAATAGGCTTTTGGTTTTGCTTTGTCTATAATTTTCTGGAACCCTGAGATCATTCTGTGTGTATGAGGGTGTGGTGGGGATGGAGGTGGAAGGTGTTGGGCAATCAACAAACTGGTTCCAAAACTTCCTAGCACTTCCCACACATTCTTACATGAGCTGTCACTCTCTGTCTCCTGAGGATGGGGATAGAGTCTTACTTCTCTTTGTAGCCCCAGCTTCTCAGATACCATAACCATCAATAAATCTTGCTGCCTGGAAGAATTGATGAATTATAACTAAGCTGTTGAACAGGGAGTGGTAATGGGGTCCCATACTAGCTTGATCCCCTAACGTGGCTGGGTTTGTTGTTGTTAAGTACTGTGGAGTCGGTTCTGACTCACCGTGACCCTGCACAGGGTTTCTGAGACTGTAAATCTTTACAGGAGTAGAAAGCCTCATCTTTCTCCCGTGGAACAGTTGCTAGTTTCAAACCACTGACTTGGAGGTTAGCAGCCCGATGCTACTATGCTACTAGAGCTGGGTAGAAAGTGGTAATCAATCAGGCAAAGGGAGCTTTCAGATTGATCTAGATCTACTGAGTCCTCTAAAAAGGTAATAATAGTAGCAATGAATTGGGTACCAGATACTTGTCAGGTACTGTACTGGCATGGGGAACACAAGTGCACATGATCTCTGTAATGATGTTGCATGATGGGTAGTCTCATTTCATTGTCCAGGTGTGGAAGTTAACACTCAGAAAGACTAAGTATCCTGCTTGAGGGGATAATGTGACAGAGCCAATTGTTCAATTTCTTGATTCAACGAATATCTATTGCATAATTACTCAATGTCAGAGTCCTTGGTGGAGCAATCCTGTAACGTGCTTGTCTGCTAACTGAAAGGTTGAAAGTTCAAGTTCACCTGGAGGTACCTCTGAAGAAAGATCTGATAAATCGGCCACTGAAAACACTCTGGAGCAAACTTCTTGGAAATTTCCATGAGTGACAATCAACTTGCTGGCATTTTTTTTTTTTTTTTTTAACTTTTTATTGTGAATTGAATGAAGCTTCACAGACAAGATCATCAGTATACCATTCAACAAATCACACACTTCGTTTCATCTCAGTGATTGCAATCCCCTCCCTGCAACAACAGTGACCCTGCTCTACCCTGTGATTTCTATTTCCATTCCACCCATCAGCCCCTGCTTCCTCAACTTTGTCTCTTGGTAAATGTTGCTCTTTTGATTTTGAATAATTTGACCTTTCCTTATTTGTAGTGCGCATACCTTATTCACATTGTTGTTCTCCCTATATGCTTAGGTACCAGTTGACTGAAAATTGGCCTCTGAGGGTGAATTCCTTTTCAAACCTGAAGAGTGGTCGAGGACCATAGTCTCAGGTTCCTCCAGTCCTTTCTGACCAGTAAACCCATTTTTTTGTTTGTTTGTTTTTCTTAATGATTTTGAGTTTTGTCCCACATAGTCTTTCACTCTATCCAGGACCTTCTAATGTGGTCCCTTTCAGAGCAGTTGGCGGTGATAGCCGGGCACCATCTAGTTCTTCTGGTCTCAGAGTCATAAAGACTGGTGTTCACATGCTCCATTAGTCCATTGGACTAATTGATTCCAAGCCACTTCCATCTTCATCTCTCTTCTTTCTTCTATACTTGCAGAAACCAATACTTGCATGGTAGATGGCCACTCATGAGCTGTTAAGATCCCAGATGATGCTCACCAAAGTAAGATGTAGAACATTGTCTTTGTGAACTATGCTATGCCAGTTGATCATGGGGTCCCCTGAGACTATGGTTCTGAGCCTCAGACCCAGCAACTTATTGCCTTTAGATGTTGGATAATATCTAAGAACTTTTCATCATTTTTCCCACTGTATGCTCTGTAGGATCAACACTGGATTGCGAACAACAAGGTTGACAGTTCAAACCCACCCTCTAGGCAATAAGTTATTTTCCTTCCCTTCCACAACTGATAACCATCAAAGAATGCTTCTTTTAGTATGAAAATATTTTCTTGAGTTTTTACAATAGTGATCTTATACAATATTTGATCTTTTGTGATTGATTAATTTCATTCAGCATTATGTTCTTCAGGTTCAACCTATTATGAGGTGTTTCACAGATTCATCATTATTCTTCAATGTTGCATAGTATTCCATTGTGCATATGTACAAAAGTTTGTTTATCCATTCTTCTATTGAATAGACACAAGAAACAAAGTGACTGATAAGCAACTTTTAACACTCAGAAAGTAATTTGAGAAGTTGGATTATATGAAGAAAAACATGGCATTAGAATTGGAGGAAGACTCATTAATCACCTGTGATATGCAAATGATACAAGCTTGCTTGCTGAAAGGGAAGAGGATTTAAAATACAGGTGAAGATCAAAGACCACAACCTTCAGTATGGGTTGCACCTCAATATAAAGAAAACAAAAATCCTCACCACCGGACCAATAAATAACATCAAGATAAATGGAGAAAATATTGAAGTTCTCAAAGACTTCATTTTGCTAGGATCAACCATCAACACTCATGGAAACAGCAGTCAAGAAATCAAATGATGTATCACATTAGGAAAATCTGCTACACAAGACCTCTTTAAACTATTCAAGGAAAAAGATGTCAGTTTGAGGACTAAGGTGTTCCTGACCTAAGCCAGGGTATTTTCAATAACCTCATATGAAGGTGAAAGTTAGATAGTGAGTAAAGAAGATCATAGAAGAACTAATGCTTTTGAGTCACAGTGTTAGAGGACAATATTAAAAGTACCAAGGACCACCAAAGAACAAACAAATCTGTGTTGGAAGCAGCATGGCCAGAATGCTCCTTAGAAGCCAGACTTCATCTCTCATACTTGAGACATGTTATCAGGAGGTACCAGCCCCTAAGAAGGGCATCGTACTTGGTAAAGTAGAGGTTCAGTGAAAAAGAGGAAGATCTCCAATGAGATGGATCAGCACAGTGACAACAGCAATGGGCTCAAGTGTATCAGTGAGTGTGAGGTTGGTGCAGGACCAGGCAGTGTTTTGTTTTATTTTCTTGTGCATAAGGTTGCTATGAGTCAGTACTGACTCTCTGGCACCTAACAACAATAACAACAATGTATATGATTATATTGTCTGCAAACACAGGGAGTTTTACTTCTTTGTCAATTTGAATGCCTTTAATTTCCTTTCCTTGCCTTAAAGTTCTGGCTGAGACTTCTACCACATACTGAATAAGAGTGGTGATCAAAGACATCCTTTTCTGGTTCCTGTTCGCAAAAGTTTTTTTTTTTTTTTTTTTCAGTTTCTCTCCTTGAGAATAATGATGGCTGTTGGATTTGTATATGTATTCTTAGTTTTATGAGGAATTTCCCTTCAGTTCCTACTTTGTTGAGTATTTTTATCAGGAATGGATGTTGGATTTTGTCAAATGCCTTTTCTGCATCAATTATAATGACCATGTGGTTCTTTTCCTTTGTTTTATTTATATGGTGGATTATGTTGATTGTTTTTCTAGTATTCTAGCATCTCTGGTATGAATCCCACCTGGACATGATGTATTTTTGGTTTTTGTATGTTGTTGAATTCAATTGGCTAAGACTTTGTTGAGAATTTTTGCATCTATGTTCATGAGGAATAGTCATTGATAATTATCCTCTTTAGTGATATCAGTGCCTGGTTTGGGTACAATAGTTATGCTTGTTTCATAAAGCATATGTTCTGGAATAGTTTGAGTAAAATTGGTGTCAACTCTTCACTAAATGTTTGGTAGTATTCACCAGTGATGCCATCTGGGCCAGGCTTTGTTTTTGTCGGGAGTTTTAAAAATTTTTGTTGGGAGTTATATCGTTGTTGTTGTTAAGCGCCATCGAGTTGATTCCAACCCATAGCAACCCTGTATCAGGTTTCCAAGGAACAGCTGGTGAGCTTGAACCACCAACCTATAGGTCTGTTCAAGTTTTCTGCTTAACTCTGTTTTAGTTTAGGTAGGTCATATTTTTCTAAAAGTTCATCCATTTCTCCTAGATTTTCAGATTCATTGGAGTATAATTCCTCATAGAATTCCATCATTATCTTTTTTATTTCCATTGGTTCTGTTGTGATGTCACCCATATAGTTCCTTATGCATGTTATTTGTATCTTCTCCTTTTCTTTTGTTAGATTTGCCAATTGTCAATTTTATTAATCTTTTCAAAGGACCATATTCTTGTCTTGTTGATTCTTTCTATTGTTTTCTGTTTTCTAATTTATTTATTTATGCTCTAATCTTTACTATTTCTTTTCTTCTTGTGGTAGTAGTCTTCTTGTGCTGGTCTTTTTCTAACTGTTGGAGATGTTAGGTTAAGGGATT
>NW_006408637.1:6046069-6048044 GCF_000296735.1 Chrysochloris asiatica
TGTTGTTGTTAAATACCATTGAGTGGATGTCGACTAATAGTGATCCTGTACGAGGTTTCCAAGGAGCAGTTTGTGAGTTTGAGCTGTCAACCTTGTCGTTCACAGTTCAGTGTGGTGGGCTGGGGTACGTTTATTGGGAGGAGATGAGATGTTAAGGGCATTAAGAAGGCAGATCATGAAGGGCTTGTAGGCTATTCTAAGGATCTTGCTTTTATCCTGATGGAGATAGAAGTCACTGGAAAAGTTTTCAGTAATTTAGTCTAATTTTGGCTGCAGTGCTGAGAATAGACTACATGGCAACCGTATGGAAGCAGTTATTAATTAATAAATATGGATATAATCCAGGGGACTGGGATGATGACTTAGATCAGGGTGGTAGCAGGTTCAGAATGTGGACACGTTCTGAAAATACAGCCAACAGGATCTTCCAATAGAATGGATGTAGGGTGCAGGGGAAGAGTTGTCTGAGCCACTTGGAAAATGGAGTTGCCATTTTTTGAGATGGAGGCGACTGAGGAAAACCATATCTGCATGAGAAAAACATAAAAAATCATTTGGGCAGATACAATTTGAGATGACAACTAGACACTCATGTGAAATGACAAGTTATCAATGCAAAATGCCATTGAGTCATTCCCATCCGTGAAAACCTCATGCGTGTCAGAGTAACACTGCTCCAGAGGGTTGTCAGTGGCTGAGTTTTACAAGTAGATCGCCAGGAATTTCTCCTGAGGCACCTCTGGGTGGATTCCAACCTTCAACCTTTTGGCTAGCTGCTGAACACTTGACTTTTGGGACCACCCAAGGACTCTGGAGATGACAAGTAGATGGTTGGGCCTCTGAGTCTTGTGTTGAGGGGGAGAAATCTGAGATGGGGACATGAATTTGGTATCATCAGTAAAAGAAGCTACAAGTATTTAAAATCAATACATTGAAAAAGATCATCAATGCAGTGAAAAGAAGAGGTCTGAAGATGAGCCTGAAGGAACTTGAGAAGAGGAATCAACCAAGGGGACAGGAAGGAGCATCCAGGGAGCCTGGAGGAACTTTGGCAAGAGTGCTGCCATCCAACCTAGACAGTGCTTGGAAAGGAGCAGTGATGGGTTGGGTCAAACACTGTCGGGAGGTCATGCAAGACATGCTGAGATGCTAACCCAGCTCCACCCAAAGCTACTGAGCACTCTTTCCTTCAGCATTGGATTGGAAACAGATTGAGAACTGTTAAAGAAAACTCTTCAAGTCCCAAACCACTATCTAGTTATTTAACATTCAGTTTCTCAAAATAATTCCAGTGTAACCAAAGCTCCAAATAGTCTTAGAGCTCATTGTGCAGTGGGGGTGGTCCCAAAACACAAAATGCAGAAGGACCGGTTTTAGGGTACTTCATCTCATAATTAAGTTAGAGGACTTCACTATTAAAGGGGGCCTATTGTCAGACCCTCTTGTTAAAAAGAATTGCTATCCTCTAATTTCTGCTTTATAAATTAGGGTTTTTCAGATAATGAGTGGAATAGCCCTGTCCCGTGCATTGAAATGTACTTGAGAAGAAATCCCAGAAATCCACTGGCCTTTGTCATAAGAGATGAGTTTGGTGGAAACTGACTTAGAAGAGAAATCTGGGTCATGTTCTACCTGGGCTGTGAATTGTTGCAGAATGTTAGGTAAGTCCCCGAGCACAGTTTCCTCCTTTATTAAATGGGAAGAACCCATTTAATCCCTGGATAACAGAGCAGGGATTGAATGAAGATGCTCTGAAAGCTTTGTACAGTGGCAAGCCAGGGTCAATGACACTGCGTGACTTGTAATAGGGGCTTAATGATTGGAAACTTTTATTGGTTATAATTGAGTATTTTATGTGAAAGTATAAAAAGGAGCTCTGGTAGAGTAGTGGTTATGAATCAGGCTGTGAATCTCACGGTCAGCAGTTTGAAACTACCAGCTGTTCCGTGGGAGAAAGATGAGGCTTTCTGCTCCC
>NW_006408637.1:6049304-6058848 GCF_000296735.1 Chrysochloris asiatica
AACTCATAGCGACCGTGTGTTGGGTTTACAAAGAGCAACTGGTAGGTTTGAACCACCAACTTTGCAATTACCCTACATCCAGAGCTTTTCCTACAGTACCACACCAGGACTTCTGTTATTGCTCATATGCAGATTTTTCAGGGTACTTCAAAAAGTTCATGAAAAGTTGTATTATCTTTTAATTCTATTTTTCCATGAACTTTTTGAAGCACCCTGTACAATTGAGTTTTGTACAGGGGTACTTTTTATTCAAAGCAGTTTATTCAAGACTGCTGAATAAATTATTAGTTCTGTGGGATTTTTTTTTTTAGATCCCTTAAGACTTCCTACATAGACAATCACGTCATTTGTAAATGGGGCTAGTTTTGCTGCTTCTTCTCTAGTCTGTATGCCATTTATTTCTTCTCACCCAATTGCACTGAGTAGTCTTTCCAGTACAATGTTGAATTTGTTGTGATGTGCCGCGGAGTCGGTACCGACTCATAGCGACCCTGTACAGGATTTCCAAGGCTGTAAATCTTTACGGGAGCAGAAACCCTCCTCTTTCTCCCGCGGAGGAGCTGGTAGTTTCGAACTGCTGACCGTGAGATTCGCAGACCAATTCAAATGGACATCCTTGTCTTAGTCGCAGTTTTAAGAAGCATTCAGTCTTTTACCGTTAAGTCCCATTAAACATACGGTTAGCTGTAGGGTTATTACCAACGTTAAAGGAGTTCCCAACTTGTTTTATCATGAAAGGGTGTTGCACTTTGTCAAGTTAGGAGAGGGAAGCAACGATTCTCTCCGTATTGCACACCTTCAGTGAAAACAGTCAGTCAACAGGCATCTTATTTATTGAGCACCTATTGGATGGTCAGCTCTGCACTAGGTCTTGTGAGGCAGTTGTTATTATTGTTAGGTGCCATTGAGTTGGTTCCATTTCACAACAGAACAAAACACAACCTAGTCCTGTGCAGTCCTAACAGTCGGTCCTATGCTGGAGTCCACTGTTGCAGCCACTGTATAAATCTATCTTATTGAGGGTCTTCCTCTTTTTCACTGACCTTCTACTTTACCAAGCATGACGTCCTTCCCCCAGAACCGGTCTCTCCTGCTGACATACATGTCCAATGTACATGAGACTAGGTCTCCCCACCCTCACGTCTAAGGAGCATTCTGGCTGTGCTTTTTCCAAGACATCTGTTCATGCTTCTGGCAGTCCATGGTATATGTGATAGTCTTTGTCAACACCATAATTTAAATGCATCAGTTCTTCAGTTTATCTTATTCACTGTCCAGCTTTTGCATGTGTATGAGTGATTGAAAATACCATGGCTTTAGTCAGGCACATCTTTGTCCTCAAAGTGACATCTTTGCTTTTTAACACTTTAAAGAGATATTTTGCTGCAGATTTGCCTGGTAGTTTGAATTTCAGGCTGCAGTTTCATTGAGCATTCATTTAAGTAAAATGAAATCCTTGACAACTTCAATCTTTCTTCCATTTATTGTGAAGTAGAATATTGGCCTAGTTGTGAGAATTTTTGCTTTCTTTATGTTGAGCTGTAATTCATACTGAAGGCTATAGTCTTTGATCTTCATCAGTGAAACAGATAGAATCCTAAAAATGTGACTCTTGTCCTCACGCACCAAGGGGGCAAGATCTCCATTCTACACCTTGGCATATACTACCACCAAAGAAAAGCAATGGTAAAGGAGGCCAAAGAGGGCCCGACAGAAACGTGGCACTTAGTCTAGCCTCTTAGAATGGGTAGGACCTGGGTATGCAGAGAGAAAATGAGGGGGAAAGAGAGAAAACAAAATGGCCTGGAATTCGATTTTCTAGCAAGAACAGTGATAAACCAGTGATTCGCAGGATATAACTAGCTTTTGAGATATGGAGATGAATTATGCATGTTCTATGGATTATCCCTGACAAATACTTAATCTTGAGCTTCCTCCCTTTCACCTTTCAGTTGAGCACTGGGCTCTCTCATAATATTAGTCAGCATGTTCAGGGAATACAAACAATGTTTACTATTAGCTAATGAAAAACGTAAGTAACAAAGGCAATACGCTGTCCTCACACTGTACCATTTATTCCAACATAAGTACAAATGACATTTGTATTATCTTTGGTTTGTAGATGTCCACATCACTTCTTTCCATTTGAAGGATAAATAAAAACTGACCGTGTGACCATCACATCTCTTAGACAGTCTCTCTAACAAGTTAGCTAAGCTCTTGAGAACTAAGATCGTGGACCTCCTGACATCTGATTCATTGGGCCCTTCCATATTTATATGTGTTTACACTAACGTAAAGTAATAATTTCAGAGTGCTCTCATCTGCAAAATGAAAAATCCTGGCATATTAACAGCAGGGCCTGCTTTCTGTTGCCTTTCTTCTAGGCTTGATGGATTTGCATGGGTCTGACCCTTCTGTTCACCTTGTTGTGCTGGTGACCAGTGGCTCATCTTTGAGGCAGATGGCCAGGGTTAAGAGTGGAATCTAAGGCCATGAGGCAGAGTGAAATTAACTGCTCCCGTCACATGGGGATCCAACCTCTGACCTTCACCTCATTATCACAGCGCTCCAACACAGCAATTCCCAACTTCAATTTTATAGCACCCCAGGGTGTTTCTACTTATCTCAAGAGGGTGCTGCAGAATTCCCCAAATAAAAGTCATTTTAATTCATTTAAATTTAAACATTAAATATGGGCTACACGGGAAGCACTTTGCAGGAGGGAGGAGATGGCTGATGTTAAGAAATCTAGCCGCCACAAGCCACTGCCGCTGGAATATTGAAATACCCTCTCTAACTGATTGAGCCAAACAGTCTGAGGAGGGAGGAGTCTGCACGTAAGTACCAGGGGAAGAAGGCTTTTAATTATGGGGGGGAAAACAACCCCAGCCCTACCAACCATCTGCATTTCATAGAGACTGTTTCATGTGGTCAGCTGGGGTTCATTCTAACTTTGCCTGTGCCGATGGGCACAGTTCAGCTCTAGGATATCCAGGTCCTTCTTTTTCCTTCCTAGAGATTGTGATGCTTTGCCTGGTCTCTGGAATTTGCTGCGGGAGCAATTTGTGATTTATTAAGATAATAAATTGGGCTTTGTTGCTGGGGCTTTTTTCCTGGGTCAATACAAAAGATTTATCACCTCCCTCCTGGCCGGTGATTGCGCAGTTCAGAGAGTTCTAGTGCATTCTGGCAACTGGCAAGCAGAGTCCCAACTCCTGCCTGTGCATGGCAAACTGGAAGTACTGGAAGTACAGAGTGAAGTACAGGGGGCAGAGACAATAGGAATCAGTTATGTAGTGGACAGCCTCCAAACTCGCCGCTGCTGTTTACTAGTAATAATAGTCATAAGCATTGATTAAGGTCAGTGGTTCAAGTCCACCAGCCACTCCTCAGAAACATTATGCAGAGTCACTATGAGTCAGACCCGACAAGACAGTATGCAACGACAGTGTTTCTTATATCAGTGGTACACTTTACAGCTCATGGAGGACTTTCACATAGTTTTCTCACTGTTCTTCACAGCACTTTCCGAGGATTATGATCTTCACTTCATTGATGGAAGAATTCTTGTTGTTTAGTGCCATCGAGTTGGTTCTGACCTATAGCGACAGGGTTTCCAAGGAGCAGCTGGTAAGCTTGAACCACCAACCTTGTGGTTCAAACGACTTTGCTGTCCAGCGCATCACCTCACAGCACCATACCAGGACTCTGTGGGAAAGTAGTCTCAGGCAAATTCAATGACGTGTCCAAAAATTAGCTCGAAAATAAGGGTGGTCATACCAGATCCGTGTCTGCTCAGTGCCTTGTGTCCTTTTCACTATACTACTCGTAGCTTCTAGAGTCCTGGTGTCATGCTGTAGGAGAAGCACTGGGCTGTTAATCGCACGGTCAGTGGTTCAACTTACCAACCTCTCCTCAGAAACCCTATGGAGGGTCGCTATGGGTTGGAACTTAACAACTCTGTTGTTGTTAAGTGCTGTTGACAGACATATGGAATGTCTCTGGTCACAAACATATGAGATGATTAAAAATACCATGGCTTACCTCTTATCTTAAGTCATGGTATTTTCAATCATCTCATATGTCTGTGACCAGAGACATTCCATATGTCTGTAAGGAAGACCAAAGAAGAATTGATGCATTTGAATTATGGTACTGGTGAAGACTCTTGAATATATTCATTATTCAATATTCTGGACTGCCAGATAAACAAACTAATCTGTGCAGGAAGAAATACAGCTAGAATGTTCCTTAGGAGTAAGGAGGAAGATGAGACTTTGTCTTACGTACTTTAGACATGTCATCTGGAGGGACCAGTCCTTGGAAGAAGACATCGTGCTTGATAAAATAGAGGATCCGTGAAAACAAGGATGACCCCCCCAAAGAGATGAATTGACACAAGGGCAGCAGCAATGAGCTCAAGAGTAACAACAGTTGTGAAGATGGCACCGGACTGGACAGTGTTTTGTTGTGTTGTGCATAGGGTCACTATAAGTCAGACCCAATGGTCAGCTCCTAACAACAGTAACTCTTCTCTCAGTTTATCATCAGTGTCCACCACCTTTTGGCAGGAACATTTCTAATGGCTTCAACTTACAGAACAATAAATTGACACAAATATATAATTAAGTATAATTCTTTTTCTGGTGGCACTGAGTCCCTTTCTTTTTGAAGGGCAAAAACTCTTCTTACAGACACACTCATGTCTGCTTTCAGAGTCTAGAATTTCCACGAGGATCTCCAATTGCTCTTTGTTTCCACTGAGTCTGGTGGGGACTTGTACCTGCTAGTCCTGGGTGGGAATGAGGTTGTAAATGAACACCTTCTTCACATCTCCTCAGAACTGTCCATTTGAACTCCATGCCCTCAAGCAAATGCTGGTAAAACATAATCCTTGGAGACTGAGCATATTATTGTAGATCTTTTTTTACAGTTACATTCCATGGGAGACATTTCATACACTGAGAATGGAACACACTTTCTCACTTGGGCCCTTGAACATACTCCTTCTCCCCAAATAACTAAATTTCCACTCAAGATACATGGTACCCATGCTACCCCACTTGGAAGAGAGCTCAATTTCTTCTGTGAATGACTCTACACTCATTATCGAGACTTTACATGAACTTATATCATGGTGAAGTGGAAAGCAGTCATTTGGAGCTGCCCAGTATTTACATCTCCTTTCTAGATTGAAATAATTCACAATGAGTGTCTTAGTTATCTAGTTACTAGATCACTACACAAGTGGATGGTCTTAGCAAACAGAAATTTATTTTCTCACAGTTGAGGAGGTTTGAAGTCTGAATTTAGGAGAATGCTTTCTCTGTTGACTCCAGGGGAAGGTGTTTGCCTCTTCAACTCCCGTTTCCAGATCCCTTGATGATGTCCATGTGAATGTCTATCTTCCTCGACTTTGATTCGCTTCATTTGCTCCTTTCATATATATATACATATTATTAAGGAGCTGTGGTAGTGTAGTGGTTACAAATCGGGCTGCGAACCTTAAGGTCAGCGGTTCGAAACTACCAGCCGCTCCGCGGGAGAAAGATGAGGCTTTCTGCTCCTGTAAAGATTTACACCCTTGGAAACCCTGTGCAGGGTCGCAATGGGTCAGAACTGACTCGACGGCACTTAACAACAACAACAAAATATATATATTATATGGATGTTTCAAGACATATCCTTAGGGAATAGGCATCGGATAGTGGAGCACAGGTTGGGTGATGGGGGGGGGCACACACTAGAAAGGGAAGGGGAAAGAAAAAACAAGGGATATGAGAGAATAGCTAGGCAGGTTTACATGGGCTAAACAGAACAGAGGTAAATAACGATGTAAGCACAACCGTGGAATAACAGGGCTTGGGGATACAAAGATTGAGGCATGGTGTGAATGGGTAAAAGTGGGGAAATGATGTTAAGATGCTTGGCTGTCTTTTGAATCTTGGTTTCCCTTGCCTACTATTGTAAAATAGAGACTTGAAGGGGAGAGATCGGAATAGTCAGAAACATCACCAGAGAAAGCTTGTAAGTCTGTCTTCAGCCTGTAACTGATTGGAATAATTAAATGGGGCTAGAACTATGAGTCGGAACTGACTTGGTAGAAGCTAACAACAAGTATCTGGCACTTTTGTAAAACTAGGCATGAACCAAAAAGATTTTTTAAATCATCCTAGTTGAAGCATCTCTTATTGACTTCAGCTTGGCCAAGTCCAGTTTTATGTTCTTATTCTAGCTGTGATAAGTCCCCTTGCCATGGACTGAATGGTCCTTATCCGTGACCAGCATGGTCAGCAGCAGGACCACCTGCCTGCTAGTGTATTCCAATTGAGTTTCAGTCTTGGAAGGGGGTTTGCCCTGAGGGAGCCCAGCCACTTGCCTTGATGTCTCCTGGGTGAGTAACTTGCTTGTTCTTGTAGTAATCAATTGGACTGCTGTCATTGTTTTTGATTTTTTCCTGCTGGTCTTTCTTTCAAAAAGTATCTTCTGTTCTTCTAGCTGCTCCAGATTGGTCTGCTTGTCCTTTCAAGTGGAAATGTCCCACCTCAGAAGATTCTGGATGGGGATCAGGATTCCACCTATGGTCTTGTGCAGTGCAAAGGCTCTCTGCAGGGAGCTTCCTTCACTGGGCTTCCTTCACTTCCTTCACTCATAGTGACCTTCTGCACAACAGAACAAAACACTGACCAGTCCTGCCCCATCTTTACAGTTGTTGTTACACTTGAGCCCATTGCTTCTGCCGTGGTGTCAATCCATCTTATTGGGGCTCTTCCTCTTTTTCTCTGACCCTCCACTTTACCAAGCATAATGTCCTTCTCCAGGGACTCGTCCATCCTGATAAGATGTCTAAAGTATGAGAAACAAAGTCTTGCCATTCTGGATTCTAAGGAGATTTCCAGAATTCTCTAAGGAGCATATATCTTCCATCACAGATCTGTTTGTTCTTCTGGAAGTCCATAGTACTTTCAATATTCGTCTCCAACACCGTAACTCAAATGAATCAATTCTTCTACGATCTTCCCTATTCATTCTCCAACTTTCACATGTATACTACATGAAGTCATTGAAAATATCACAGTTTGAGTCAGGCTCACCTTAGTCCTCAAACTGACATCTTTGCTCTTGAACACTTTAAAGAGATCTCGTGCAGCAGAATTGCCTAGTGCAATACATTATTTGATTTCTTGACTGTTGCTTCCATTAGCGCTGATTGTGGATCCAAGCAAAAGAAGTATTTGACAACTTCAGTCTTTTCTCCATTAATCATGATGTAATTTATTGGTCCAAATGTGAATACTTTTGTTTTCTTTGCATTGAGGTGCAATCCATATTGAAGGTTATGGTCTTTGATCTTCATCAGTAAGTATTTTAAGTCCTCTTCACTTTCAGCAAGCAAGGTTGTATCATCTGCATATCACAGGTTGTTAATGAGTCTTCCTACAGCTCTGATGCCACACTATTCTTCATATACTTGTTGTTAAGTTCCACTGAGTCAATTTTGATGCATAGCAACCCTGTATAGGGTTTCTGAAGAGCAGCTGTTGGATTTGAATTGTTGACTTTGTGGTTTGAGGTCTAGTGCTGATCCTACAGTGCCACACCAGGAGTCATATGCTTAGAGTGATCTTAATAAGTTATTTATTTAGTGAATGGACAGATGATACAGTGATGATGATAATAGGATGGGGGGTAACTGACAATGATGGCACATCAGGAGCCGTCTAGCAACCATGGTTGTGTCCACTGAGGGCATAAGGTTATTTCTTTTTATTGGCCCCCTTGTTTTATGCCCACTTTCTAAGGCTGGGCCTTCAGACCTCCCAAGAATTCCACTTTCTATTTAAATTATCCAGAGTTGGTTTCTGAGACATGCAACCTGTAATTGACTGATAAAAATTTGTTGTTGTTAAGTGCTGTCAAGTCGATCCTGAATCATCGCGACCCTGTGTAAGGCTTCCAAGGAGCACTTAAGGAGTTTAAGCCACCGACTTTGTGGTTCAACTGACCTTATGGTCCAGTGCTTATCCTTCAGTGCCACACCAGGATAGGATAGGATTTATTAACCATGTATATATGTTTTATGCCCCTCATGTAGACTGTAGGTTTCTGAAGGCCATGGAAAAGATCATATCTGTATTCCTCAAAGCATCTAGAATGGTACTCTGCATGTAATGAGTACTGAAGGCAGGCTTGTATATGGTCCTGAGAGTGATCTAGTATCATTTTAGAGACCAGGCATCCAAGAGTTTGGGTGTTCTGTGGATTGTGTTCTCTATGTATGTGTCCATGCATACTTACACACATTCAGACTCATGAGATGCTATATGCACGAGGCCATTTGTATGATGCAATGGGCCCACTGAAAACTGGAAGAAATTTAAGGCCATGGGCCAGCTACACCATGGAAACCCCACACACAGCCAGACGTTCTCATTGGCAAATGAAAACTGAAAGCTGTCAGCAAGTTCTGCTCCCTTTCCGTCCCAATCCAGCAATGCTCTGAGAGACAAAAGAAGTAAAAACCCAAGGGAAGATGACCAACGTGCCTTTTGAAGCAACCAGCAGATTGAGCAGAGGGTCAGCACAGACTCCAACATAGAAGAACATTCTCCTGGCAGGACTCTGCCTCCAAATTGGGCATTGCTTCACAGGATCTCAGCCTCACACCTTCTGGGATTTATTATTTTTTTAAAGGTTCCACATTTGCTTCTAATTATTCTTAATAAAACTGCCTTTCTTATGTCACCCTTTGTTCATTCACCGAATTAAACCCTTGTCATCTGCAGGCTAGGTGCTTTCTATAGCTCAAGAACTCTGGGAATCAGGTAAGTTAGTATATATTAAATGAGAAAACCCACATGGACAATGAGAACCCCCATGGCCTACTGCTATCAGAATTTAGACTAATATTTCAATATTCTAGTTCCTTCTTTTGAGCAGTAGCCATGGAACAAATGGCTATTGAGAAATGCATAGTAGAAACAATGTGCTTACTTGGCATTTCAGGGTGTTTTAGGACAGGGTTAGTGGTAGTGTTTGCAACTCTAAAAATACTACCTTGGAAATTTACAGTGATTTTGCAGAGTGGTTTTGAGTTGCCTCAGAGTGTTACCAATCATTCCAAAATTCTCAAATGAAACACAGTGTGTTGTAAAGCCTGGCGAAGGACTTTGTTCAGCATCGTGGCCATACAGATACGTAGGGTACCGTAGCGTCAATGTTTGAGGCTCGAAACATAAAGCAAAAGGGAAGGAATTGGGGTGGACAGAGGCAAAGAGCTTGAAATTCTATAAAGACAGCTTATTCTATAGAAAAAGAGAAACTTGAGTTGAATAAATGGGCAGCGATGCCAGAGGAGGTTCTGGGGTCTTGAAGGAACTTATAGGGTTTGCTATGATTCAGAGTTGAGTCAACAGCAATGGGTTTGTTTGCTTTTTGACACCAGGTTGGAAGATGGATTTTCCAACTTGAAGAATTTTAAGTAACACCTGGGGTTCTTTTTAAAACTATAGATTCCCAGGCCCCCTACCTTTGACCTTTT
>NW_006408637.1:6063273-6109580 GCF_000296735.1 Chrysochloris asiatica
TGTTGGTCGAGAGTTTTTTGATGGCCTGGTCAATTTCTTCTTTTGTTATGGGTTTGTTCAAATTTTCTACTTCAGTCCGAATAAGTTTAGGTAGGTCGTGTTTTTCTAGAAATGTATCCATCTCGTCCAAAATTTCAAATTTGTTGGAGTACAGCTCTTCGTAGTATTCTATTATCTTTTTGATTTCGTTTGGTTCTGTTGTGACTTCCCCTGTGTGGTTTCTAATGCGATTTATTTGTGTCCTCTCCCTCTTTTCTATAGTTAGTTTTGCCAATGGTTTGTCAATTTTATTAATCTTTTCAAAGAACCAGCTTCTTGTCTTGTTGATTCTTTCTGTAGTGTTTTGGTTTTCCATCTCATTTATTTCTGCTCTTATCTTTATTATTTCCCTTCTTTTGGAGACTGTAGGTTCCCTCTGCTGGTCTGCTTCTAATTGTTGAAGATGCTGTGTTAATGTGTTGATTTTGACTCTTTCCTCTTTTTGGAGGTGTGCATTTATCGCAATAAATTGTCCTCTCAGAACTGCATTCATCGTGTACCAAAGATTTTGATATGTTGCGTTTTCATTCTCGTTTATTTCCAGAAACTTTGTGATTTCATGTTTATTTTCTTCTTTTACCCAGTAGCTTTTCAGCAGGGTGTTGTTCAGTTTCCATGTCTTCAATTTTATTGATTTGGCCTTCTTATTGTTGATTTCTAGTTTTATGGCATTGTGGTCTGAGAAGATGCTCTGTAGAATTTTGATGGTTGTGAATTTATGGAGGCTTGCTTTGTGTCCTAACACGTGGTCAATTCTGGAAAATGTTCCATGCACCCTGGAGAAGAATGTGTATTGTGCGGTTGTTGGATAGAATGATCTGTATACATCTATGAGGTCAAGTTGGTTGATTGTGTTGTTAAGTTCCTCTGTAGCATTGTCAAGTTTCTTTCTGGTTGTTCTATCCATTTTCGAGAGTGGTGTGTTGAAATCTCCCACTATAATTGTGGATTTATCTATTTCCTTCTTCAGTTCCGTTAAGGTTTGCTTCATGTATCTTGGTGCTCTTTCATTGGGGGCGTATATATTTATTATAGTTATGTCATCTTGCTCGATTGACTCTTTAATCATGAGATAGTGTCCTTCTTTGTCTCTTATGCTGGTCTTCATCTTAAAATTTACTTTGTCAGAGATTAATATGGTGACCCCTGCTTGTCTAGTGTTACAGTTGGCTTGGTACATTTTCTTCTATCCTTTACCTTTTAGTCTGCTTTTGTCCTTGCATGTAAGGTGTGTCTCTTGCAGGCAGCATATTGATGGATCTTGTTTTCTTATCCATTCTGCCACTCTTTGTCTCTTCACTGGTACATTCAATCCATTGACATTCAGTGTAATTATCAATAAGTACGAATTGATTGCTGACATTATGTTACTTTTTTGGTGGTGCTGATCGTTCTTTGGTTCAGCTTTCTTTCTTGTGTTGGCTTTATGTCTTCTGAGTTGTTTTTGGTCATTTTCCTCCTAGTTTCTCTGTTCACTTGTTCTCCTTGGGAATTCGTTTTTATGATATGTTGTGGAGTGTTAGCTTTCTTTGGGGTTACCTTGTAGTCTACTAACTTTTCTCTGCATTTAGGATACTCCATTGTAACCTGTAATTTACCTGGAATCCTCACCACCTGGGCTTCCATTGCTGCGTTTGTCTCTTTTTTGACATTGATATGTTTTTGGCCTTCAGTTGATCTCCCCGTTCTTTTGATTTTGTCGTTGTAGTCTCGTTCTGTTCTGGACTCCACTATCTGTTGGTTGTGTTACAGGTGGTGTTGCTATACTTGTCAATCTCTGTTCGTTGTCTGTTCTTGTTGGTTCTCTGTCCACAGAACTCCCTTTAGGATGTTTTGAAGTGCTGGGTTGGTTTTGATGAAATCTCTCAAATTCTGTTTATCCTGGAATGTTTTGATTGAGCCATCATATTTGATTGATAGTTTTGTTGGATAGACGATTCTTGGTTAACAGTTTTTTTCTTGCAGAGCTTTGTATATGTCTCCCCATTGCCTTCTCGCCTGCATGGTTTGTTCTGAATAGTCAGAGCTTAATCTTATTTGCTTGCCTTTATAGGTTATATTTCTCTTCTCCCTGGCTGCTTTTAATATTCTTTCCTTGTCTTTGATTTTTGAGAGCTTGATTATTATATGTCTTGGAGATTTTCTTTTGGGGTCTATCCTTCTCGGAGTACATTGGGCTTCTTGGATGTTTATCTTCTCATCTTTCAAGATGTTAGGGAAATTTTCTTCCAGAAGTTCTTCAATGATCTCTTCTGTGGATTTCTTTGTTTCTTCTTGTTCCGGAATGCCAATAATTCTTACATTATTCCTCTTCATGTTATCCAACATAATCTTAGACTCTCTTCAGATTCTTTTATTCTTTTAGCTGCTTGTTCTTCTACCTTGGCAGTATTGAGAGATCTGTCTTCCAGCTCAGTAGTTCTGGCTTCCATCTCTTCTAGTCTGTTCCTTTCCCCTTTCAGGCTATTGTCTATTTCTGATATCTTATTGTTGATCACCTGAGCATCTTTTTGCAGGTTTTGAATTGTTTCCAATGCTGTGTCAATCCTATTTGATTGTTCCTGGAGAATTCTTTTTACTTCTTCCTTATTTTCCTCGACCCCTTTTCAGATTATTTGAATTTGTTTCCATATCATTCTTTTGAATTCCCTCTCAGGCATATCCAAAATCTGCTCCTCCTCCTCTATAAAGCCTTTGTCTGTCTCCAGCTCATTTGCATCAGCTCCCCTCTTCTGTTTTTGAACATGCTTCGATAAAGCTGATTGTTTCTTATTGGTCATGGTCATTGTTTTATTATTATTATTAATATGATCAGGAGATGGGCTTCCCTTTTCGTTCGTAATGTGTAGCAGATGTTGTTGGGTCTTGTCTAAGGGGTGGAGTATTATGTTGTAGCTTGGCTATATGGCCATGATTGTTGCTTTTTCTTATGGGACGTAGGGAGGATAAGTTCCCACCTCCAGGAGGGATGTGTAATCCAGAGAACTAAAGGCCGAAGTAATATAAACACATGGAGAGAAATCACCACATTGGAACAGTTATGTGGCTTTGGTTAACTTTTTCTGTGCCCTGTCCTGCCAGCCAGCACAGCCACTGGAGGATCCCCGCTGCTAGCTAGGAGTGGGGGCAGGGGGCTTAGATGCAGGGACAGATGGAGGATGGTGGATGACGTCAGAAGGCCACAGCCGAGCCACCGCCGACTTTCTCACACTCTCCGTGTGTAGGTGAGCTGTACCCAGCTGATTTTTATTGGGATATCAAGCCTGGGTGGGGAGACTTGGGGCGGGGGGAAGCTAGGTCGCCTCTTGCCCTTCCCCACCCCACTGGAGACGCTGCTTTCCGAACGGGCCAGCGCTCTAAATTCTGCAGTGCAGGAACGACCCACGGACCCACAGGCAAGAGTCCCAAAATACGCGTCTTTCTTTATCCTTATTAGTGCGATTTCTCAAAAATGTAAGTTCAGGAGACTTTATGATAGTTTATAAGCCATGGGACAGGTATATGAACGTTTCCTTTGTGAGGTTCCACTTGTTTTTCCCCTGGAGCCCCATCCCTACCTTACTTCCCTGGTAGACCTGCCATACCGGAAGCCTCCTTCACATCTCTTTTTAAGAAATAATAAAAGAAAAATGCTGTTAAACTACCCTCCCATAGCTTTCCTCATCGATACCCAAGATCCTGAAATGTTTTGTATCATCTCCATGCATATTTTTATACTTTTCTTTCTATCTACATACAAAAAGAACGAGAACATATTTCTTATTTGTGAAGTACATGGCATATTTTTGTACAGCTTGTTTTTTATATGTAGTACTGTATTTATTAGATTTATCCATGTTGATACATGTTCTTTCTTGCTTGCTCTCTTTTTTTTTTAACAACTGATTCTACTTTTGTCATTGTTACTGAGAATATATACAGCAAAACATGCACCAATTCTACAGTTACTATGTGTACAATCCTGTGACGCTTGACATTCTTTGGGTTGCATAGTTTTTGTCACCCTTCTTTTTGGAGTTGCTCCTTCCTCATGAATATAAGCTCACTGCCCCATACGTGCCTATCTAATCTTTAGATTTGATGTCAATTTGACCTAATATAGCCAGAACCGACTCCACGACACATAACAACAACAAGTTAGATCTTAAGAGAGCAAAAAGCTCAAGGCAGACATTCTTTACCAGTTAACTATACAATTGTTTGGTTTTAAGAAGAGTTCCGGGGATATTTTTGGTTGAAGGTTTAAATATTACCCCAGGAAAATAGTTGTAGGAGTTCATTCATACAGTTTCCAGAGCTCCACAAAGTCTAGACTTCCTGAAAATTTGAAATTCTGTTCTGCACATTCTCTCTTTTGAGCAAGATTCCATTGTAGAATCTTTGATCAAAATATTCAGTAATGGTAGTCGGGCACCTTCCGGTTCTTCTGGTCTCATGGCAAAGGAAGCAGCTTTTCATGGAGGCGACTTGATACATATTCTATTTCCTTCTCCTATCCAAGACTCTCCTTTGTGCATAGCGATTAATTGTTATGCTTTGGATGGCCGCTTGCAAGCTCTTACGACCCCTCATACTACACAATGAGCTCTTGTAGTGTAGTGGTTACAAGTCAGGCTGCTAACTTCAAGGTCTACAGTTCGAAACTACCAGCTGTTCCATGGGAGAAAGATGAGGCTTTCTGCTACCGTAAAGATCTACAGCTTCAGAAACCCTGTGCAGGGTCTATGAGTTGGAACCGACTCCATGGCACATAACCAACACCACACTACACAATGAACTAGAAGGTAGAATAGAAGCACTAAACACATTATTAGGCCAATTAACCGGATGTCCCATGAAACAATGACCTTCAATCCCCAAATCAAGGACTCGAAGCCCATGATGTGATAACTTGTATATCAGTAACTACCATTATTTTTTAGATCATTGTTGTAAACACATCTATTACACAGTTTTTTGCCCATTCAACTTTTTACAGTCATTGTTGTTGTTAAATGCCATCAAGTCAGTTTGGACTCATAACAACCCTGTATGGGGCTTAAGAGGAGCAGCTGGTAAGCTTGAACTGCCAGCCTTGTGGTACAAACCAACCCACAGTGCCACAGTAGGACTCATTTTGACAGGTGTTCTGCTAACTTTTGACAGCAATTACGTTGATTAACTATGCAACCCTATCCTTAATCAGTGCCATTTTTTAGGAATTTGTTTTCACTAAAATCACAAATGATTTTTATGCTCAGGAAAATTAGGGCAAAGTCTGGGTTAGAAGATGCTGGAGGAAGAACTCCACAAAGAGACTCTGAAGCAAAAGCAAAACAACATGAACCTCAAAAAATTTAAAAAATTACATGCGAATGAGCACAAAGCAGTTGCAGCCCATCTTTAATGATTTCCCATGACTTCTAGAAAACAGCCGAGACTACAGATTGCTGCTTGTACGCAGGATGAGCGGAGACTGTGTGCTCTTGGAGATGCCAGAACAATATTGGAGTTATTACTCAGGTGTTCCAATGAGCTACGATCCTCAATGTCCCCTGGCAGCCCAAGGCCCAGCGTGGGTTTTCCTTGGACCCTCTCCTTCTCAGTCCTTGAAGGCTGGAAGGCTCTATGGACGGCTGCCTGAACTCTCTCTCTCATCCAAGTCTCAGCCCCCACTGACTTCCTTTGGATCAAATGACTGCATTGCCCATACTCAAGGCCTAGCTCTGGGATTCCAGTATGGAGACCAGAAGTCTGAGCTTGTTTAAATGACAGAGACTGGCTTTCTGAGCCCCATGTCAGGAAAGTTTACGTGGATGTGAGCAAGAGTGGCCCACAAACACAGGTGGCTGGTGTCCCAGGAGGTTAGCTTTGTTCCTGACTGGTGCACCTCAAAATAAAATTGGAAGTCAGGATGGCCAGACTTCACCTCTAGTTCTTTGGATATACTGTCAGGAGGGAGCAGTCCCTGGAGAAGGATACCATGTTCAGTAAAGTGGCGGGTCAGAGAAAAAGAGGTAGGTCCCCAACTAGATGGATTGGCACAGTGGCAGCAGCAGTGGGCTCAAACATAGCAACAATGGTGAGGGTGGCATAGTACTGGGCAGTATTTCATTCTGTTGTGCACAGGGGCACTATGAGTCAGTACTAACTCAATGACACCTAACAACAGCAGCCTCTATTTACCTATCATTCCGCCAAGCTTTTCACATCCAGCCATTTCATGGATGAGTTTAGTTTAAAGTATTGAAAAAGCCTGTGACCGTCATACGGAAAAATGAGAGTCTGATGTGCATCAGAAAGACTGTAGTGTATAGTTGTCATTTCCACAGAAATGAACACACCCGTGCAATCATCCAAATTAAGAACTACCATATTAGAATAATCTCAGCGTTGTTGTTGTTTTAAGTACCGTGGAGCTGGTTCCGACTCATAGTGACCCTACACAGGGTTTCTGAGGCTGTAAATCTTTACGGGAGCAGAATGCCTCATCTTTCTCCCATGGAACTCCCTGTAGTTTCAAACTGCTGACCTTGAGCTTCGCAGCCTGATTTGTAACCACTATGCTACAAGAGCTCCTTAATCTCAGTGTAGTCTAGTCATAACTTCCTCTTATTGTTGTTGTTGTTGTTGTTAAGTGCTGTTGAGTCAGTTCTGATGCCTAGTGATCCAAGGAGCAACTGGTGGATTTGAACCACTGGTATTGTGGTTAATAATCCAGTGTTTATCCTACAGTACCACACCAGGACTCCCTTTCCTAATAGTAACCTCCTGTTTCCCCCAGAATGCTTTTCTTGTGAGTGTTATTCTGTTGTTGTTTTTTAAAGGGAATAATATATATTCTTCTTGTCCAGTTTATTTTCCCCTAATAATATTATTCTTATTATATTAATATAGCACTATTAAGGATTGTTGTTGTTGTTAGGTGCCTGTACTGACTGTTAAGAATACTCACAGTTTATTCATTTTTATTCTGTAGTTTGAATATAGTACGATTTATTCTTATAGTCTTCTGTTACTGGCAGATTTTACTTTGGATTAACAACAAATAAGATTCATTGATAATTACTGGGGACTGGAATGTGAAAGTTGGAAACAAAAAGGAAGGATCACTAGTTGGAAAAAATTTGATGATACAAATGATGCTGGAGATCACATGATAGAATTTTGTAAGAACAACTATTTATTCATGGCAAAATACCTTTTTCAGCAACATAAATATGGTGACTATCCACATGGACCTCGCCAGATGGAATACACAGGAATCAAGTTGGCTGCATCTGTGGGAAAAGACAATGGAGACTCTCATTATCATCAGGTAAACCGTCAGCTGCTCAAACACAAATTCAGGCTGAAGCTGAAGAAAGATGTGTGTCAAGGTTGTATTCTTTCACCACACTAGTTCCATCTGTATTGGCATCAGAATTCGAGGAGACTCATTAACAGTTTGTGATATGCAGCTAATGCAACCTTGCTTGCTGGAAACAAAATGGACTTAAAAATAGTTACTGATGAAGATCAAAGATCACAGTCCTTCAGTTCTGGACTGCATATCAATGTAAAGAAAGCAAAAATCCTCACAACTGGACCAGTAAATAACATTATGATAAACGGAGAAAAGATTGAAGTTGTCAAATAGTTCATTTTGCTTGGATCCACAATCAACATTTGTGGAGGCAGCAGTTAAGAAATCAAAGATGTATCGCACTAGGCAAATCTGCTGCAAAAGAATTCTTCAAAGTGTCAAAGAGCAAAGATATCAGTTTGAGGACTAAGGTGCACCTGAGCTACAGCACGATATTTTCAGTTGCCTTATAATCATGTGAAAGTTGAATAATGAATCAGGAAGACAGGAGAAGAATCGATGCATTTAAAACATGGTGTTGGCAAAGATTATCGAAAGTACCATGGCCTGCCGGAAGAACAAACAAATTTTGGTTTTATCCTTTGTGGAGGTTGTGTCCCTTCACTATATTTACTCAGGCTGTATACTGAGTGAGTCATCTGAGAAGCTGGATTATATGAAGAAGACAATGACACCAGGATTGGAGGAAAACTCATTAACAACTTGTGATATGCAGACAATACAGTCTTGTTAGCTGGAAGCAATGCGGACAGATGTAAAATCATAGCTTATGGATTGCACCTCAGTGTAAATTTTATCAGTGTCTATATTTTTGTTTCAGTTATGTATAAAATATAATAGTGGCATTAGAAAGGCTACCTAGTAATATAGTGGATTGCAAGATGGGCTGCCAATTGCAAAGTCAGCAGTTCAAATCTACCAGCTGCTGCACGGAAGATGAGGCTTTCTGCTTCCGTAAAGATTTACAGTCTCTATGAGTTGGGACTGACTCAGTGGCACACAACCACCACATTGTTGTGACATTGTTGCCATTGCTGTTGTTGTCAAGTGCTGTCAAATTGATTCCGACTCTTAACAATCCTGTATAGGGTTTCTCAGGTCCAGCTGGTGAACTTGAACCACTGTCCAGCACATTAACCCACCGAGCCACACCAGTGGAATTATAATCCAGAAATCTTGCTTAATTTGTTTGTTAATTCTAATAATTTCTCTACAGATTGTTTTGTATTTTTTATATATGCAACCATGTAGCCTGGAAGTAATGGAGGGTTTCTTTCTCTCTTTCCCAGGCAAGGCTGCCTGATCAATAATCAATAGCAGTAGAAATAAATGGCCGGTACCCATCTTTTAGTCACAATATCTGGGTATGGGACCAATAGTTTGCATTAAATAAGATACCTCGTGGAGTTATTTTTGTAGATGTTCTTGATCACATTGTTATTACTGTTGTTAAGTGTTTTAAAATTATTTCTGACTCAAAGTTTCCCTGTATAGAATTTCCCAAGGATTGGCTGATGGGTTTGAACCTCCAGTCTTGGAATTATTAGTCCAGGGTTTATCCTATAGTGCCATTAAGGCATTTCTTTTCTATTTCTAGGTTTTCTAAGTAGTTCATTTTTCTTTTTAGCATGACTAGAATTTGAATTTTGTTGAATGCTTTTGCTGAATCCAATGAGTCAATTGATGATTTTCTTCTTTTTTATGTTATTGTGATAAACTCATTGATTTTTTGACACTAACACAATCTTAGTAATGATGAATTATCATTTTTATAAATTGCCGATCTCCTTTTGATAATATTTCGTTTAGGATATTAGCATTCATGTTTAAGAGAAAGAAATGGCCTGTAGGGTTTTTTGGTCATGTATTGATATTAATGTGATACAGTACTCAAAAGACTTAGGGAGTCATTTGTTTCCTAATCTCTAGAAGAGTTTTCATATGGCTGATGTTATTTTTTTCTTCTGTGTTTGGGAGATTTCACTGGTGAGCTCATATGGGCCTGGGATTTTCTTTCTAGCAAGGCTTTTTATATGGATTTCATTTATTTAATCTGACTATTCAGATTATTTCTTTAATAGATAGCTGACTTTTTTTTTTTTTTTTTGTATTAGGCCAAGTTCACTTTACAAAAATTGCATTTTTCAAAGAATTTGTCCATTTCATCTAGATTTAAATGTCTTGTCTTAAATTGGTTCAGAATAGCTTCTTAATTTATTTAATAGCCTTTGAGTTGGAATCAACGCAACAGTGGTAGGTTTGGGTTTCTGACACATCGGAATGTCTTCTTTTGTCAGTATTGTCGCAGTTTGTCAATTTCATTAGTCTCTTTTAAAAAAACGTTTTTATGTCTTTGTTGGTTTCCTTTTTTTGTGTTATTGCTTTCTGTTTCATTAATTCCTACTCTTAGGCTGTTTTAGGGTTTAATTTGCTCCTTTCTTGTGCTAAACTCTTGAAATGGAAGCTTCATTGTTTCTTCCGTCTTTCTTCTTTTCTAATGGACACATTTAATGCTATAAATCTCTCTTAAGTTTGCATTGGCTGTATTTCTCACATCTTGACATGTCTTAGTTTTATTATATTTCCATTAAAGTATTTTCTAATTTCCATTGTTTTCTTCTTTGACCTATAGGCTGTTTAGAAATGTATTGCTTCATATTATATAACTTAATCCAATTTAGGACTGAGTTGATTTATGAGTCAGAATTGACTTCATGGTACCCAACAATAGTAACAAAGATAGATCAGGTTTGATGGGAACTGTTCTTTTTCTCCATCACAAGTTTGGAAGAATCTCAATATAAAGTCTGACTCTTCTTCCCTGTTACACTCTGAACTCTACTCATGACTCATCTGCTTTTGGGGAGTTGGCAAATGCCCAGGGGAAAGTGGCTGGGACTCACCGGTCTGTTTGCAACTTGTTTCGTAGATCTGAGCTCCGTAATTTCTCACTACATTGGTAGTTTTTTTTCTTTTCTACAATTATGGTGAGTTTACAAGCGTAAATAAAAAAGGATTACTACAAAAACAAAGAAAACTATCAAAATGTGAAGCTAGTGTTTCTTTTTTTACTTTTTAAAAAAAAGTTTTATAGTGAATTATGTGATAATTTACATGGGAGAACATTAGCTTTACGTTCATCCTATTGCATATCATTTCATTGCCATGGTTACAATCCCCTCTATGTATCATCAAACAACCAAAAGGTATACCCTGCAAGCCTGCCCCTCGGTCATCAGCACACAGCCCCTCTCCCTCTCTGGGTCTAGAGTCCCCAGCCACTCCATCTCTCTACATCACTGTCTCTGTCTCCATCTCTGGAATCACCGTTTCTCTGGGTAGGGTCCCACACTCCACCTTCTCCCTTGATGGTCCCAGGGACCTCTGCTCCTGGAATGCAAAGTCAACCACTCCCCTCCTTTTGCTACAAAATATCTGCCTTTACATTTCCAACCATCACAGTCAGTCCTGATAGTAAGTATTCACTATTGTACCACAAGAGACCTATCCCCATCTCCTTTCATCAGCCCTACCTAGACAGATTGGATACTACTCAGTGGAGATACTGCCTCCTCCCGTACCCTCTGGATCTAGGCTCCCTCTTGAAAGCTTGTAAGCCCGTCACTTCTTGGAAGCTAGTGTTTCTTGACATATCCTCCAGCTAGGTCTGCAGACACCTGGTGGCAAGGTTTCCATTCCTCTAACCCTTCCTTGAGGACTTCTGAGCTCTTTGACACCACTTCAAAAGGACAGTCTTGACATCCCCAAGGGATTCAAATGGTGTTCCTTTAAACGTTCTTTGAATTTGGAGAACAAAAAGAAGTCCAAAGGGGCAAATCCAGGGCTTTAAAGTGGATGAGGTAAGATCTCCAAGGGAACATCTTTCAGGAAGAAGCAGCAGTTGTTTGCCGTGATGGAGAAAAAAGTCCTCAGCACTTTTCTGGTCTGTTTCTCACCAATGCAGTTTTCAATTTTCTTAAAACTCCTTCATGATAAGTCCTCATGATCATCCTCTGTCCTTTGAGGAAATCAAGTTTATCCCTTTGGAGGTCCAGAAAACCGTCGCCATAGCCTTCTGTGGTACATACCTCTTGGCCTTGAATTCCACCGCCCCCACAGATCCCTTAGAAGCGCCTGTTTTGATTGGACCCTTTCTTGAAGGCACCCTAATGGGACTAGTAAGAAAATGTATGACTGGTAGAACTTGTCTGCCGCCATCCACCGATCACAGAGACATAGTTAAACATAGTCTGTTTGGAATAAACCCAACAAAAGTCGAAAGCAATACTTTTGACTCACTCTCACATACATAACAAAAAATACCATTTTAACATACTTTACCATAACTAATTGAAAGTAATTATGGTCATCATGTTGTTCAACCATGACAATATTCTCCATTTCCAAATTTTCCCATCACCTTTAACAGAAGTTCAGTGTCCCCCAAACAATGACTTCCTTGGCAAGTTCTTTGATACCCTCAGATAGAGATGGTAAAAACGTCTCATCCATATTACCCAGTGTTCTTGGCAAAAGGGTTGACCAGAAGCAAGCTGGTTTGCTTTTACTTTGAGCAGAAAGTCTCTTGAGTCAGAACTTAGGCTGTGCCTACCCAAATCCAGGGGTCAGGTGCTGCTTCATTGCATGCAGGTGGAACCACCAGGTGAGTGGGGAGGTCTGACTAAATGCTGTAGTTCAAAAGGGGATTAAGTAACATCCTTCCTGCTCAACTCTCTTCTATGTCTTCTTCATTTTTCTCAATCGACTACTTTGGAGGAAGCAGTATCATTTATTCACCCTATGACCCTCAGCCTCCATAACATTGCGATCAGGGAAACTAGATGGGGCCCAGCTAGCACTGAAGAATGCTTGGAAAGGGTCCTGGATAGAGCGGCAAAAAATGTAGAACAAAACTCAAAATCATGAAAAACAGACTAGGCTTACTGAGACTGGTGGACCTCCAAAACGAGAGCTCTTAATCACTCTCCAGACTCCACTTTCAGCCAGACCAGAGCAGGCCTACAAGGTGAACAATTATATCAGGGGGCTACTCATTCCTGAGAACAATCAACCATATTGCATCAGAAGGGCAGCATTTGCCCAGGGAGAAAACTCAGAAGGCCTCATGCATGTGAAAGTTGGACAATGAATAAGGAAGACTGTAGAAGAATTGCTGCATTTGGAATTGTGCTATTGGGGAAGAATATTGAAAGTATCGTGGGCTGCCAGAAGAGCAAATAAATCAGTTATACGCTGCACACATGAGGTCAGAATGAGTTGGAACCGACTTGGTGGCAACTAGCAATAACAACTGAAAATAATTTTGTCACACAGAGATGCAAGGAGGTATAAATGATCTTTTTGAAAGTCGTGACACTAGAAACGCTCTTGGGCAACTGGGAGATGCTGAGGAATCTGCAGTTGAGCTTTCTTGGTCTCCATGTTTTGTTTGTTTCTGTCTTGAGGATGTGCCAGCTCTCTTGACACCTTCCTAGGGCTGATGTTTGTAAATTTCATCTGCACTCGTATGTCGTCTTCACCAGGCCTGGCAAGGCAGATGTTTTTACTGAACAGTTTTCTATTTGGTTTCATTGACATCGCCGCCAAGGAGGGCCCACCAGCTGCCTGGGCGCCACCCTCAGCCCAGTCCCATGTTACTGTGTGGTCTGAAAGCAAGTCAGCTCACCGCTCGCTATCTCTGTGTAAAATCCAGATCACAATACTCCCCAAGTAAAGAAAGGGTGTTCTTTAAGCCCCTTAAGCTCCGCAGGCACAGTGCAGCCACCGCAGAAATGCAAAATGTGCGCTGTGGCTGAAGCGCTGCGCCCTGTGATTAGGTAATGTGAGAAGCACACAGCTCCTGTGCTTTGTCAGAATGAATGCACTTCGGGACACCAAGTACTGGGAGCGCTCAGTTACACAGAAACCCCCGGTAAACGGGGATTGGCTTACATACTACTAAAATAACCAGAAAAGAGCAGTCGTTTTGACTAACCCAGGCCTCAATGAACAGTCTCTTTGATTTCTTCTGCGGTGTGGCAGTGACCCAGTCACAAGTGGAGGGAATGCAGTCATGACTTGGAGAAAGGCAGGTTTCGCTGCAAAATGCACGGTGCTGGGGGCTTCAATGGGTGCCACTTAGTGAATTCACCCAGGGACACCTTGAAAGAAAGATCTGGAGACCTACTTCCAAACCCTCCTCGCCACCGAAACCCTTCTGAGGTAACAGTTCAAGTTTGCTGCACGTGAGATCACCATGAGGCAGAATTGATTTAATGGGTTTGAGGGGGCTTACTGGGGATCTAGAACCACACTTGATGGGCTATCTATTCCAACTCTCTAAATCATATTCATATTTAAAAACAAACAGCGAAACCTTTATACATCTTTTTTTTTTTTTTTTTTCACTGTGATCCAAAGATTCGGGCCTACAAGCCTAAGCCAGAATTTTTAGCCTGGAACCTTCTCCTTGATCCTGAAGCTTTAACATCAGGCAGTGAACTGCAAATGGAAGGCAAACTTTGCTTGTTCTCACCCCAGCCTCCCGAAATTACCTGAAGTTCAATACAGCTTCCCCTTCATGAGCTTAACAAACTGGTACCCAGTGTCTTCTGTTCTGTTTTGACAAATGAAATTGGAACTCCCCTGGACTCAACCACTTGGCTCCGGTGTCACAACCAGCCAAAGGCAGGGCCTTGGTTGTGCTGTCCTTTGAGCTTAAGGACAACTGGGGGCTGGATCAGATAAGCTGAAAGTAAGTATCTTTTGAGCTTGCAGCTCTCTGGATGCTATAAGGTTGGGTGCACATGGGGAGGGCAGGCTATCAAACAGATTGCAGAAGAATTTCCCCTGGTACCAGAAGAGGACAGGACCAAGGCACTGGCTGCTGGTGCCACAACAACCAAAGCCCAGCTGAGAGACCTCGCTGCTCCCCGGTGAGGACCTTATTATGCTGACTGCTGGGAAACAGGCTTAGTGAAATTGACACTGTACCGCCTGGTGTGTGTGGAATCCACAGGGAATTTGGGGAAAGGGACAGGAAAAGCCTTGGGGGCACGGAACTCCCCTTGGGTCTGCTTGTTGAGTCCTGACTGGCTAGACCTTCAGAGGATATGACTTACTCTCCAGGGAACTGAGCATCGCCAAGAGACCAGTGCTGCTGATTTGCTCCCGCGGAAGCTTATGTTTAAGGGATGGTGGTTTCATTAGTGAAAGCACCAAACAATGAGAGCTTCAGAATCAGTCAATCCCCAGCCTTTTCTTGCCCAGACCCTCAGTGAGATGCATTGGCCAAGTGGCAGCATCGATGGGCTCAAGCGTGGTAACAATAATGAGGTTGGTCCAGGATTGGGCAGTGTTTCGTTCTGCTGTGCATAAGGTCACTGTGGGTCGGTACCAACTCGATGGCACCTAACAACAACAACAATACCCTTTCTTCTGGAGTTTTGAACTTATCTGTGTTTCAAAAGCAATTCCATTTCCCCTCTTACCCATAATCCATGGAAAGCTGGGATAGGCCGGCAATACAGATGGCTCATCAAGATTCAGTCACTAAGGTTGCAGTGAGTCAGACGTGGTGCTGACACTGCACATCTCCAATGGATGAGTCAGACCAGAAAGTGAGGTGACTGCATTCTCAGGAGAGGGACTGAGAGTGTGCAAGGAAACCTGGGGTGCCCAGATCTCGCAGCGGATTGAGTTGCGTGGAATGAGTCATTAGAGTGTAGACTCTGAACCTCTCTCCATCAATATTTCTTGAATGAAAAATTGAATGAATGAGTGAGTTCAGTGCATTGGCCATTAGTGAATTCAGTAGTTGTCTGCCAACCCCGCATATCCCATAAGGAAGTTACTTGCAAAGACTGCGGTACTAGGACACATGTTTATAATGCCCAAAGTCCCTCCATCATTCTATACATCTTGTCTAGACTCAGGAGTTCTGTGAGTGAGGAAAAAACAAAAACTGGAAAAAAACAAAAATCTCCCCCTGCAAGAAGATGTTGCTGCCTCCAGACATGAGGAAAGCCGTTGGCTTAATTTCTTCTCCATGGTAACTTTTTCTTCCACAGAACTGGGGCTGTTTCTGTAGTTCTGTCTGTGAAGGTTCCCTTTCAAGTAGACCAGATGCTCAGCATTTGGGGCTAACAATGTGGAGGGCAGATGGGGTGCTTTTTTGGAATACACTTGTTTGTGGGCATTGAACTCCAAAGTCAACCCCTCAAAGATCTAACTAACTTTTTCCTTTTCTTTAACTTCCCAGATCTGAGTACCCATCTGGAAACTTCATTAAGGTCCTAAGACATCTGGGGACCAGTAATGGAAGGAAAGAAAGAGACTTGCATATGGTGAGTGTCTATTATATGCTAAGCCCTTTCCCATATGTTATCTCATTTAATCTCCTACAGAAACCCAGCCAGAACAGAATTATTATCCTCACTTTACAAATGAGGAAGCAGAAGCTCAGAGAGGCTAAGTCACTTGTCCAAAGCGACATACATGGTAAGTGGTAGATAGCTCCTGACTTTGAAGCAAGATAGTGGCATGTCAGAGCATTGCTTGGGGGGTGGGGATGAGGGGGCTTTAGTTGCAGCCATAATCTCCAGTAGTCCCTTCCCAGTAACCACCCCGTTTAGTTACTTTGTAATGGTTGTTGTTGTTAGGCACTATTGAGTTGACTTGGATTCATAACGACACCGTATGACAAAGTAGAACTCTTCTGTCGGCTTGTCTTGGCTGTATGAAAGCAAATAGGCAGCTTGGTTTCCTATAAAGCTAATGGATGTGTTCAAACTGCCAACCTTTGGGTAGGCAACCAAGTGCTTACCAGTTTGCACTAGCAGACTTCCCTTCTCAGTTACCAAGTGCTGTGGTAACAGAAATACCACAAGTGGGTACCTTTCAAAATCAGAACTTAATTTTTTTTCAAAGTTCAGGAGGCTAGACATCCAACTCAGGGTTTGGCCCTGTTGATGCCATGTCAGTTGAACTTTACATGACATCTTTTTTCTCCCACGTGTTCCTGCCTCTGAAGTGATTAGATTTAGAACCCAACTTACTTTGGTAAGGAGCCCTGCTCCCCTGCCACTTCCCTTTCAATGAGATCACTGCCCAAACCCTGTCTAAAAAAGCCTTCTGGTATCCACGCTAAATCCAGATGGGTCTGGTCCTGAAGACCTTTGCATGTTCTTTCCCACACACCCAGAATGTCTCTTTTCTTAGATTCTTCCCAGAAAATCTTCATTTTCTTGAAACCCTTACCTGAAAGAGCCACTCAATTATATTAGAATTCTTCTAATGGAGTGTTGCACCATAAGTTCTAAAAGTTCACTAGTCCATTTTATCTCCCCTGCACTTCCCAGATAATACTGATGCCTCACTTGGTTGAAGAAGCAAGGGCTTATGATGTGGACTGGAAGTTTCAATTTACTTTCTGCTAGCTCTGGTGGTGTAGCGGTTATGAATCGGGCTGGGAACCGCAAGGTCAGCAGTTTGAAACTACCAGCTGTTCCATGGGAGAAAACTGAGGCTTTCTGCTCCCGTAAAGATGTACAGCCTCAGAAACCCTGTACAGGGTCGCTATGAGTCGGAACCGACTCCACGGCACACAGCCACCACCACCACCATCCATGGGATAGGGCCCATTCATTTTAGGTTCCAGTGACTTTGTTCAACCCCTAAATGCAGAGATCATGGTTGTTCAAGGCGACTCTCCAGATGAGACCACTCCCCACATGCTATGTCAGCCTCCATCTGGGAAATGGATATGGACCTGGGGTTGGCTGAGTCAGCTGTGGCTTTGTATTCCACATGGGATTGAATGGAAATTCAATGGTCTTATGTGGATGTCTTCTGACCAAACAGGAAAAGTCAAAAACAAGCTAAGATCCTACAAATCCAGATTTGTGACTAGTACAAGCACCTTCCGCCTTCTCCCCTATGCCATCACTTGTATGCGGCCTCATAATTTCACAGCACCTAAGAGTTTGCTTTGGCAAACCAAGTATTATGATGCCAATTTTTGTGCCTGAGGAAACTGAGACACCAAAAAGTCAAGTGCCTTATCCAAAGTCACAGAGCCAGGAAATACTGAAGATAATATCGTCAGGGTTTCAGATTTCATGTTCAGTGCTCTCTCCATTGAGGTAGTAGTGGCTCAGTGTTGAGTGCCTTCTCGGTGGGGACCTGGGTTCGGTTCCTGACCAATATACCTCATGCGCATCCACACCCATCTGTCAGTAGGGGCTTGTGTGCTGCTATGGTGGTGAGCAGGCTTCATTGGAGCTTTTAGACTAGGACCAACTAAGAAGTAAGATCTGGTGATCTACTGAAAACTAGCCAAGGACAACCCTATAGATTGCAGTAATCTCATCCCCAACCGATCATAAAGATGGTGCAGGACTGGAGAGTTTCATCCCATTGTGTATCAGGTGACCATGAGTCAGGTGACCTCTCTTCAGATTGTTTTATCCTTTTAGCTGCTGCTTCTTCTTTTAGCTGCTGCTTCTTCTACTCAATCACACTTAATAACAACACCAACAACGACAACAAATTAGCTCTGAGTGTCTCCTTGCCTTGAGGTACTTACAGACTTCAGCCAGGCTACTCAGCAGATTCTGAGAGGCCAAGTGAATGGCCTATGGATGCTGAGAATTCTAGGGAATGCTTCTGGTTTGTTCCACGTGGGCAATGCTGGTTCAGCAAGTCAGGACTGGGAGAAATGCCACATTTTGGAGAGAGGATCACTTGCAACACTGGCACTGCTGTGGGGAGGTTCACTGAGGGCCCCAAGGAAATGTCCCTGGGCGTTTCCTCAGAAGTTGCTCCAGGCTGGAGAGGTTCCTGGAAACCGCACAGCCAACTCGGCCCTCAGAGTGAGGTTCAATTTCAGGAGACAGCACCTCAGCCCTTTCCTCCAGATTTGTCTCAGCGTTGTCTCGTAGGCCTTTCCCTTTCCTGCCAAGACATCTAAACCTTCCAAAGACTCAGTCTACATTTTGGGGTCTCTTAAGGAGCTCTGGTAGCGTAGTGGTTATGAATCGGGCTGCGAACCTAAGGTCGGCAGTTCAAAACTACCAGCTGTTCCGTGCGAGAAAGATGAAGCTTTCTGCTCCTATAAAGATTTACAGCCTCGGAAACCCTGTACAGGGTCGCTGTAGGTCGGAACCAATTCCACGGCACATAACAACAACAACACAAGTGAATAGAGTCCTGGTATGGCGCTGTGGGTTAATGCACCAGACTGCAAAGCCATTTGAAACTGCAAGGTTGGCGGTTCAAGCTCACCAGCTGCTCCTTGGAAACCCTGTACATGGTTGCTATAGGTCGGAACTGACTCGACGGCACTTAACAACAGCAACAACAACACAAGTGAATAGAGTCCCTAAGTGGTACAAATGGACTACGAACCAAAAGGTTTATTGTTCAAACACACTCGGAGGAGCCTCAAAAGGAAGGTTACGCAGCCTTAGAAACCTCGTGGAGTGCAGTTTGACATGGCAACACTTGGGGTTGCCATGAGTCAGCACCAACTCAGCCGTGGCTAACAACAATGCACACGCAGGGTTGATAAAATGCACTCCTTCCTGACGTGGTTTCCTCTTTTATTTGCAGTTAAAAACCACCCACGACCACTAAAGTGACTTCCACAATTCACTGTAATAGTCACTTGCATAATGAGGTTGGAGACAGTGCTTTGGGGAACAGGAGGGGATGACTGTTTTCCAACACTTGTGAGATTCAGTCCAGTGAAGCAAGACAGTCTTAGCAAGTCCTCTGGGCGGACTTGGTGAAAAGAACACACTTTGCCAAGCGTTGTTTCTGAATCCTTTTTCCCTCCACTTATAGACTGTTTTTACTTCTTCAAGATTCTTTCCTCTGTAAGATACTTCATATTTATTTAATGCGTTCTCATGTTTAAGCACACAGATTCTGCAGTTAAAAGTCAGACTGTAGTGTTCAAATCCTAGCTTTGTAACTTTGGGCATGTTATTTCGTCTGCCTCAATCTCTTCATCTGTAAAATGGAGATAATAATAGCATCTACCTCAGGAGGTTGTTAAAGGGATTAAATGGGTTACTACAATGCAAAGAAGGAGCTCTGGTAGCGTACTGGTTACGAATCGGGCTGCGAACCTTAAGGTCAGCGGTTCGAAACTACCAGCCGCTCCGCGGGAGAAAGATGAGGCTTTCTACTCCCGTAAAGATTTACACCCTCGGAAACCCTGTACAGGGTCGCTATGGGTCGGACCCGACTCGACGGCACTTAACAACAACAACAACAACAATGCAAAGATCTGTCAGCTGTGTCTAATTGCTATGCATTTGCTCTTGTCACTATTTACTTTGATTCTCTTTCAGTTGTTGGTTGTCAGTTGGGATTGTCAAATTCTAAATAGACAGCTAAGCTGATTAATTTCCATTGTGTGTACGCTGTGCATTTTCCCCTTTCTGGAACTTTCTGGATGCGGTATCATCCAAGTTTTGTTGTTGTTCTTAGCAGGGATGAAAGTAGTATCGTAACTGCTCTTGGTAGAGAAGCATTTAGCAACCAGGAATCCTTGCAGAGAGCCGTGTGGCCATGCACGATGTACAATTGCTCTCACTACTGAGGTCGAATCATGGCTTCCTTCAGCCATCCTGTCTGCTGCCTGAGTGACAGAGCAGTTGTGTCCACCGCTCCCATGTGGAAAATGTCTTGGCTTCTTCTCATGGGAGAGTTGGAGCTTCGTCGGCTTCCCTAGCCAGCACCACCCTCCCTTCCCACTGCTGTCAAAATCAATCCAGGGCCTGTTTGATGGGCAAATAGCAGTCACTCCTGGTGCAGGCTACTTGTTCTCGTGTGTGCATGTTTGGTTCTAAATTCTAGTCATTCTCATACAGCAGACATCTAGAGGCATATTAGGAAGGTGGTTTTTGTAAAGAACCATCTTTCATCCCTGCTGGCCACTATTTTTCAAACTTCAGTTTTAATTTGGGGCACTCTCTCTCTTTGGGAGATTGCAAAAATTAAATCGTTTTTAAGCAACCAAACAGTATTTCTGGGGTTTGTAATAAACTTGTGAAATGTACGGAACTTGGTGGTTGAGGATCCCTCAGACCCACTTCCCTGGGGCCCCAAGGAGCTTCAAGTTGGTACTTTCGTCCTTCTGGTTGACAGTTGATATTGCCAATTGGGGCCTGGCCATTTTATCTTGGATCAAGTAGGCAATGAGTTCTACAACCACCAAGGGACTCTGGGTTCTCAAACCCTGCCCTCCTCAGTTATTGTGGGAAAGGCCAGATGCCCGCTGTGGATGGGCGGGGGGAGGGGCATCTGCAGAAGCCGCCTTGTTTGTTTCCACTCTGAGTAGGACAGAAATGAGTAGCCAACTCCTCTGGTGACATTTCACTCTTTTTCCTTTCAACCAAATGACTCCAGGGTCCCTTGAAGGCAAGGCAAGGGGAGGAGGGTTGGCACACTCCAATTTATCACCGTATTTCCTTTCTTGCAGACTCTCTCCACTCATGGAAAAGACATGCACAGCAAGTTCCACGCAGCAGTGGTCACTGGACTGGGCTTGTATTGTCACAGTCGGAGCTGCAACATGACATACAAGGTCAGGTGTGTTTCTGGCTCCTCTAAACTCTTAGCTGCAAGCTGAGTTTCATGTGGTCAGGACTTAAATGGTGTGGAGACCTGGAGGATGGGCGGAGCTCTAATTCACCTCCCTTGTGGAGCAGGGCCTGTCACAGAACAGGCTCTCTGCAGGGGGCCTATGGGGTTCCAGGGCTGGAGAGACCCCAGCTACTTGTTGGTGTTGGGAGGACCAGAGGAAAGAAAGAAAGAAACAATGAAACAGATACTAACTGACAAGTCACCTCGGACTCATGGAGTCTTGTATGTGTCATGTCGGAGTATAACTGTGCTCCCACTGGGTTTTCAGTGGCGGGTGTTTTGGAGGTAGATCCCCAAGCCCTTTCTCCCAAGGTGTTTCTGAGTGAACTTGAACTTGGCTAGCCGCTGAGCACATTAGCCATTTGCATAAGGCAAAGGCTCCATTTGGAGGGCAACATAGCTAGGTCTTTACAATCGTAATAGTTACTAAGGTAGGGCCCAAGGATTGGGTTTTAACCCTTTAGTCTCTGCAGTTTACCGCTTGTAGTCACTTTCTGTACTTTGTCTTCCTCATCCACATAATGGAGGTAAAAGTAGTACCTACCTCACGGAATTGTCATAAGTGTTTGGAACCATGCTTGGCAGCTAATAAATGTATATTGATTAGTACCAATACTACTATTTTTTACTACCATTTCTGGCCCACAGAGCAGTAAATTGTGGGGCAGATGAGATCCTGGGTCTATGCTCTGTGGGGTTCACAGGTAAACATCACCACAGGCCTCCAAAGTGGGCGGTGATGACAGAGTAACATCCCCACAAAGATGCCCACGTCCGAAGTCCCAGAACCTGGAGATATGTTAGGTTTCGTGGCAAAGGGTAATGAAAGTTGTAGATGGAATTAAGGCTGCCAGTCAACTCACCTTAAAATAGTCTAGCCTAGACTCCTGGAGTGGCACTGTAGGACAAGCACTGGAATGCTAACCACAGATCAGAGGTTCGAACCTACCAGCTGCTCCCTGGGAACCCTAGATAAGGTTGACAACACTAGAAATTACATACTGGACTATCTGGGTGGGCCCAGAGTAATCGCAAACCCCAGTGCCTTTGAGTCAGTTCTGGCTCCATGTTGCTGGCATTGAAGATGGAGGAAGCGGCTTCCAGCCAACCACGCAGATGACCTGGAGAAGCTGGACAGGCAAGAAAACAGATCACCCCTTAGAAACTTCAGAAGTTTCTAACATAGCCCTACCAACTCCTTGATTCTAGTCCAGCAAGACCGTGTCAAACTTCTATCCTCTAGAACTATAAAATAGTAACATCTGTGTTGTCTAAGCTGCTAATTTTGTGGTACTTTGTTACAGCAACAATTAGAAACAATATTTCTTCAAAAAGTTCTTGGAAAAACCGGATGAAAAGATAATGGAATGATCAGGGATACAATCTGTGTGTTCCATGTGTTACTGCTGAGACTCATCTTAGGTGTTGGAATTGTCTGTGTTGTGCTTGGGACACACCGACCACCTTGACATAGTGCCATCCTGAGGAATGTAAACCCCACCAACAACATGTAACACTGCTAGTAATTTTATCTGTCTTGGAGCTGCTTAGTAAAACCCCAGGATTTCCTTCCATCAGTGAAGTCTTTAGGTTCTATAAGGGTTGGTTGGGGGCTGGCATCTGTAACAATAGATGTACTATATGAAATTTGGGGAGCTCTTTTGGCACTCACAACACCCAACCTGTCCAAGAGTTTCACCACATTATTGGGCTGAAAATGCTCTAGGCTTCCATTTCCCAAATGACTCCATTTCTCTAAGAAAATTGTCGATAACAATGAATATATTAAAGCGAAGTGAAGTCTAGCGTGAGTCCGCCACCCTCCTACACCACCCTCTGGTTCTACCAGAGGCCACTACTCTGGAAAGACTTTCTTCAACATAGAGGAAGCCCAAGCCTCCCACGTGGGACTCCGTAACAAGACAGTTTTCACAGCCTGTCTCATGGGCCCGCTCTCTTCAGATGCACCAGATAACCCTCACATCGCCCCGTCAGCTCCTGCCTTTATCAAACAAGCTTCAGATTTGTAACTTCCTTCATGGCAACATCTGATCCTTTCCCTCCAGTCCCGCCCTTAGAACAACAACAACAACAACAAAGCTTTCATCTAAATTCGCTCTTGAGCAGTTCAAGTCCCTGTTTTTGTGCCCCCTTCATCTTTTTTGGCTTGGAGGTAGGAGTGAAGCAAGGAGCTAGAGGACTCATCACTCACAGCTAAGGACTTGAGTGAAAAGTGAAAGTGCTGGCTGCCACCTGACTGATTTCTTTCATTTTGGCCACAAGACTGGGTCCCCAGTGAGCCAAGCTAAGGCATCTTGTTGCGCCATCAGCCCGCCCCCACCAACCATTGGGTCTTCATTGTTGTTTTGTTGTTGCTGTTGATTTTGAACGTTTTTGTTGGTTTTGTAAATTCCATAGCTGTCTCCTTTTGCCAAGATAAAGCCAAAACAGAGCAAGGAGAGCAACCAGAGGAGCAGGCTGAAGGCTGAGCCCGGGCAGGCCTCAGGGCTATGTTGTGCTGAGGCCGCACTCCCTGGACTCGGCCTGGGAAGGGAGAGCAGGGAGGGTGTGCAGAGCCTTCAAACGTAGCTGAGAACTTCTTGTTGCCTCTGGGTTTAAAACCCAACCCCTGCCCACACTTCCTGCTCCCCCTGAGCCGTATGCTCAGAATGCAGATGATTCACCAGCCGTGGTTTTTAAATGTGTGTGTCATGAGGAGGTATCATCAAAAGCCCATCCTGTCTCAGATGTTATTTTTTTCCACTCTCAGCTATGCAGCGCTAGAAAAGCTGAATGCTGAAAGCCAGTGTTTGTTTTGAGAGCAGAAAGTGAAGGGCGAATTAATTGTGCCGCAGCAAGTAAAAACCCAACGCTGAAGAAAAACGTGTAAACAGTATGGAGATTGGGTTTCAAAGCCCTTGTTTTTGAAAAGTTTAATTATATTTCAACTAAAGCCAAACTGTCAAAACACGGGAGGGCAATCTGCCTCCTTTGAAAATGCATTAGCTTCTTATGTAAAAGCCAATAATTGATATCCAAGACCAAATGATAGCTGTACGGTGAGGAGGAAGATGGCTCCCAGAACTGCCCCAACAGCACTTCTCCACCAACCACGTGTGCAGCTCAGATTCAACTTGTTAAGTGGGAAGTGAGAGAGGAGACAAACAAAGAGAAGGCACAGACCACTCTGTGAATTGAGTGAGATTAAAATATCATTCCTGCTTTAGGAAACATGTCAGCCCCGTGTGTTGTTACTTAGAATTTACAGTAGACGAAGCTTGGGAGACATCTTCCCAATCTGAACCATTAGAAATGAAAGTCCCTTTGAGGTACACATGGATAACGCTTGACTGCTGACTCAAAGGATGAAGTTCAAGTCCAGAGGCACCGTAGAAGCAAAGCCTGGTGATCTTCTGAAAAATCAGTCCTTGAAAACACTATGGGACACATTTGGACTCTGACGCACATGGGGTTACAGATGTTTTGGGTCTATTATCTGGGACTCTTTTAACCCCAGAAAAGTGTTGCCAGATAAACCTCAGAGATTTCAATGTCCAATAACAACAAATGTTTTTTTCAGTATCATTATGTCCTAAATGTTATATTAAAAGAATAAGTCCCATGAAATATTTACGGCATACTTATACACCACCACTGGTGGTGGTGGTGGTGATGGTATGCCGTGGAGTCGGTTCCGACCCATAACAACCCTGTATAGGGTTTCCAAGGCTATAAATCTTTATGGGAGCAGAAAGCCTCATCTTTCTCCCATGGAACAGCTGGTAGTTTCAAACTGCCAACCTTGAGGTTAACATCCTGATTTGTAACCACTACGCTACCAGAGCTCCTCAGGATTTAATCATGGTGTATATAAAATTCCTATTTAACTTAGTATCCTGTATAGCTGCTTGCTAGATCAGACAGCTCTAATAGCGTCTCTTGTGCTCTGGACAAAGGGGATTTCTATCAGCTAAGGAGAATGAATAGGTTCCAACCAGGACCAGAACCTGATGAGACTGTATCCTCCCTCCAAGGTCACAGATTGGGATTCCAATGAGCCAGATGTGCCCTTGTACCTGCCAATTCCTTCTTCTTGCTCTGTGCCCATGGACACTCTGTCCAGCCCTCTTTCTGCACCCGACTCATGACCTACGAGCCTCCCAAGTCTGAGACTGGTGCTCATTCCGTGCATGCAGAGATGGCTTGTGGGAAGGAGAAGACGGGTACCAGGCTGTGTCTTTGCCAAGGCAGTCTAACCTGCCCTGCTCCACATGCCTTGGCTTCATTAGAAGATGCCTGTTGAGAAGCGCAGAAGCCAGGAGAAACTCAGAAACCAGTTGGAACCAGAAAAGAAGTGTCTCTCATTGAAAGCAGCCTCATGGTGCATCGCCTGGACCCTGGGAAGAAGAGAGGCTGGCCTGTGGCTGAGGAGTGGCTGAGTGGACCCTGTTTGTGAGCACCTGGGCCTTACAAAGAGGAGAGATCAGGGCTTCATCAGACTCTCTCCACAGACGTCTTTGCCCCAGAAATTCTGATGAGCCTCGTCCCCACACTGAAGCCACACTGGGCTCTGAACTTGGCATTTAGATCCACTGAAGCATGCATAACCTGAAAAACCTATCAGAGCCAGTTTACATTTCTTTCATTGGAAACAGAGGAGTCCCCTTAAGGTTATCCAAGAGTTGCTCTCAGCGCATGGTATTCGTCATGAACCCCTTGCCTAGAATCTGTCTCAAAGGTATTTAAGCAATATGCTTTATATGCTAAGGAGCTCTGGTAGCGTAGTGGTTATGAATCGGGCTGTGAACCTCAGGGTCAGCAGTTTGAAACGACCAGCTGTTCTGTGGGAGAAAGATGAGGCTTTCTGCTCCCGTAAATATTTACAGCCTCGGAAACCCTGTACAGGGTCACAATGAGTCCGAACCGACTCCACAGCACATAACAACAACAACAACTTAATATGCTAGAACACAGCAAAACTGTGCAAAACCACACAGGTCTATTTTATCAATCCAGAGGGCAGGCCTGTTGTTAAGTGCTGTCACGTTGGTTCCAAAATGCAGCAAGCCTGTACAGGGATTCTGAGGACTGATGGTGAGTTTGATCCACCCACCTTGTGGTTAACAGTCCAGTGCTTATCCTACAACATCACACCAAGACTCCACATATGTACTTGTCATTGTTGTTAAGTGTCATTGAGTAGGTTCTGACCCATAGCGACCCTGTATAGGGTTTCTGAGGAGTGGCTGGTGAGCCTGAACCACCAACCTTGTGGTTCAAAACGACCTTGCAGTCCAGCACATTAACTCACAGCGCCAGCACTGGCAAAATGAAGAGGAAAAAAAGACACAGATGCATCTTGAACGGGCAGGAATGCAATGATACAATGGGGAAAGAGATAAGAGAACAGAATGAAAAAGACACAAATCCAACAGAGGGATGGTGGTGTTGTTAAATGTCATCATTGGTTCCGACCCATAATGACCCTGAATAGGGTTTCTGAGGGGTGACTGGTGGATTTGAACTGCCAACCTTGCAATTCAAGCCACCCTTGTGGTTCAGAGCTTATCCTACAGTGCCACACCAGGATTCCAGAGGAATAGAGACTTGTTGTGCTGGAGACGGTAGTGAGAAGACGTGGTCAGGCCTCTGGGTCATGGCTTTAAGATAAATCACAGATGGTCAGAAGGGTCAGCTAGCTTGAGGGCAGTGCTTCATTCGATGTGTATGGAGTTGCCATGCGTGGTGGATCAGCTCAAGGACAGTTAATAAGAGTCCCAGCTCAAGGACAGTACAATGAGTCCTGGTGTGGTGCTGTGGCCTAATGCATCACACTACAGAGTCGTTTGAACTGCAAAGTCAGTGGTTCACGCTCACCAGCTGCTCCTTGGTAAAACCCTACACGGGGTCGCTATGGGTCGGAATCAACTCGACGGCACTTAACAACAACAAGTGGTACAAACAGTTAACATACAGAGCTGCTGACCAAGAGTGAGAGTTGAGTTCACCCCAGAGGCACCTGGAAGAAAGACCTGAAGATTCACTTCCAAAAAATCAGCCATGATAGCAATTCCAAAGACGGCTCAGGACCAGACAATGTTTCGTTCTGTTGTACATCGGGAAGCTATGACTCCGAGCCGTCGAGACAGCTCGTAAGGACAACAGCAGCAGCACTCTGACACACGTGTGTTGGAATAGACTTGGTGGGAACTGCTTACTAGTTCTAAAGACTTTTTCTTTTTACATGGCACAGGATCAGGCAACATTTGTTGTGTTGAAGCCAACTTGGTGGCAATGAACAAGAAGATTAGGTGTGAAGCCAGCAGCCCTAAATGCCAGCCCGTTGCATTGACTCAAACTCAGAGCACACTCTGGCTGCAGGCAGGTCTCATTGAAGCAGCCAGCTCCTCTTTCCTCCATTCCTGCTACACACTCACTCAGCCCTGCTCTGAGCCCTGGGGTCCAGTGGTGCTCTTGCAGGTACACGTCAGCCCATTGACAAGGGTTGTGGGGAAACAAGACGCCAGAACCTCCGCACTGTGCCAGGTTCTCAATGGTCTCTCAACACTCATGCCATCTCATGCGCTCAGCAAAGGGACTTTTGGGTAGCTACCGATGACAGAAAACCTCAGCAAATTCTCTCTTTGATCTTAGCAAAGTTGCACTGTGTGCTTCTGGTGTGCTTAGCTTCTCCTCGGGATGTGGGAGGTGAGTTTTTAAGCAGATCAGAGTAAACAGTTCCTTGCTGAAGATTTTTCCAAACCCAGTGGGCAGTTTCTGAGGAGCAGCATTGGTAAGGACAGGCTTACCTCACAGAAGGCAGACTTACGTCTAGGGGCCTGGAAACTTCCTTGCACCTAGAAGAAGCACTCTGTCAGGGGTACATTTAGGAAAACCTGTCGAGACCAGGAAACAGTAGTCAAAGGAGACTGTCTGTGATGGTATGTTATGCAAATAACTGAGAGAATTTAGATCTTTAGAAAACAAGCATTAATCAGCCCAGGCATACAGGAGCTTTGGGTTAATGCCATGGACTGCAAGGTCTGTTCGAACCACAAGGTTGGCGATTCAAGATCACCAGCAGCTCCTTGGAAACCGTAGCTACACACGGTCGTGACTTGACGGCACTTAGCACCCACGTCACACGGGAGAGATGCTAGGGACACTGGGGGTTAGTCCACCAGGGGTTGGGAACAGTGGTTGTCACATCCTTATTTGGCGCATGAAACTGCTAAATCACAACTCAGTTCAGGTCTCTGGCATTACAAGTGTCCGTTGGCTAGTTCGGCCGGGCAGGCTCATTCCCACTGCTGTCCTAGCATAATTATTAATAGTTCCTCCTTTCGTTCTCCAAAGTGTCCTTGTTTGGACAATAGAGTATATGACCACCCTCAAAGAGCTGGACTAAGTCCCTACTTTGAAAGTGCAAGAGACAAGAATAGGGGGTGTGAGGCTTTGAAAGAGTAATGTCCATGCTTTGTAGCATGACTGAGAACTGGCCCCCCTTCAGCGCAATTCATTCCAAAAAAGCTCAAAGTGCTCTTCAGTCATGGCTATCTTTCATCAATTCTTACCACTGCCCAATGCCAGGTTTACACTGAAGTTCTGGCTCTGAGAACAAAGACTTTGAAGCCCAAAATAACCATGTAGCACTTTAGAAACCTCTTTGGATTCTACAGGTTGTCTGTCCCTGGTCTCCAGCCCTGTCTCTCCCACTTCACTTGGAGCAACTCTGTGGGTGCCCAGAGGCCCCTTGAAAAGATGGAGGCAAGACCAGAAATTCCCGGCATCCTCTATAGTTCCACAGGGACCTCAGGGTGTCTCACTAACTCAGAGCTCCAGGGAACACATATTATTAGAAAGTGCTGCACAAAGCTAACGCAGCGTAATGGCATCTCAAAGCAAGACCAGAGGCCCCCAAGGAGAAGGCAAAGGCAGGTGGAGAGGATGTGAACTCTGGAGCTGTGGAAACCTGCCTTCCGGTCCAGCTGCACTACCGGGTGATAAAGGCCTCGGTTTCCCCTAAATGAAATGGGCTAAGGTCAATGAGATAACTAAGCTATAACATCATGTTGGGTAACAAACCAACCCTGTCTGTGTGAACCTCTCCCAAGAAGTTCCTCAGTTCTGGGTAAACTGGGTTGCTTGGTGAACCTGAGCTGTACTTGATATTTAGTGGGGACTCAGTGAGTTTCCCATCAGCCATCTGTCAGTGTGTTGTTCTGATGCTGTTAGTTATGTTACCTGTATTTCAAATGTCAACAAGGTCATCCGTGGCACACAGGTTTCAGTGGAGTTTCTAGACTAAGATAAATTAGGAAAAAATTCTGAAAATCAGCCAGTGCAATCCTATGGTTTTCATTGATCATGGTCCAATGCAGTGCTGGCTGGGAGATGAGCCTCTCTGCACACCCCCTCAAGGTTGGAAGACACTCAAAATATGCACTGCTGGACCCATGGGCTCAAAGCTATCAATGATTGTGACGATAGCATAGGATTGAGCATTATGCCTGACTTGGCAGGAACAAGCACCAACATACAATGTTGAAAGCATGTTACAAACATCAACTAATTTAATCATCATTCATGTAGCGTTGCCACATGGAGGGACAGAGCATTGGAGACGTACTCCTGTGAAATCGGTTCCCAGAACTAGGTCAATAGGAAAGTAGAAATAGAATTTGCAATGTGTGGAGCTAGAATCTGTCTGTGGAACATCATTTCAGCTATCAGATGTGTAAAACTGCAAGGAGAGAATTCTGTTTCCATTGACACCTAGTCAAAATGGAAGTTCTCTCCTGTCAGGAACACATCTAGTAATGCAGCAAATAGAATTATATATGCACAGAACAGACTGAAGACAGCAAGGCAGGACTCAGGTGCCTATGGCTGATCTAGATACAGAATGGTTGTGGAGTCTTAGGAGGAATTGTGTGTGTGTACGTGTCTCTGTGTTTGAGCACATCCACTTGCACACAAACACGTTATACAAAGGGGGCAAATAAAAAAAATAGTGCTATAAAAACCTTTATTAAACAAAAAAAATTCTATCAAAAGCATGAAGCTGTTGCTTCTTGACATACCATCCATTGAAGTCTATATACGTACCATCCATTGAAGTCTATATACATAGGGAGGTGGTATTTGCACCTTTTTAACTGTTTCCTGAAGATTTCTGTGCATTTTCATTTATACTATGTCAGTAAATGTTTAAACACGTTTTGCTTGGGATAAACCTATGCATCTGTGACCTGGAACCCTTGCAGCAATGCTTTATGATTTATCCTCATACATATATTTTCCACTTACCATTTGCATGTATGAATATTGGGTTATTTCTTCTAATTCTGACTACCTCTGTCTGGAAAGTAGTAGACACAGAGCTGTTCTCATGTGAATTTACGAATTGCATTCCACAACGTTAAACAAGTTCAGGCAAGTTTGAAGGTTTGGCTGTCATAGACGTTCTAAAATTTGGGATTAGACTTTTCACACTGTCTTGCACGGTTTTAGGAGTCCTGGTGTGCCGCTGTAAAATATGTATGTACTGGACTACAAGGTTGATTGTTCAAACTCACCAGCAGCTCCTCGGAAATGCTCTACAGGGTCGCTGTGCATTGGAACTGACTGAGGGCACTTGATGACAACAAGAAGCGTGGTTTCAGAAACCGTTTCTCTTCCCTGCAGGTCAGAAAGGGGTTATTCGCATAGGCCATGGTCCAGTAGCTCTCACTGACTGCCTAGATTCCCCCTGACTGTGAACAGGGTCATGTGACCCAGGGGAACGCAACACCCAAAATACACATCAACTGAAAGGCAGAGCTGATGGTACATCTCCCCAACCTGAGTGAGAAAAGTGAACCCAGAAACCACACAAAATGAGGAAGGGGAAGAATGCTGTGCCAAGTCATAGTTCCAGAATTTTAAACCTCTCCCAGTCAGAGAAAAGGAGGAAGACCCCTAAAGAGATGGATTGGCCAAGTGGCAGCATCAATGGACTCAAGCATGGCAACAATAGTGAGGTTGGCCTAGGATCGGGCCGTGTTTCGTTCTACTGTCCGAAAGGTCGCTATGAGTTGGTACCGACTGGATGGCACCTAACAACAACAACCCAGTATGCAGGGGAAGACTGGAAAGATTCTAGTGTTTGAAGATTGTAAATCTATCTGAGTGTTGGTTTGACTGGCAGGCTGGAAAACTCTTAGGGTTAAAATCAAAAAACAGCATTGGTAAATGTCGAGTGTATTTCTTATTTAAATGATTCTCCCAAATCTCTGCTCTGCTGAGTCAGTCCAAAGGATAATTAATGCTGTTTTTATTTATTTTTATTATAGAGGATAAGTTCTGATTGTGAAGGCACACACACACACTGTAATTTGTATATGTGTGTATATATATATTTGCCATGCAGAGTAATGAGTAAGATGGAAGATAGCCCCACTGGCAGTAATGCCCAGACTGAAGGAAGTTGATGCCTACCCTCCAAGTGTAGCCCACAGTGCAGTGTGCTGGGCCTGGGCAAATGTACAGACAAGAAGGTGATTCTGCCTAAGACTTCCAGCCCCTCTCCTTGCCTATAAACCAAGCATGTCCCCAAGCCTCCCTTTAGAATGCCAGGTTCCAGTCTTTGAGGGCAGGTAGCTCTGAAGAACAGAAATGCTTTCTCCCACAGTTCTGCAGGCTGAAGACTGGATGCATGGACACCCTGTGTCTGCTTAGGGGAAGACTCTTCCTTGTCACTTCCAGTTTCTGGAAGCCTGGGTGTCTCTTGGCGCTCCTTGGCTTGGAGACATATCCCTACACGGTGTCTTCTCACTGTGTGTGGCTGGGTCTCTCTGTCTGAAGGGATTAGGACTAGGACCCATCCAACTTCAGTTTGACCCTATTAACTTAATGGGTAACAACAACAAAAAATAACCTACGTTTTCAAACAAGGTCACATTCACAGGTAGCAGGGATTAAGATTTCAATATGTATATTGTGGGGATAGGATCAGTTTAGAACAAATGCCGCTTCCCAGAACCTCCCCCATCCAATGTTGTTGTTGTTGTTGTTGTTGTTAAGTGCTGTCAAGTCAGTCCTGACGCATAGCAGGACTCATAGTATAGGATTCCTGAGGAGCAGCTAGTGAGCTTGAACCGTCAACCTTATAGTTTAAATCAACCTTGCAGTCTAGCGTGTTAACCCACAGCACCACACCAGGGCTCCCCTCTTTCCTGTAGGGTTTTTTTTTTTTATTATTATTTGTTTGTTTAATAAATGCTTTTATGACTTTGTAGCAATACTTTTTTTTAATGTTTTTATTATGTTTTATTATGAGTGAAAGTTAACAGGGCAGATCATCAGTTTTACGTTCAACAAATCATACACCTTGTTCCCTTACAATGGTTATAATCCCTTCCATGTACTATAAGTTAACAGTATTTCTCTCTATTCATTTTAGCTCTCTTTTAAAAGAAAAGCAACGCTCAGGCGTGTATAATAATTTATACCACCAAAGGGCACATTCTGCAAGTCTTTCTCCTGGCTGCCAGCTCTCAGTCCCTCTCATCCCATGAGTCTAGAGTCCTCAGCTGCTCCCTCTCTCCATGTCCCCATCTCTGCCTCCATCTCTGGTGTCACTGCTTCTGTGGATAAGGTCCCACATTTTGCTTGTGCTCTTCTCCCTTGATGGTCCTAGGGTCTTCTGTTTCTGGACTGTAAGATTGACTGTTTTTCAACCCGCTTTCCTTATAAAACTTCTACCTTTACAACTGTGACAGTCACAATTAGTCATGGTAACAATTATTCACTATTGAATCATATGAATCTTATCCCCATCTCTTTTCACCAGATCCATCTAGACAAGATGAAACTATTCAGTGGGGACTCTTTCTCCCCCCACCCCTCACTCTTAAACTGAACCCCCTCTTAAAAACTTGTAAGCCAGTCACTTCATGCCTTTAATGCCCCTTAATTTTAGGTAGCCAATGTCTAAGTTGCCCGTCCCTATCTACCCTGTGTACAGAGGGGATAGCATTGATACTTGATGTGAAGACTCCTTCCTCTCTGTTGGTATTTAGAGTAACTATCTCCATGAGTATAGGTCAAGTTCATCAATTTATAGCAGTTTACCCTCGTTTCCTTTATCAAAAAGTTTTTTATTTTTTTTGTTTTTTTAATCATTCTCTAGTCGAGTTCTGATCATTAAGCCATTGTGGCTATGTCAAATGGGTACTATCTGCATGTTTGGGTGTTCTTGTGCATCTTCCCTCACTTCGTATCAGATGGATGCTTCACTCTCAGATCTAGCTTCCGTGGCTACATCCTTGTCCATGGGCTCATGTGTCCCCAGGTCTCACCACACTTTGGACCAACCAGCCCTTCCTCTTCTCTCTCTCATCTCAGATCAACAGGAGTCCATGGAACGTGGTCGAAATAAGCCCATTTCTTCATTGTTGCCTTTCCCCCTCTTCCACTCACCAATAGACCAATGTGGTTATCAGCAAGCTTACATGCCTTTTCATGTGTTCCCTTTGAGTTTCAGTCTTAGAGGGGGATTTGTCCTGAAAGAACTTGATTGTTTGCCTTGATGGCTTCCCAGCAAACAACTTTCTCATTCTTGTAGTAGCTGTTTTTGTTTTGGGTTTTTATTTTCTTTGAAGATGTATCTTCTGTCACACTAACTGTTCCAGGCTGGTCTGTTTGTCCTTTCTAGTGGGAATGTCCCACCTCAGAAGGTTCTGCATGGGGCTCAGGATTCCACCTAGGGTCTTACATACTGCACAGGCTCCACAAGAGGCCTATTTCACTGGACAAGTTCTAGCACCCCTTTTAGGTATTCCAATCAGTTATAGACTGAAGATGGGCTCACAAGCTTTCTGTAATTATGTTTCCCAACATTCCTTTCTATCCTATCCAAGTATCTATTTTATAACAGTAGGCAAAGTAAACCATTATTCATAAGACGGTCAAGCATCTTAGTATTATTCTTTCCTGTAAGGTTTTGAAAAATAGGTGCCTAGTCTTTTCACCTCCTTCTTAGTTTGAAAGAAGGAAGGGCATGGGATGGGAGCAGAGCTTTGAGGGTGGAAAGGAAGCAGGAAGACAGAGAACTTGCTGGGGCTCAGAGTTGAGGGGCAATCTCATCTCTGGATTCCTGGAGAGCTGCAGACCCAGAGGAAGTAAGGGACATTCATTTTGGAGGTGGCTGCTTCTCATTGGCCCCTTGCGGCAAGCTTTCACTCTGTGCTACTCCCTCTAGCCCTAGCACGGAGTTGGCTATGATTGTGTTTCTGGTGGCATCAATGAGCACGTGACTTTTGGAGTCCACTTGGGAGAGAAACCCTCAGGAAGAGGCCTCAGAAGTCAGTGACCCCAGAATCTTACCTGAAGCCTTAATGTCCTGTGGCAATAGCTCCCTGGGGCCTGGGCATCATGCTTAGAGTCTGGACAACCTTCTTGTAGTTGTAGCATGGGCCTTGGCAAGCTGACTATGGTGCCCTTGACATATTAGAACCAAAGGGGAATAATCTCTACCCCCACCAAGATGCCACAGCAATCCATGCAAGAGGAGGACTTGAGCTGAAGATGAGAACTTTCCCCACAGGAAAACATGCTCTTATCACAGGGAACTGTGTTTCCTCATCTCAGAGCATCCGTATCCAGGTCTCCGTGGGACAAAATAGTTAGTCTGCAGTTAATGCACTGGTCCCTTAGAGTGGTTCCTTGTTGTTGTTGTTGCTAAGTGCCGTCAAGTCCATCCCCACCCATAGCGACCCTGTCTAGGGTTTCCAAGGAGCAGCTGATGAGCTTGAACCATCAACCTTGCAGTTCAAATCGCCTTGGCAGTCCAGAGCATTAACTCATATTGCTACACCAGAATTCTCTTCTTTTCCTAAGGCTGTTTACAGTAAAAAGTGTGATTTTAGGACACGGTTGTGTCCATAAGATACGTGACCGTCTGGTATCTTTCTTCTCAGCTGCACGTTGGGAAATTCAGCCTCTCCTGACTGCAGGTGCTCAGGGAGCCTCCCCAGGACCAACTGTTCTCAGGCTGAGCAGAAGAGAAGTAGGCTAAGACATTTTCAGCACTTTCAAGATGGAGTCAGAAGCCTTAACTATTCAGAAGCGTTCAAACTTTTCCTGGTGTCAGTATTCTTCCTAGTCTAATAAGGAATTCTCAAATCTAACACAAATGAAAGAGGAACTTCTCCCTTCAGAAATGGAGATTCGCTCTCTGAGGGTAAGGGTTCCCCACAGAGCCCGCCATGGATTCTCTGAGGAAACTCTGTGAAGACTTCAGGTTCTATGGAATATAGTTTGTAAAACAGTCACAACCCTGGCATTGGGGTGCCCCCAAATCAGCTATTGTGTCCCTACAACTCCTAATTCCCACACCTATAAATAGGATCCTGTTTGTAAATAAGGAGTTCCTTTTGTTATGCTAATAAAGATCATATCAGAGTAGGACATAAACCCAATCACTTCTGAATGATATCCCATTAAAAGAGCAGAATTAGGGGGTAAAAAAGAAAGATCGTGAACAGAACTGATACACAGACACGCACAGGCTGGAGGCGACAGTGAGTTAAGTTCTGTCTACAAACAAGAGACCCTAAGGATTCTGGGCAGACAGCAGGAACTAGGAGGAAGTGACTTGGTTAAGAGGCTGATTTGGACTTGCAGCCTCCAGAACTGTGAGAAAATAAATTTCTGCTCTTGTAGCCACCCACCCACTTGTACGTTTCTGTTATGGTGGCACCAGCTGAAGTGGCCTCAAACTCTATCCAAGGACCGTCCCCGAACGCAAACAAACCCAAACCACCACCTGCCTTTCTATAATGATTATCCTTTGAGTCTGCCCAGGATCCTCCCACCCTGAGTGCCCCCTCAGGACTACCTCCCTCTTTCCTTTCCCTCCTTTTCAGCTTCATTCTGCTCCATGAGGTGAACCTGACAAGTCCCTTCCTCCTGGGGCCCTTACGGTCTCCAGAGATAAGACAATCACCTACGGATGCTGGGCCTCCCCCTGCCCTACAGCAGTGTGACAGGTGTTGGAATATGAAGCCCTCTTTCCCCCAGGGCATGAGGCTGGTGCAGCTCAGAGTGGGCAAGGGGTTCTGCCAGGAGTAGGAACCCCTACTCTCAGCCATGACTACTGAGAACTTGTGCCACCCAACCATTGCTGGAACCTTCCAGGGGTGAAGAACTACTACTTCTCAGGCAGTGTATTATATTGATGAGTAACTTGATAGTCCTTCCCAGAAGACAACTTTCAATAGAAAGTAAGTATTCTAAAAGACAGTTCAGCTAAACATTTGACCTGCTTACAGCACACACTTCTGTCAACAGCTAGACCGATTTTAGCACCTCCATAGCAAGATTTGTTCATTAAAAAGGAAGAAGCCAGCTGGCTAACACCGTCTGCCTACAACTCACAGAACACAAGGTCGAAGGTCTGCTGCCCACAGGAGAGAAGAGAAAAGTGCTAAGGGAGGAGAGAAAGGAAGAAAAAGATCAAGTGAAGGAAGTGAATATTTTTTGACCACCTGCTATATGCTAGATACAGTACATACATGTTTTTAAATGTTTTATTGTGAATTATGTGATAGTTTACATGGGAGAACATTCGTTTTACATTCATGCTACCGTATATCATTTCATTGCCATGGTTACAGTCCCCTCCATGCATCATCAACCAACCCTACAAGCCTGCGCCCTGGTCGTCAGCACACAGTCCCTCTCCCTCTCTGGGTCTATAGTCCCTAGCTGCTCCATCTCTCCACGTCATCATCTCTGTCTCCATCTCAGGCATCACTGCTTCTCTGGGTAGAGTCCCGCTCTCCGCTCTAGATACAATACATACATTTTTGTACCTAATTACAAATGTTGCTGCTGCGGCTTGGCTGTTGAATCTGCTCTGGTTCGTGCTGACCCGTGTGCAGTAGAATAAACGTGCATAGTTCTGTGACATCTTCATGGTTGTTGGTATGTTTGAGTCCCGACACGTGTATTTTGAGAGCCTTCCGATCTAGCAGACTCATCTCTTTCTATTTTAGACACTATCTTTTGTGATCCATAGCGTTTACATTGGTGAATATTTGGAAGCAGATCTCCAGGTCTCTCTTCCTAGTCTGTCTTAGTCAGGAAGCACTGCTGAAACCTGTCCACCATGGGTCTCTTTGAGCAAGTGACGTAATGTCTGCAAACTTCAGTTCTCTCAGTCATAAAATGGGAATTGTAATAGTATTCCCTTCGTAGCACTAACTGAGACACTGTAACACAGAACACTTAACATTGCATCTGCCATATATAAAATGCTCGATACAGATTGGCTTTTATTATTATGTTTGTTGTTGTCGAGTGTCATCAAGTAGGTTCTGACTCACAATAACCCTGTATAGGGTTTCCAAGGAGCAGCTGGTGAGTTGGAACTGCCAACCTTGTGGTTCAGCCCCACCCACACCAGTGTATCCAAATTGAGCAAACTGGCTCAATTTATGAGTGTCCCGTAAAGAAAGGACCTAGGACAGCAACTCCATGTGGAGTTATTTGGCCAAATGCACCAGGACTTGTTGAGTGGGCCATGAGGTCTCGTCCTCAACCAGTCTCCATATAAAATTTGAGGGGGCTGGTAGAAAAAGAACTAGCTTGAGTGAGTCAGCAGGGCCAACTGAAGAGGAAGTAATACTTCATTAACCTTGTTGGCAGGTGCTGAGCACACACGTCGATCTTTACATTTTTGTACCTAATTACACATGTTGTTACTGCTCTATTCTTACCAACGACTGTAGATCAGCTTGCCTGTCATGGGACCTCACGTTCCATTGGGACACATTTGTTGAGGTTCTCAAAGTCTTCTTGGACTTCACAAGATGTAGAAAGGGCTAAAGCCTTCAGCCGTCACCACCTGCATCAGTTGGTAGCAGTCTTAATGAGAACTTCATACAATACTTGGGGGAGAGGAATGATTGAAGCGGTACAGGCACAAACAGAGCCTGTGCACATGACAACTCTTTCCAGGCTTGGCGCCACAGTTCAGCAATCACAGTGTGAGGGTCTCACCATCCCCTCCAGCCCCAAACACATCTAGGTAGAGGGTATTCTCTCTGTTCACACCTTCCTTTGGGTTAGAGTTTCAACGTAGAGAACATATTTTCTACTCAGTGGTTTTCAGGTAGAAAGAGAAAGTCGCCAAGAGAATGTAAGATTAAGGATGTGAAAATGGAGGGTTTTTTTTTATCTTCAGTCTCACTTTGTGGTTAATTCCCCCATATATATAAATAGTGAGCAAATGTTTATAAACAGGAACCCATCATATCAGTGATGAAAGCCTCCAGCCCTCGCCCAGACTGACCGCATATACACCTTCACATGCAACACTCGGGGTCTCTTACACACACAGTTGCTTCATGTGCAGAACTGAGGACCTTGTTGAGAATTATTTCTCAACTCCCAACACACTCTTTCATGTGAAGCCACATCCACCTGGACAACATACTGGAGAAATGAGCCAATGGGACCAGTCCATGGTTTCAGGGGCATTGGGATGGGAAGGCAGCTGAAGGGCAGGCTGCAAGGCTTGTGGGAAGGGGACGGAGCATCCTGGCTGAAACTACCCTTCTCCTCCCCTGGGTCCTACTTTCCTGGAGGAGCCTGGGGTTTCCCTCACACAGCCACCTGCCTCAACCACTGGGCAGTACTAAATTTGAGAGGGGAGAAGCAAAGTCTGATTTGGAAACTTGATTTTTCCTCTTTGTGGATCTAAACCACTGCCTCTTCCCCAGTTCCCCCAGCTTCCTTCCCATTCTGTGTTCTTCCCTCTACTTGCTGCTGGCATCCCAGCATGCCTTCCTCCCTCTCAGCCTCTAGTGGATCCTGGATCTTTCTCGTGCATCGAGGTGGCATTTTCCTTATTTCATGTCTCCGAGTCCTAGGCACACATCCTTCTCTCAGCTACCCCATCCTACAGTGTCCCACACTCGAGGTTTCCCACAGAGGCTTTGGACCTTTGTCCCAGCATGTTTTATCTTTAGCAACTGGGATTTTTATGCTCACTGTCAACAGACATCTTCAAGCCTAGAAGAACTTGTGGGTTCATGAGGTGACCTCAGATACTGCCTGGGAATGTCCTGTTGTCAGGTTTGCAGAAGGTGCTCAGAAAGAGACAGACTCCTTGCTTATACTAAATAAATAAATGAAGTATTACATGTTTCAGCTGAGGTCACTGGTGGTCCCGTGGTGGATTTCTTGCCCTCTGGGAGACCAGGCTCCACACAGTGTACCTCACACACAGTCACTGCCCCTGGGTGCTGGAGGTTTTTGTGTTGTCATGGTAACAGGTTTCAGCAGAGCTTCCAGGCAAAGGCAGATTGAGAGTGACGTGGCTTCCGAAAACCAGCCAATGGAAACCCTATGGATTATCACCGTCTAATCCATAATCGGGCTGTGAACCTTAAGATCAGCAGTGCGAAACTACCAGCTGTTCCGCTGGAGAAAGATGAGGCTTTCTGCTCCCATAAAGATTGACAGCCTCCGAAACCCTGTGCAGGGTCACTATGGGTCAGAACCGCTTCCACGGCACACCACCAACCAATCATGGGGCTGATACAAGAGCAGGCTGCATGTGGTTGTTTTGTGCATGGATTTTTCATGAGTTGAGGTCAGCTGAGCAGCAGCTAAGAACAACTCAGAGGCAGAATCAGGTGATACTGGAACTGGGTGGGAGGGAAGTGGGGTAAGAGTGGGCCGGACTAGCCGTTCAATGGTGGGCGGCTTCGCAGTTTCACCTTGCCTCTGAGCATCTGCCTAGGTAACTCAACAGGCTTCACCTGGCTTCAGAGAGGCCAGAGCCGCCCACGTATAACCGTCCAGGCCACAGAGCAGCCTCTTTTCGTGGGGTCACTGGGGGGTCAGCATTGTTCCAGGTACTCTCTAGACTGTGTTCAAGTAAAGGGCCTGCAGGAGCGGTCACCTGACTTCATTTGCCTTAGACACAGAAGTAAGTATTGTATTTGCCAATCAATTTGTGAAAATAATCGAACCGTTATTCCCCACAGAGCACCTTCTTAAAACATGACTCAGCTGTTTTCCTTGTAAATTGTCTGTCAATTGACAACTTTTCTTGCATCTGTAAAGTACTTTGAACTCCTCAGGAAAAAAGGTACTAGCTAGACACAAGTATTAAGATGTTTGTCATTATCACTATTTTATAACACAGAGCTCTTTTAAACTGCAGTTAAGTGTGGAAAGCAATGATTTTGTTTGTTTGGGTACATCTGGGTTTCATGATGGCAAAATGCAACATCCAGAAGCCCAAGTCAGAGGAGGAAATAGTAATAAAACGTTGTTGTTGTTAATTGCTATTTAGTCGGTTCCGACTCATAGAGACCCTGTATAGGATTTCTGAGGAGCGGCTGGTGAGTTTGAACCTTTGACTTTGTGGTAAGCAGTCCAATGCTGATCTTACAATGCCTCACCAGCATCACACAGTAACACAGTGCATTTGTATACTGTTTTTTATCGGAGAGTTTTATAGCCCTCACAGATAGAATTCATTAGTCCCCTGGAGTTTATAAGAAGATGAGCATAATATTGTCCTCTGTTTTTAAGATGGGAGGGGTTGGCAGCCAGGGAGGTGCCAGGAGAAAGAATACTGACTAACCTGCAGTACTTATTTGAAACCCCTTCTGGAAAGAACTGCAAATTCTGTTTCTGGCCAAACAACAAGATCATTAGAAGCCGACATGCTTTGCTGGCCAAGTAACTGTTGTAAGGGCAGAAGTAGAGGTGTCCCTTGTGAGCCCACCTGTGAGGAAAGCTTCCTCTCACGCCCTCCTCCAGAAACACGGACCATTCAGGGCACCCTCTACAGTCACTAGGTACCACGTGACCAGGTTGGCCATATCACGTGGGAACGTGCTCAAACTAAACAAGACAAACACACTCCCCAACTAACCCAGCTACCACAGGTCTTGAAGGTTATGAGAAGGTTCAGTTGTCTCAAGGTTGACTTTGATTTCTTGGGGCAGTCATGGATCTTTATGCCAGATTTTGATAGTGAACCACGACATTCTTCAATTTCAAGCTAGCTGAATTGCAAGGAAGTATGGAATAATGAGAAGGCAATGGATTTGGGAGTCCTATAGACATTAGTTTTAATCCGAATTCACGGCTTACTAGCTATGTGATATGGAACAAAGGATTTACCCTTTTTTCAGTTTCGTCATTGGTAGGATGGAAGCTATATTTTCCTTGCAGAGTTATGAAAATTCTTGCTAAAACATGAATCACACCAGATGCCACAGAAGAAGTATGCTAGAGCCAGTTCCTATGGGTAGGCTAGGGCTGAAGGTGTGTTCAGTAACCTCACGTTGCTAGCTTGAAGCTGGCTGTGAGAATATTTATACATGGAAATCAAAAAATGCTACCAAATGGGGCGCATTTCCCACCCCACTCCCCCCACAGAAAGCCTATTAATCAAAACACCCTGCATAATGACACTCAATAAATATAACTATTATTAGTAGACTCAGGTAAAACCCATGTTGACTCAAAGTGTAGAAATGGAATACATTCATTATATAGAAAACACAAAGTCGCTGCTTGTTTTACAAGAAAAGTGATATCACATCTGCCCAAAATTGATTACAAGGAAAGATTAATGTAGGTACATGGAGCTTGCTATTTAGATCCATTGCATTGCTATTGAACATGGGGACATATTTTGTGTTGTTTGCAATAACTCTAACAATTGTCTGGTTTGTATAAAGAATGCACTGACTAGAGTCCGAAGGAGAACAGCAAAAAGGAGAGTCTTAGAAACAGTATCATGGTCTCTATTGGAGAAACAGTTGTCAATCAATAAACATCCAGTATTGTGCTAACACAGCAAGCATACAAGATGATTCTTGTCCTGATAAAGTTTGCAGTCTGCACTGGGCGGGGAGGGAAGTAATCTAAACATTAGGTAAATTTGCATACACGTTACATATTATAGTACAGTTTCATATATAAGAAAATGGTGCACAGGGAAGTGAAACTAATTTTTTGAGTTTATGAAACTAGCAAAGTTGGGATTTGAAGGTATATTCCAGATCCAATAGTCTTTCCAATAATAATAGGAAACAAAATGTGGCATTATAGTTGGACATAAAAAGGGCTGAATTTTGTGTACAGATAAATATATATATATATTAATTCAAATAATAATAGCATGTCAGTTGTGTGGCCCTGGACAACTGTAGGATGATTAGGAAGGTGAACAGGAGCATGAATACCCAGGGGCTGACAGATGGTCAAAGTCCCATGGAAAAGACGGAAGTCTGCATCAACAGTTAAACATTTCTGTGATATTTTTACTAAGCAGCGAACACAACCAGGTCTGCGTGTGTTTGCTCCAGATGCAAGTCGTGTGATAAGACTGCCATGCCCAAGAAGGGCGGTGACCACACAGGGAAGTGTTCCGAATGGAGAAGGGAAGTTCTCTCTTTTGATGCCTGAGATCGCAGGAAACCCTTCACCATGAAGGTCAGGCAGATCCACTTTGGTAACACATAGATCCAGTCTAGCTCTCTCAAGATACAAATCTTCGCTGTTTTTCTCCTTCCTCCCCACTTTCCTTCTTGGTCTTATTTTTTTCCTTTTCTGTTTTATCACTGATAGGCTTTTCCTTGGCTGTAGCCAACCCAAACATGACTTTGAATAATAGATAATGGAGCAATGATGGGGGAACCATTGCTTTACTGGGGGTGGTGGCAATACTTCATTTCATACATCATTTACTACTGCGCTAGGTACCAATTCCAAAAGCCAATAATGATTTAGGAAGTTAAGAAGGGGCAGGGGGAACACAACAACATCACTGCTCTACCTCCAAGATCTTGTACAGTTTATTGGTACACAATAATGGGCAATTTACTATTTTTATACAAGGGCAAAATAGTGCTCAAACAGTGTTTATGTAGCATTTTATATTTGTCACAGGTTTACTGGAAATACGATGATTTTTTTTGTGTGTGTGTGTGTGTGTCCCAAATATGAATTTTCTAGAGCCCAGTTTTGAGTAGAAAGCAAATATAACATGCAGCCTTTGTAGATGTCCAAGGTGGTATCTGAGACAAGGGTTTCTCTATGGCAGAGAACCACCTTGTATCTATCAGCTTGTCATACTGGGGTGACTTTACATGTTGTTGTGATACTGGAAATTGGAACTTTCAGAGTCAAATAGAGTAGGAAGAAAGACCTGGTGATATTCTTCCAAAAACTAGCTTTATGGACTAGAACAGAATATTATCTGATGTAATATGGTGGTGGTGATGTGCCGTGGAGTCGGTTCCCACTCATAGTGACCCTGCACGGGGTTTCCAAGGCTATAAATCTTTACGGGAGCAGAAAGCCTCATCTTTCTCCCGCAGAACAGCTGGTAGTTTCGAACTGCTGACCTTGGTGGTTCACAGCCTAATTCATAACCGCTACGTAGAGGAAAGACTAATTGCTAGAGATAGACATTCTGTTTGGTAAAGTGGAGGACCAACAGAAACAAAGGAAGAGTTGACACAATGGTGGCAACAGTGGAGTCCAACATATTAGTGATCATGAAGAAGGTTCAGGACCAGGTGACGTTTCCTGCTGTTACACATAAGGTCACGATGAGTTGAAACCAACTGGCCAGCAACAAACAGTATTAGCAAGATAGAAAAGGAGCAGAGACTTACCAATCAGCCAGCTCTCTTCTTGAGCCACTGACCAAGACAGTAAGGAAGAGACCCAGATCCTGTCTTCGGTGGGAAGAAGGAGGTCAGGAGATGAAAGAGCTGGTGGAGGAAGAACCTACTCCTCTTCCACCTAACCAGAGATGCAAAAGAATTCTGGCACATCTTTCCCAACCCCTCAGAGCACTTCTGTCCCCATACCTCCACTGTCCTCTTCCTTCCCTCCCTTGTCTGGAGTCTCCCCACCCATGGTGTCTAGCTCTCAGAACTTCCCTTGCGTGGTCATTAAAATCTTGATCATGCAGTTTCCTACCTGTCAGGAAGGTTTGATTTTGCAGTCCATATGCAGGGCACTAAGGAGCTCTTCCTGGCACATGCAGATGGCCTCATGCTCTGAGAGGCTATCGATGCCAGCAATGAGCAGAGCATTATATATACTACTGTGATGAAATAATAGTTTCTAGTCCCAGGCAGGACAGAGAGAAACCTAGAAGTGATTCAGGAAGTTCCCAGGGTAGTGGAGTGAGGGCAGGGTGCTGGGGCTGAGTCCCAGAAGCTCAGGTTCCTTTGGGGATGGTTTCCCTGGAATCCAGTGAGCTCAGTAGACGGCATCACCTTTAACTGACTTGAATTTGAAGGCTGTGTGACTGCTTGGACAAGTTACTTAAGACTTCAATTTCTCATCTGTAAAATGATGGTAAGAATACTCCTTCTCTTATAGTGGGCTGGTAAATGCTTTGCAACTAGCTCGTAAAAAAAAACACAGGAACAAAAGAAACCTCTGATATTATAGCATTTGCCAATTTCCATAGTGTCAGTATTTCCACCATGGTCAATTTCAAGCTACTACCATGACTTCAGTGATCGTGGGTTGGGAAGAGATATGCACAATCAGCTCTGTGGAGCAGGCTCCGGCACACCATTGTAACCCATCCAAGGACCACTGTCACCAGGGAACGCACAGAAAGTGCTGAGTACGGAACCTGGCACACACCAGCCGGGACCTCCTTGCTCTCCAGAACGCAACTAATTGATCCACTGAATTTCTGGTGGAAGCAAATTACAAATAATATTCAAATAATATAAGGCTTTCTTCCCTGACTCTTATTCAATTGCTCAGAGCACCTTCTTGGAAGTAACCCACAGCCAATGCTTTTGTGTCTCAAGGGAGCCTCTTAGATGTTTCCCTCCCGGCCATGGGGCAGCCCCATCTCAGACTTTACAGTCACAGTAAACCGACCGGGCAGGTACCACGGCACTCTCACCAACATTCAATACACAAAGCATCGTTTTATTTTAAGCAAGTTCCTAATGTGTTTGTTCCCTTCCTAAGCAACAGCTATGCTGCTGGCCACATTCAACAAAGGAACAAAGTCACATTGTTCAAAGCAAACAACTCCAGTATCAGTTGGAACAAATATACAATCGCACCCCCAGACCTCAATCTCCAAACCCAGGTGGACAAAGCTGAGTGAAAAGGTTCAAGGCCACAGGCAGCAAAACACACTTTTATCTGCTTTCAGGAGGCCGCTATCAAGAATGGCTTTTATGTGATTTTTTTTTTTTTCTTCCCTCCCCCAACTGTTTCTAATATCCTTTTAGGAACCTGAAAATAGCATGTCTTGCTTTACTGATGGGATTCTGTTCCAGGTGACTTTGACTGATTTATTTTTTCCCTCACCACCCCCTGTGTTTAGAGGCAGACAAAGAGGTTTCCTTTTTTTTTCCTCTGTTCATTTTTGAAGGACCCTGGTGTAAGACTGTATGGTCTCACCACTGTAAATTCAGTCTTCCCATCTGTTGGACTCGACAATTACTTGGGAATATTCCACCATTAAATATCCTATGATTCTGCGAACATCAACCCCTTTCTGGTCTCCCCCCACAAGGTAACCTCGGACAGATTGGAAGAGACTTTAATGCACAGAAAGACTTTGACCCACTTGCAGACAAGTTAGGTGGACTATTTTCAGGCTTCTGGTAGACCGAGGTGATAGGTGCTCAGGAACCTTCTAGAGAGCTAGTCCTGCAGGTGATTTGATTGTGGTCACTCTGTAACAGCCAGAGTGCTGGACAAGGTCCTACCAAGTAGAGAAAATGAAATCAGACTGGCCCTTCCTTCGTGAGCCCTGAAAAATGGTGCGTACATTTGTTTTAGTGACTCTAAAACAGCAATTGGTTACTTACCAGGCACCTAGTTAAGAAATGCTCACGGTCTACTGGAGACTACTAGGTGCTGTGGAAAAGTCCTGGGGAGCCTCACTGTGGAGCCTAAAGGCAGGACTGACAGTCTGCCTGAGGGGACAGGAGGGTGGGCTAGAAAGATTCCAAGGCAGAAGGGCTGTGTCTGCAGATGCAATGGGGTCTCTATGGGCACGAAAGGAAGGGAAGCAATTCCAGGTGGAGGGAACAGCTTGGACGAAGGGACGGAAGCAGGAAGATCATAGCCTTGACTTTGTGTAGTCTACACTTCCTGCACAAGGAGCTCTGGTAGCGTAGTGGTTACGAATCGGGCTGCGAACCTTAAGGTCAGCGGTTCGAAACTACCAGCCGCTCCGCGGGAGAAAGATGAGGCT
>NW_006408637.1:6109680-6158997 GCF_000296735.1 Chrysochloris asiatica
ACAGCTTGTCATGAGCCACACAATCGAAAGCCTTTGCATAGTCAATAAAGCACAGGTAAACATCTTTCTGATATTCTCTGCTTTCAGCCAAGATCACTTATTATAATAGTTTATATGATTCATAAATTATCTTTATGTATACACAGATATGTGCACAAGAGTAAGCCAAAGTGTTGCTACTTAGGTTCTAGTTCATACAGACACTGTTTTATTCCAAACAAAGTATGTTTAAACATGTTTGTGGTCAAGTAGATGGCTGCAGACACGTTCTCCCAGGAATACAATTGTCTTAGTCTCAATAGAACGAGCCCTGGTTATATCGCGGGTTACAACTTGGTCTGCTAACAAAGAGGTCCTCAGTTCAAATCTACCAGCTGCTCCACGGGAGAAAGATGAGGCTTTTTACTCTTGTAAAGTCTCGGTGGCACATAACCACCAGCATTACCAGTCTCAAGAGGCCATCTTCAGAAAAAGGCCCAAATTAAAACAGTAGTTTAGTCTCCAAGGGGATCTGTTGGACTAATTCAGTTCAAGGTAGAGAGGTTGGCTTAGAATGTTATGGTGACTTTTTTAGGATAATTTTCTCAATGGATACAGGAAGATCATGGGGGCTTATTAAGTGAAAAAATTGAAAACTGCATTCATTGGTGAGAAAAATGCCAGGAAAGTTGTCCTGGAAAATTTCCTTTTTCCCCCATCATGCCAATGCACCTGCTTATTCTTTGAGGATAACATAGGCTTATCCCAGGAGAATTTCTTTGGGAAAAGTTACCTCACCCTGCAGCCCTGATCTTGCTCATTCAGACATTTTTTTGTTCCCTAAATTCAAAGAACATTTTTAAAAGAAACATGATTTAAGTCCCTCGAGGATGCCAAAACTGCTCTTTTTGACGTGGTGTAAATTGAAGAGTGTAGACTTCTTCAGGGAAGGGTTAGAGAGAGTTAAACACTGTCTTCAGAAGTGTAGAGACTTAGGTGGAAGGTAAGTCGAGAAAAAATAGCTTCACGTGTTGATCCTTTTGTTTCATAAAGCTTTCTAGGATTTTGTAACAATGCCTTCGATGCACCCTCATATACACACTATCCAGTAGCATTTGACAGAAAGCATTTCTTTCCATTTTCCCCAGGCACATGGGTCATCAGAGTCCTGTAGATTGGTTTTGCTGTTGATGTTACTTGTTCATTTCCCTCATCCCATTGTTCAGTTTCCCAAAGGCTCATCCCTCACTTCAGTTTTGTATTTACAGACATATAATCTAATAAGTAATACCACAGGGACAAGACATATTTTAGTGATAAGGACTAGAAAAATCAACCAAAAGTCAATTGAAAGTAAAATTCCTTCAAGAACTAAGATGAGCATTAAAACATAGGGAAAAAAATCTTGATGTGTATTTGTCTACTGCATTCAGAAGAAACATAGAGAAATGGCACAAACCAGCAGATGGACCATGTTCAAGGGGCAAACACATGAAAAAGGCCAGCTCTGAAACACTGGCCCCTTTATTCACATGTTTTGTAAACCTCAGGTAGAGAAGAGACTACAATAGGAAACTGACCTTCACATGATGCCCTAATCCAAATTAGATCTCAGATATCACTGGTTTACAAGGCACACATTTCAGGGTTCATTTTAGATCAGAATTCCCCAGTACTCCCATACTTTTGCCTTCTTTTCCTGTTTCTCTGCAAAACCAAACATACTTTGCTCTCCAGCTTCACAAAGAACAAATGATTCCAAGAGGAAATCACTTCACAGCAAGTGAGCCCTGGGAAGAATTAAAGACTGAGGAGCCCTTGTAATGAGATTAAGGAAAAATGTTTTTGTGCATCCAACTCAGACTCATCCTCTGTGCATGTAGGAAGCCAAAACAAACATGGGCATTGTTTTGGGAAGGAAAAGGTTAACAAGCTATGAAAACAAAATTAAAGATCTTTTCAAAGCGTGACCCTCAGCAGAATGTGTCCCATGCAGACTGCCAGGGCCGCAGCGTCTTCAGTCTCCTTTGCCATTTTTCCAGAGGCTTGGGAAGAGCGGTGCGGCTGTGATGTGCCCAGCAGATGAGGAGGAAATCACACTCCAGTGCATCTGGCAGAGGCCGAACAGTGGGGTCAGGGGCTGGGTGCAAGGACTCTGAGCTCTTTGGCCCCTTCTTAGAAACAAGCTTGGAGTAAATTCTTTGTGGATCAAGCAGAGTTTGGAGCACATTCATTCATCTCCCCCTCTGGCAAAAGCACTCCTGGGGAAATTGAAATTCGAAGCTTGTTCCTGGGTTTTGGTCTCCTGATGGCCGCAATGTAGGGCCTGTGCCTCAGTGGTTTTCAGTTTTTCCATTAAAACTATGGGGCGACCACTGAGGACTAGCTCTGGAAATAAAGGTGAAAGGGTCCATTCTTGCCTTTTAGGGTCTCACACTTTGATGAAGAAACAGATATGCAAATTGTTATTGCTGTTGTTACGTGCCTTCAAGTCAGTTCTGACTCCAAACCACCCTATCTAGGGTTTCTGAGGAGCAGCTGGTGGGTTTGAACCCCCAAATGCAGGTCATTAATATGTCACTGCTGTTGTTACTACGTTCTGACTCGAGGACGGTAGGATCAGCACTGGACTGGGAGCCACAAAGTCATCAGTTCAAACCCAGTAGCTGCTCCTTGGAAATGCTATACAGGGTTGCTATGAGTCAGAACTGACTGGACGGCACTTAACAACAACAAGAAGTCAGTTAGCAGGCCAGTGCTCATCCTAAAGCACCACACATGGAGTCCGATCTTCATTGTTGTTGTGTGCGGTTGAATCGTTTCCGACTCATAATGACCCTACTTAGGGTTTCCAAGGAGCGACTAGTGAGTTTGAACCACTGATCTTGCAATCCAAACTGACCTTGAGGTTGTGTGTTTATCCTATAGCACCACACCAGGACTCTGATCCTTATTATGTTGTTGTTGTTGTTAAGTGCCGTCAAGTCGATTCTGACCTATAGCGACCTTGTTTCTGAGGAGCAGCTGGTGAGCTTGAACCGCCGACCTTGCAGTTCAAACGGCTTTGCAGTCTGGCGCATTAACTCACAGCGCCACACCAGGATTCTATGATTCTTACTATAGTATACAATTCATATTGATGCAGTAAGGAACAAACAGAGCAGTGATGTAACTTTCATCCGGTGATATGAGTTACTCCAATTGGAAAAGCTTTTGTCTCCATGTTGGTGGCCTCAGTCTCTGACAGGTTGTTGTTATGTGCCGTGGAGTCGGTTCTGACTCATAGTGACCCTGTACAGGGTTGCTATGGGTCGGAACCGACTCGACGGCACTTAACAACAACAACAACACTTCCTGCACAACCTTGTGAGTTCACCAATTGGTTAAGAAATTAATTGTTAAGTGCTTTCTGGGGTCCTAGATCTATCATGAGGTGTTTCAATGGTAGAATTCTTCCATGAAGCAGACCCAGGTTCAATTTCCAGCCAGCACGTCTCATAGACATCTACCAACTATCTGTGGGTGGAGGCTGCCATGTTGCTATGCTACTGAGCAGCTTTCAGTGGAGGTGCCAGACCAAAATAGCCTAGGAAGAAAGGCCTGGAGATCTGCTTCTGAAAATCAGTCAATGCATCGTAATGGTCAGACCTCCACTCTGCATGGGGTTGCCATGAGTTGGGGGTCTAACTTGGGAGTAGCTAATGCTATGGGTTAAAGAACGGAACTGCAAAGTCTGTTTGAAAGACAAGGTTGCTGGTTCAAGCTCACCATCCACTCCTTGGAAACCCTATACAGGGTTGCTATGAGTCAGGACTGACCCACTGCACTTATAACAACAGCCATAAGAGATGGGGAGAAGCACTACGGTGGCCAATAAGCCGTGTGAGAAGTTCCACTGAGTGAGTGCACACTGACCCTTCCCTCTCTCCCATGCTCAGCCTCCACTGTCAGAAGTGACACCCTCTCCTTCAAACTCTCAACTCAGGCATTGACAGCATCAGCGATTTTTGCTATTAGCCATGACTTGTGAGACCTCTTTAACTTGTCTTGAACTCTTAGACTTTAAAAGGCTATTTAAGTCTTTGTTGCGGAATGTTGTTGAGTAGGTTCTGACTCATAGAACCCCTGTCTAGGGTTTCCAAGGAGCAACTGGTGGTGGGTTTGAATCACTGACCTCGTGGTTCGCAGGCCAGTGCTGAGCCTACAGCACCACACCAGAACTCTCTACGTTCTATTCATGCTGAAGTCAACTTGATTGCCTTCTAACTTACATATAGTGAGATGCATAGAATTTAGTGTACACATTGATAGCAAATGTATACAAACTATGTAATCATACATCTGTGTACAGGGTCCTGGTATGGCACTGTAGGATATGCACTGGACTGCTAATCACAAGATCGACAGCTCAAAACCACCATCTGCTCCTAGGAAACCCTAACAGCGTCGTTATGAGTCGGAACCAACTCGACGGCATTTAACCTCCCACCGAATCAGGATATAGAGCATCTTCATTACTTCAGAAAGTTCCTGCTTGTTTTTTGCCATCATCACCCCTTTCCCATCTCCACATAACTCAGAACAACCACAGATCTGATTTCTATCATCTGAGTTAGTGTTTCCTCTTCTAAAATGCCATCTGAGGCCATCATATTATATATATTCTTTCATGTCTGGCTTCTGTTGCTCAGTAGAATGCTTTTTCAAGTTTCATCAGTTCTGTGTATATCAGCAATTTGTTTCTTTTTACTGACAAGCAGCATTAAAAGGGAGCCCTAGTGTGGCACCATAGGGTAAGCACAGGACTTCAAGGCCGGTTTGAACCACAGGGTAGATGGTTCAAACTCACCAGCTACTCCTTGGAAACCCTGTACTGGGTTGCTCTGAGTCGAAACAACTCAATGGCACTTAACAACAACAATCTCATTAAAAGATAAAAGTTGCTGTGCAGTCAACGTTGATGTCTGGCAATGCCCTGTGCATCCTGGTAGAGCGGGGTTCCGGAGGGTTTTCTATGGCCGAGTTGTCGGAAGCAGTCTTGTCTTCCGAGATGCCTCTGGGGCGTGTACTGGAACCTGCAACCTTTTGGTTGGTAGCCTAGTGTGTTAGCTGTTTGCATCATGCAGGTACTCCTATGAGGGGCTTGCTTAGTCAAGATAGGGGTCTGATTCAGTCTTTTCCTGTGATTTGTAATTGTCATCTCTAGCAAGACATAGATAGTGAAGCTTTTTGGAAGTACAGGCATTGGACCTTCTCTGGTCAGTGGGGTCATATCAGGAAGGTGAGTGTGTGCACTAAGAACTGGCTAGGAGAGGTTTGGGGTGTGACTGTCACTCCACGTTCCTCTTGCTCCCTGCCCTGGGACTACAGCTGTCTTTGTTGTCTACTGCCTGGGCTGGTCCTGGATTGACAGGCTGGGGCAGGCTGTGCACTGTGACCCCGGGACAAGCTAGGAACACACAGGATTCCAAGGAAGGATGGCTCCCAGAGTCACTTACGTAGTCATCTCGCCTTGGATGAACCCTGTATGAGCATGAGTCAATGGTGAGTCAGTGGCCAATCATGAGAAACCACCATTGAACAACAGAGCTTCTGTGAGCCTTCTTGAGGAGGTCCAGGTACTCACACTTGGGACTTCCACCTGACGGCCTCATTTGAGATCTCCCAAAGAGTTGGTTTGCTTTTGTTTGTTCTGGACCTCTAAGGCAATTAGCTAAATTATTTGAATGCATCATCTACTGCTATGTTGTTGTTAAGTGTCATCCAGTCAATTCTAACTTAAAGTGATCATGTATAGGGTTTCCAAGGAGCTACTGGTGGGTTTGAACTGCTGACCTTGTGGTTAGCAGTCCAGTGCTTATCCTACAGCGCCACATCAGGACTCCATATTTACTGCTCTGTTTGCCATTGAGTCGGTACCAACTCATAGCGACCCTCCATAGGGTTTCCAAAGAGTGGCTGATGAGCTTGAACCACTCATCTGGCAGTTCAAACTGACCTTGTGGCCCAGTACTTATCCTACAGTGCTACACCAGGACTCCATATTTACTGCTATGTTGTTGTTGTTGTGAAGTGCCGTCGAGTCGATTCCTACCCATAGTGACCCTGTATAGGGTTTCCAAGGAGTAGCTGGTGAGCTTGAACCACTGACTTTGCAGTTCAAGAGGCTTTGCAGTCTGACGCATTAGCCCACAGTGCCACACCGGGACTCCATCTACTGCTATAGTACTTCTGTTTATCAACCACCGACTTCCTCCTTAACCCACAGCAAGCTGACTTCATCAAATCAATCCATCACCCAGGACAAGATGCTCCAAACACACACAGTTGTCTTCACTTTGCATAGTCAAATGTACACATTTGTGAAGGGAATCTAGAAATGTACACATGTTGTGAAGGGAATCTAGAACTGTCTTTTTGCAATTGAATTTCCCATTGTTGATATTGTTAGGTGCCATCAAGTCAATTATGACTCATAGTGGCCCAAAGACCAACAGAACCAAACACGGCCTGGTCCTGTACCATTCTCATAATTGTGGCTCTGTTTGAACCCATGTGGCAGCCCCTGTGCCAGTCCATTCTCACTGAGGGTCTTCCTCTTTTTCGCTGACCCTCCACTTTACCAAGCATGATGTTCTTCTCCAGGGACTGGCCCCTCGTGATAACATGCCCAACGTATGAGAGACGGAGTCTCACCATCCTCCCTTCTAAGGATTATGTGGCTGTACTTCTGCCAAGACAGATTTGTTCATTTTTCTGACAGTCCATGTATGTATAGTCAATATTCTTTACCAATACCGTAATTCAAATGCTTCGATGCTTCTTCAGTCTTACTCATTGTCCATGTTTTACATGCCTATGAAATGAATGAAAACATCACGACTTGGGCTAGGCACACTTGGGTGAGGTATACTTTGCTTTTTCCTTAAGGTGACATCTTTCCTTTTTAACTTTTTTTTTTTTAGTGTTTTATTGTGAATTATGTGATAGTTTACATGGAGAACATTAGTTTCATATTCATCCTATGGTATATCGTTTCATTGCCGTGGTTACAATCCCCTCCATGCATCATCAACCAACCACAGGGTACACCCTGAAAGCCTGCCCGCGGTCATGAGCTCACAGCCCGGCTCCCTCTCTGTGTCTAAAGTCCCCAGCCATTCCATCTCTCCATGTCATCTTCTCTGCCTCCATCTCTGGCGTCACTGCTTCTCTGGGTAGGGTTCTGCTGTCCACTCTTCTCCCTTGATGGTCCTAGGGACCTCCGCTCCTAGACTGCAAAGTTAATCACTCCCCTCCTTGCTATAAAACGTCTACCTTTACATTTCCAACCCTCACAATCAGTCCTGATAACAATTATTCACTATTGTATCACAAGAGACCCATCTGCATTTCCTTTCCTCAGCCCCACATAGACAGATTGGATACTACTCAGTGGAGATTCTATCTTCCTCCACACCCTCTGGATCTCTCAGTTCCCTCTTGAAAGCTTGTAGGCCAGTCACTTCTTGCCTTTGTAGCCCCCTCACTTTGGGTAGCCAATGTCCAAGTTGCCCATCCCCGTCGATTTAACATTTTAAAGAGACATTTTACACAGTTTGATTTCTTGATTTTCATGGTCCTTAATTGTGGCATCCAAATGAAATAAAATCCTTGACAGTGTCCATGTTGTCTGCCTTTAGTCGATGTTGCTTATTAGCCCAGCTGTGAGGCTTTTTGTTTTCTTTATGTTGAGGTGTAATCCATACTGAAGGCTGTAGTCTTTGATCTTCATTTGTAAATATTTCAAATCCTCTTTGCTTTCAGCAAGCCAGATTGTGTCATCTGCCTTATCTCAGGTTGTTAATGAGTCTTCCTCTCATCTTGATGCCATGTTCTTCATATAACCCAGCTTCTTGGATTATTTGCTCGGCATACAGATTGAGTTAGCATGATGAAAGAATACACTTCCAACACACACTTTTCCTGACTGTAACTCCGACAATATTTCCTCCACATGCACAATTCCTCCCCTAAACAGCAGCCAGGCAGCCAGCAGATAGTGGCTGCCCTCGGTCATTGCTAGGAAGATAAAGGGCTGTTATAGAGGAGGCAGCTCCCTGCCTATTACATCGGTGAGGTTGGGAGTGTCAAAAGGGTGATGTGTCATTGCCCTCTGCCCAGTCAGAAGATAATAATAGTAATCTTCGGCCGTCATAAACGTCTGCTCCGTTTTCTTCTGGATCAAGTTTGCATACATTCTAAGCCTGAAAGTCAAAGAAAAATGAAATCTTACATGTAAACATGACCTTTCAATCACTTGTAAAAGGAATCCTCTGTCTTTCATCAGCACAGCGGTCTTGCTTGGAATGCTCTTGGGCTGGGAGTTGTGAAGAATTGCCGTAGATAGGAAGAAGTGTTTGCTCTGAAATTCAATGAACTGTCAGCATTGCTGTTTGAGATAGGATGAGTCACTCTTCCTAAGCAAATGGGCATTGGGGGGGGGGGTTGGTGTAAGCTTCCAAGATTAATAGTGATTGATAAGCTGCCGGCAGGCCAGGACTGAAGCCTCCAAATCCTTCCCCTACCCACACACACTGTTACGTGAAAGTATAATACAGAGGCGGTGGGGTATAATGTGAGTGTGTGAATGATGCTGTCAAGATTTTGTTTGTATCCTTTTCTTTCATATCTGTAACTTTCACTGGATTCTAAGCTAGGAAAAGCTGGGACTGTAGTTTCCATTTCTTCTCTCCTGCTTTGTCCAAATTAGCGCCAAAAGGGAGAAGAAAGGACACTATTTAGTACCATATGCTCGTTGCTGTCAGCTGCTGTTGAGGGCACCCTCAGCATGTGAGACCCCATGCACAGTGGAACAAAACACTGCTCAGTCCTTCACCAACCCCATGACTGTTTGCAGATCAAACCATGTGATCCATAGGGTTTTTATTGACTGATTTTCTTAATAGATCACCAAACCTTCCTTTCTATTTTGTTTTAGTCTGGAAGCTCCGCTCAGACTTGTTCAGCATTGTGGTAACGTACAAGGCTCCAACAGATGGGTGTTAGCTGCAGGTGCATGCTGGGTCTCCTGAATTGTTGTTGCTGTTAGGTTAGGTGCCATTGAGTCGGTTCCAACTCATAGTGACACAATACACAACAGAACAAAACACTGCCCAGTCCCGCACTGTCCTCACAACCATTGTTTAGCTTGAACCAACTGCTGCTGCCTCTGTGTCAGTCCGTCTCATTGGGGACCCTCCACTTTACCAAGAGTGATGTCCTTCTCCAGGAACTGGTCCCTTCTGATACTGTGCTCAAAGTATGAGAGATGAAGTCAAGTCATCCTGGTTTCTAAGGAGAATTCCAGCTGTACTTCTTCCAACACTGATTGATTTGTTCTTCTGGCAGTCCATGGAACTTTTAATATTCTTCTCCAACGCCACAACTCAAATGCATCAACTCTTGTATGATCTTTAGTCCTTGTCCAACTTTCATATCCATATGTTGTTGCTAAGTGCTTTTCCAACTCATAGCGACCCTGTATAGGATTTGTAAGGAGCAACTGGTGAGTTTGAACCACCGACCTTGTGGTTGAGTACTTCTCCAACAGCGCCATACCAGGACTATCAAAAATACCATGGCTCAGATCTGCATATCGCAGGTTGTTAATGAGTCTTCCTCCAATCCTGATGCCACGTTTTTCTTCATAGAACCCAGCTTCTCAGATTATTTGGTTGAATAAGTATGGTGAAAGAATTCACCCCTGTTGCACATCTTTCTTCATTTTAAACCATTCAGTGTTCCCATGTTCTGTTCAAACAACTGCCTCTTGGTCCAGGTACAGATTCCTCATGAACACAATTAAGTGTTCCGGAATACTCATACTTCGCAATGTTGTCCACAGCTTGTCATGAGCCACACAATCGAAAGCCTTTGCATAGTCAATAAAGCACAGGTAAACATCTTTCTGATATTCTCTGCTTTCAGCCAAGATCACTTATTATAATAGTTTATATGATTCATAAATTATCTTTATGTATACACAGATATGTGCACAAGAGTAAGCCAAAGTGTTGCTACTTAGGTTCTAGTTCATACAGACACTGTTTTATTCCAAACAAAGTATGTTTAAACATGTTTGTGGTCAAGTAGATGGCTGCAGACACGTTCTCCCAGGAATACAATTGTCTTAGTCTCAATAGAACGAGCCCTGGTTATATCGCGGGTTACAACTTGGTCTGCTAACAAAGAGGTCCTCAGTTCAAATCTACCAGCTGCTCCACGGGAGAAAGATGAGGCTTTTTACTCTTGTAAAGTCTCGGTGGCACATAACCACCAGCATTACCAGTCTCAAGAGGCCATCTTCAGAAAAAGGCCCAAATTAAAACAGTAGTTTAGTCTCCAAGGGGATCTGTTGGACTAATTCAGTTCAAGGTAGAGAGGTTGGCTTAGAATGTTATGGTGACTTTTTTAGGATAATTTTCTCAATGGATACAGGAAGATCATGGGGGCTTATTAAGTGAAAAAATTGAAAACTGCATTCATTGGTGAGAAAAATGCCAGGAAAGTTGTCCTGGAAAATTTCCTTTTTCCCCCATCATGCCAATGCACCTGCTTATTCTTTGAGGATAACATAGGCTTATCCCAGGAGAATTTCTTTGGGAAAAGTTACCTCACCCTGCAGCCCTGATCTTGCTCATTCAGACATTTTTTTGTTCCCTAAATTCAAAGAACATTTTTAAAAGAAACATGATTTAAGTCCCTCGAGGATGCCAAAACTGCTCTTTTTGACGTGGTGTAAATTGAAGAGTGTAGACTTCTTCAGGGAAGGGTTAGAGAGAGTTAAACACTGTCTTCAGAAGTGTAGAGACTTAGGTGGAAGGTAAGTCGAGAAAAAATAGCTTCACGTGTTGATCCTTTTGTTTCATAAAGCTTTCTAGGATTTTGTAACAATGCCTTCGATGCACCCTCATATACACACTATCCAGTAGCATTTGACAGAAAGCATTTCTTTCCATTTTCCCCAGGCACATGGGTCATCAGAGTCCTGTAGATTGGTTTTGCTGTTGATGTTACTTGTTCATTTCCCTCATCCCATTGTTCAGTTTCCCAAAGGCTCATCCCTCACTTCAGTTTTGTATTTACAGACATATAATCTAATAAGTAATACCACAGGGACAAGACATATTTTAGTGATAAGGACTAGAAAAATCAACCAAAAGTCAATTGAAAGTAAAATTCCTTCAAGAACTAAGATGAGCATTAAAACATAGGGAAAAAAATCTTGATGTGTATTTGTCTACTGCATTCAGAAGAAACATAGAGAAATGGCACAAACCAGCAGATGGACCATGTTCAAGGGGCAAACACATGAAAAAGGCCAGCTCTGAAACACTGGCCCCTTTATTCACATGTTTTGTAAACCTCAGGTAGAGAAGAGACTACAATAGGAAACTGACCTTCACATGATGCCCTAATCCAAATTAGATCTCAGATATCACTGGTTTACAAGGCACACATTTCAGGGTTCATTTTAGATCAGAATTCCCCAGTACTCCCATACTTTTGCCTTCTTTTCCTGTTTCTCTGCAAAACCAAACATACTTTGCTCTCCAGCTTCACAAAGAACAAATGATTCCAAGAGGAAATCACTTCACAGCAAGTGAGCCCTGGGAAGAATTAAAGACTGAGGAGCCCTTGTAATGAGATTAAGGAAAAATGTTTTTGTGCATCCAACTCAGACTCATCCTCTGTGCATGTAGGAAGCCAAAACAAACATGGGCATTGTTTTGGGAAGGAAAAGGTTAACAAGCTATGAAAACAAAATTAAAGATCTTTTCAAAGCGTGACCCTCAGCAGAATGTGTCCCATGCAGACTGCCAGGGCCGCAGCGTCTTCAGTCTCCTTTGCCATTTTTCCAGAGGCTTGGGAAGAGCGGTGCGGCTGTGATGTGCCCAGCAGATGAGGAGGAAATCACACTCCAGTGCATCTGGCAGAGGCCGAACAGTGGGGTCAGGGGCTGGGTGCAAGGACTCTGAGCTCTTTGGCCCCTTCTTAGAAACAAGCTTGGAGTAAATTCTTTGTGGATCAAGCAGAGTTTGGAGCACATTCATTCATCTCCCCCTCTGGCAAAAGCACTCCTGGGGAAATTGAAATTCGAAGCTTGTTCCTGGGTTTTGGTCTCCTGATGGCCGCAATGTAGGGCCTGTGCCTCAGTGGTTTTCAGTTTTTCCATTAAAACTATGGGGCGACCACTGAGGACTAGCTCTGGAAATAAAGGTGAAAGGGTCCATTCTTGCCTTTTAGGGTCTCACACTTTGATGAAGAAACAGATATGCAAATTGTTATTGCTGTTGTTACGTGCCTTCAAGTCAGTTCTGACTCCAAACCACCCTATCTAGGGTTTCTGAGGAGCAGCTGGTGGGTTTGAACCCCCAAATGCAGGTCATTAATATGTCACTGCTGTTGTTACTACGTTCTGACTCGAGGACGGTAGGATCAGCACTGGACTGGGAGCCACAAAGTCATCAGTTCAAACCCAGTAGCTGCTCCTTGGAAATGCTATACAGGGTTGCTATGAGTCAGAACTGACTGGACGGCACTTAACAACAACAAGAAGTCAGTTAGCAGGCCAGTGCTCATCCTAAAGCACCACACATGGAGTCCGATCTTCATTGTTGTTGTGTGCGGTTGAATCGTTTCCGACTCATAATGACCCTACTTAGGGTTTCCAAGGAGCGACTAGTGAGTTTGAACCACTGATCTTGCAATCCAAACTGACCTTGAGGTTGTGTGTTTATCCTATAGCACCACACCAGGACTCTGATCCTTATTATGTTGTTGTTGTTGTTAAGTGCCGTCAAGTCGATTCTGACCTATAGCGACCTTGTTTCTGAGGAGCAGCTGGTGAGCTTGAACCGCCGACCTTGCAGTTCAAACGGCTTTGCAGTCTGGCGCATTAACTCACAGCGCCACACCAGGATTCTATGATTCTTACTATAGTATACAATTCATATTGATGCAGTAAGGAACAAACAGAGCAGTGATGTAACTTTCATCCGGTGATATGAGTTACTCCAATTGGAAAAGCTTTTGTCTCCATGTTGGTGGCCTCAGTCTCTGACAGGTTGTTGTTATGTGCCGTGGAGTCGGTTCTGACTCATAGTGACCCTGTACAGGGTTTCCGAGGCTGTAAATCTTTACAGGAGCAGAAAACCTCATCTTTCTCCTGCGGAACAGCTAGTAGTTTCAAACTGCTGACAGTGAGATTAGCAGCCCGATTTGTAACCACTACACTTCCAGAGCTCTCTCCCCAGACGTCATGGACTCTGACTTGTGGTGACTTCAAATGTGTCCAAGCAGAACTGTGCTCCGTAGAGTTTTCAATGGCTCATCTTTCAGGCCTTTCTCCCAAAATGCCTTGGGGTAGACTCAGAGCTTCAACCTTTTGTTTAGTAGCTGGGCATTTGTACTATCTCACAGCACCTTGAGTGGTTCTGAAACTCACCTTCATGTGCTAGGCTGACTCCCAGAAGTAGAGACCACCTCCCCACCCCACGTCCACTTGGAGCTACTATGATGATGTGGGTGACAGGCCACGATGAAGTAATCAGCACTGGTTCTCTGTCACCCTTCATCAGAAAGGATTGCCCACGCCCATGAGGAATCAGCCTGGCTTTGTTTAACGCTGCGCACACAGACCCCAGCACTTAATCACCCAGGCTGGTGCTGATGATGATAAGAGAGTTTTTATAAACTGAATCAAGAGCCCAAGAGAGATAAACAGATTAGAGTGTCAAGATGTCTACAGCAGGTCCCGTGACAAGGCATCCAGTTTCCCCAGCAAGACTTAAAATCTTACTTGTCACATAAATGTCTCCGCTCTGCCTTGCCAAGGAGTTCTATTCTTGGCATTTCATATGAACTTCTTGAACTTTGTTCAGACTGAGACAGTGCCGTTTATTCTTGATGTTGCCACGATTATTTTGTACTTAAGATATCACAGCCCTGGCTAGTGAGTCTCAACTTCTGACCTGATGAAGTTCATTTCCATAGATCTCAAGGTAAGTCTGTCGGAAGACCCCTGGTCAGCGCTGGTTCTGAGAGGACACACACAGTGAGCAGCAACTGGTGTTTTAATGGTGTTTTAATCTCACTGTTAGATGATAACCCCAATCTTTGATGAGTATTTTAGAAGTAGAGGAGAAATTTGGCAACACTTTTAAATAACCTTGGTGTGGAACATCTTAATTCAAAAGAACTACTAACTAATTCAACTTTTGGCTAAGTAATTAACTTCCAGTTAACTATGAAGTCTCAGGAGTGTTGGTCTTCTAATGTGAACTTAATCAGGCTTTTTATTTCCAGAATGATCTATGAGATTTGAATTTTCCATTTTGATAAAGCGCTTATGTCATTATTCACAGTATTCATACATACAATTTCATTGAATGTATTCAGCCAGCCTTGAATTATTCGGAACAAAAATTATTAATCCTAGACCAGTTTGCTGTCACGATTCTGGGTTACTTCCTTTCTTTATTCGTGCCTCATCCACCCCCAACCTCCCAGTCAGGAGTTCTGTTGTACTGAATATCATTACAGTTAACCCAGGATGTGTCTTATGGGAGACTGTAAAAGTGGAGTCCTGGTGTGGTGCTGCAGGTTAATGCCCTGGACGGCAAGGTTGCTTTGAACCACAAGATCAGTGGTTCAGGCTCACCAGCCGCTCCTCAGAAACCCTGTACTGTTGGAACTGACTCAATGACACTTCGCACCAACACCAACTCCACAATGGACAAAGAGGATCAAGATCAACAGCCCAAGGTGGAGGTCAGACATACCTCCGCTCTCCTTTTTACCAGCCATGCCTTTCACAGCGCTCTACTTCTCTGTTGGGTTTGATGATTTGTTGCAATGGTCACACTGAACTCATAGACAATACTCATGACTCTGGGGTGGAGTAGGGAAGTCTGGATCTGGAGTAGATCCGGATACGGTTCTTCAGTTAGGATAGCCTCTTCTCAGGAGTGCCCTCAGCCCAGCCTCTGCCTGTTTGGACAAGTGTTACACAACTCCTTTAGCTTCACTAACAACTACCCAGAGGTACCCTCCTGCACCAGTAGACCTTGGTCAGAAGGTACTCAGCACTCTCATTTTGTGGATAGGCAAGCCTCGTTCCACCAACAAGTACCCAGCGGCACCCTTTCCACCAGGAAACCTCCTGCTTACAGGCTTTAGCTCTCACGTGCTCCGTCATCAGTGAGCCTGGCTCAGTCAAGGGTTGGAGGCATCTTACTCCACCAGAAAGCCTCCTGCCTGAAGGTGCTCAGTTTCTCACTCCTGAGCCAGGTAGCCCGCTGCTCCATGTCCGGAACATGTTCTGGTTCGGTTGCCTCTGCTGCCACCTCTTGTTGTTCTTGCTGTCTCTAGTATTATAGCCCTCTCTCTTTATCTCTCGGTTCTAGAAGGTTTTCAGGCAGGGATCCTGGGGCTGAAACCTACTCTCTAATCCCAGCTCTTCTTTCTTGGTGGCAGTCAGGTTCCCTCTCGGCTAGCTTTCCCACCCCCTTGGATCTCTTCTAAGATAATGGTATGACACCACCCTATCCCTGTCTCAGTATAACAAACATAACCTAGTTAATCTTCATGAATATATTCTGATTCTTCCTCATTAACACATTCCAACTGCCATCGAGTTGATTACAACTCATAGCAACTCTACGACCTGACGTAGGGTTTCTGAGGCTGTAAACCTTTCCGGGATTTACAGTCCATGGAATTACTGGTGGATTTGAACTGCTGACTTTGTGGTTAATCCATTATGCCACTAGGGCACCTTATGGGGGTGGAACCATGCAAATTATGTGTAAGGAACCCGAATGAGGGGATTCGTCAGTCTTGCCATCCCACTAGCCATAAAACGAACTACCCTAGAGGCAGCACCTCACTCCCACCAAGAAAGGAGTGCTGGGAGTGGATCCCTGTGCTGGCTGAGAATATTCCAGACCCGGGAGACAGAGAGAGAGTCATAACACTGCTGAGATGACAAGAAGCCACCACGGAGAAGTAGCAACAGCAGAACCGGAAGATCTGCGGTAGATGTGGAGGTGAGTTTCCTGGCCCGTGGAGTGAGAAAGTTGAACACCTTCAGGCAAGAGACTTGCAGGTGGAGCAGGTGGAGCTGAAGAGCATTATAGCACTTGTTCAAGCTGGGCAGAGTCTAGGCTGGCCCCCAAAAGCCCAAGAGGCCAGAGGGGCAAAAGAGCCAAGGGCCACGAGACCAAGGGTCAGGGATAGGTCAGTCTGTGGGCATGGCTGAGAAGCTACCATGACAACACTGTGTGCTGAGTTGTTCCTGATCCTGAACTGCAACGTGTTACATCCTTAACGAAGCCCATAATTGTGAGTACTGTCTGAGAGTTCTGTGTGGTCACTGCAATGGATGAGCAAACCCAGGAGAGAAGGAAAGAGCACCATGAGACGTCAGAATCGGTAAATAGTTGGTTGAGAGAAGATCAGTGTGAACCTCACTTCTGAGGAATCAGCCTTGGTATGATGTTGGTAGTAATTTTCCCCCTCATGAGTACACGAGGTCAGTTGCAACAGCCATGCAATGTTTTACAGTGTCGTCTCCTGAAGTAGTGAGCTAACCATCCCTAGGGGTATTCAAGTAGAACTTGGACAATCACTGAATTGACTGCATGACCAGGCTATCATTTCAGTCTCTCCATCTCTAGAATGAATCCAGAACTTGGTAATGAGGTTGTCTGCTGCTCTTCACTCGCCTTCCCTGTGCTTACAACTCGCCCAGGACCTTAGTATCGCAGACACGGGTCTCTGCCTTGTCAGTTAGTCTCACTCAGGAATGGCATGACTGTAGGACAAAGGAACACTCAAAGTAGAAAGAAGCCTTCAGAGTAGAAATGTGACCCCAGGAAAATGAATAAACCTACAGCATAGATACAAAGTTCAGTAGAGCAATATTAAGTCCACACGTGGGAGGAAATGACCAACACTGTCTTGGTTTTAAAAGAGAAGATGGGCCTAGACAGGCGCTCTGAGAAATGGAAGAGGTTTAAGTATGGGAAAAAGGATGAGGAAAATGTCTTCCATTTTAGAAAGTGTTGAAGTTCTAGACAGGCTCCGTGTCTGTGGAATATGCAGAGATCAGTCCAGGAAGCAGGATTTTAAAATGTCCAGAAATACAGACAGGCTAGACCCAAACTCACGCTGCTGTCTTCTGTGCAATTCTTGGTCCGCCCCCCCTCCCAGAGTGGTCCATCACCAGAGTGTGCTGCCATGGCAACTGGCTCAGTAGGGGAGCCACTCAGCATCACCCAGTAATTCACATCTGTGCTTGTTTCTCACTCTCCCTCTCCATGGCAAGCAGCCCATGAGTGATGCCATCTTAAAGCTGACAGTTCTCAGAAGAAGCCAACAGGAGACTTACTTACTGGGGGATATTCTCCCCTACAGAGTTCTGTTTTTCCCTAGTCACAAGCTACACCCCCTTGTTTAGGGGTGGAAGGAGCTGCCTCAAAGCAGCCCACATCTGGGGGGGCGGGGTGGGCATGGAAGAAGCCCTCCAGGGCAGGCTGGGGATCTGCCATGCCCTTTGATCTTTGTTTCAAGTGGGGCTCATCCTCAAAGGCATTAGCTTCTACAGCTTCTCAAATGATTTTTGACTTCAGGTAAGGTCAGGCAAGTGAGCTGAAAGGCCCAGGTTGGGAAGACCTTGCTTGCTCTTCTGGCCCCAACCCTCAGTGCACACAACCTTTCCTTCTCACACTCTCTTGTTTACTTTCTTTTTTTCACATCAAGTCCTAAAGTGAGGGTAGCTGAACCAGAGGGGCCCAGGATGGGCCTGTTGAGGGAGACCAGTTGAAGGAGTGATTGTTCAGCCCCTTTGCTCCCACCTCTCACTCTGTTTCTGCATAATCCTGTGGAGTTATGAACAACACTCTTCTTTGCCATTTTTCCTGCCTTCAAAATTAACTAGCCATCATTTCTGCTCTTTGTCTGGTGGAGCATCTAGAGGTGCCCTGTAGCTCCTAGAAAGCTGATGTCTTTGGAAGGCGTTACCTGTAAGCACCATCCACCACCACAGTCTGACAATGATGATGGCATTACCACCCTGGGGGGATGTCCAAGGGCAAGCAACTGTGGGCGGGGTCTAGAGCATTTTCCCTTTTCTTGATTTAAAAATAATTGTTTTGCTCGAGTGCAACGTAGGATCCTATCCAGGAAAGCAGCGATACCAGAGATGGAGACAGAGATGAGGGCATGGAGATATCGAGCAGCTGAGGACTCTAGACTCATGGAAACAGAAAGACTGTGTGCTGGTGGTCAGGGGCAGGCTTGCAGAATGTGTCCTTTGGTTGTTTAAATGATATATTCCTGAGTGTTTTTGTGTACACCATCCCCCCCTCCAAAAGAAAATAAAAAAACGGGAATAGGAGCAAATACTACTGAATGATGATGCACAGAGGAGATTGTAATCATTGCAATGAAATGATGAGTGTAAAACCAATGTTCCTCCGTGTAAACTAATCACTTAATTCACAAGAAAAACTTTTTAAAAATTGTTTCTCTTTTTAAATAAGCAATGCATTCATATTATCAAAACACAAACTCTTCCAAAGAATTTATTGTGAATAGTCTCCCTTCCACTCATGTCCCCAGATACCACCAGGTCCCCTCTCTTCGCCCCCTCTCTTTTTTAAAGTAATAGTGGATTGTGTTTTCAGTGAAAGTTTACACAGCAAATTCAGTTTTCATTTGACAATTTATATACAGTTTGTTCGGTGATATCAGTTATATTTTTCACAGCGAGCCCGCATTCTCTATCACTGCCTTCTGCTTGTTCCATTTCTGGTATTCTAATTTCCCTGACCCCTCATCTTCTCATCTTTGTTTTAGAGGGACTGTGACTTTTTGGTCTCGTTCAGTTTTGTTTTTTTTTAAATAGCGCGTTGACCTTAATGGAGAACCCTTTGTTTTATGTGCTGCTCTGTTATTTCGCTAAAAGGTGGTCTTCAGGGGGTAGCTTCAGTTCAAGGTCTAAAGAGTATCTCAGGGTGATAAGTCTCAGAGAGTCCTCTGGTCAGTTGGTCCAGCAAGTCTGGACTTTCTTATGAAATTGAGTTCTTTTCCGTGTTTTTCTCCCATTCTATCAGTGTCATCTCTTATATATTCAGAATGGTCAGTGATGGCAGTTGGGCAGCATCTACTTCTTCTGGTCTCAGGATAGATGAGGCTGTGGCTTGCATAGGATACGAGTGTGGTAGACAAATTTCTTCTCTGATACGTTGGTTTCCTTCTTTCTCTTTTGCCCCTGATGAATATGACACCAGGTTCTCTTTCTAAGAGTTTTATTCAAGAGTATTACTAGTTTTTATCACAGCTAGTAAATGTATTTACAAGCATATGTACTTCATTTTCTCTTTCCCTTTAATATTGATTCCTAGGGTATAGTTGCAAGATTTTGCAGGTAGGACTCAGTAAAGGTACCTTGACATGTTTTGTATTCAATTTATCGAAGGGGCAAAGGTAGTACAGTGGTGGAATTCATGCTTTCCGGGTGGGAGAGCCGGGTTCAATTCCCAGTCAATGCACCTCAGGTGTCAATGGAGCTGGTGTGTTACTGTGATGCAGGACAGGTTTCAGCAGCATGTTCAGATTGAGAGAGACTAGGAAGAAAGACCTGGCAATCTCCTTCTGAAAATGAACCACTAAAAAGCCTGTGGATCACATCAGTCCTTGTTAATAAAGGAAAGAAATGGGGCTGGAGAGGAGACCTTCGAAGTCTCCACAGCCATCTGGAAAGGGAGGGAAAGGCAGAAGAGACTGGACCAGACTGCACATTTAGCTTTAGTGGAGTTTGTCTCTGTTTTAGTGAACAGTGCTCTAAATGGCTTGTATGGGCAGACAGTCATGAGTCAGCCAGTCCATAGTACCCATTGTGTGTTCACTGTGTTCTAAGCACAGAATTGGGGGTTGCAGAACCAGGAACAAATGTTATGTGTGGTCCCACCCTTGCCTGAGCTGTGTGGGATCTAAGGGTAGCAGACAAAACAGACGCTACTAAAGAGATGTGACGCTCAGGGCAAATGGGCTCTCGGTGGGTTTGGTGTCGACTGGTCCAGGGCAGACCAAAGGCAGACCTACTTCTCTGATTCTCTGCTGGGGAATGGAGCAAAGAACCTCTGATACCTTTCCACATGGGCCAAGGCACGTGGGGCAGCTGTGTGACTGAGGTGCTGTTAGGACCTTCCCACATTGACCAAGGAACATGGGCAACCATGTGACTAAGCTGCTATAAGGACCTTCTATGTTGTCCAAAGAGCTCTGGTAGCGTCGTGGTTACGAGTCGGGCTGCCAACCTCAAGGTCAGCAGTTCGAAACTACCAGCAGTTCCGCGGGAGAAAGATGAGGCTTTCTGCTCCCATAAAGATTTACAGCCTCGGAAACCCTGTGCAGGGTCACTATCAGTTGGAACCGACTCTACGGTACTTAACAACAACAACAACGTTGTCCAAGGTATGTGGTGGCAGTCATGTGACTAATCTGCTGTAAGGACCGTCCTACATTGGCCAGAGCACAGGGGGCAGTCACATGACGGAGGTACTGTTAGGACCTTCCCATGTTGTCCAAGCCACGTGGGGTAGTTGTGACTGAGCCGCTGTAAGGAGACCCTGGCTTTGCTGAAGCAGCTCTGGGATGGGGGTCTCCCTCTGCACTGTCAGTTACTGTGATGTGCTTCTAAACCTGTCAGAAGCTCACTCTCCTCATTTGTAAAATGACAATCTCTCTATCTTCGTTATGAGGACTAGGTAAAATTGTTCTTGCTGTTAGTGTCCACTGAATCAGTCCCTGAGTTTTGGGATCCCATGCCCAACAGAACAGAAATGCTGTGCAGACCAGTGCCGTCCCCGTGACAGGTTGGGGCTCAGACTACTGAGAACCATGGGGTTTTCATTGTCTCATTGTCTCTTTTTATTAATCTGTCTTAGTCAAGAATCTCCACCAAAGCCTGTTCAGCATCATAGCAATCAATACTCAGATCTGCACTGCACACGTGGTGGTTGCACATAAGATTTCAAAACAAACCAACAAAATCACCTAACACATTGTGAAAACCAGTCCCCGAGAACCAAACTACGACCCTGACTATATCCCACCTGAATTTAGAGGACATCTGAAGGACAGATTTGATACATTAAACACTAAGAACCAAAGACCAGAAGAGTTGTGGAATGACATGAAGAACATCATACAGGAAGAAAGCAAAAAGTCATTAAGAAGACAAGAAAGAAGGAAAAGGTCAAAATGGATGTCAGAAGAGACACTGAAACTCACTCTCCAGCGCAGAGCTGCTAAAGCAAATGGAAGAAATGAGGAGATACAAGAGCTGAACAGAACATTTCAAAGGTCACCTTGAGAAGACAAAGTCAAATAACAGAATGTGCAAAGATCTGGAATCAGAAAACCAAAACGAAAGAACACACTCAGCATTTCTCAAACTGGGGCAACTGAAGAAAAAATTGAAGCTTTAACTTTCATTATTGAAAGATCCTCTGGCCAAATTATTGAATGATGTAGAAAGCATCAAAAGAAGATGGAAAGAATACACAGAGTCATTGCACCCAAAGGAAATGGTTCATGTTCAACCATTTCAAGAGGTAGCCTATAATCAAGAGCCAATGATACTGAAGTAGGAAGTCCAAGGTGCATTGAAGGAATTGACAAAGAACAAGGCACCAGGAATTGATGGGATAAAAATGGAAATCTTTCACAAAAGTGAGGCGGCACTGGAGGCACTCACTCATCTCTGCCAAGAAATTTGTAAGACAACTATCTGGCTGACTGATTGGAAGAGATGTGTATTTGTGCCCATTCCAAAGACAGGTGACCCAATGGAATGCAGAGCTCATCGGACAATCTCTTTGATATCCCATACAAGTAAAGTTTTATTAAAGGTAATACAGAAACGGCTACAATCAAACATTAACAACAAACTTCCAGAGGCTCAAGCCAGATTCAGAAGAGGTCATGGAATGAGGGATATCATTGCTGATGTCCGATGGATCTTGGCTGAAAGCAGAGACTATCAGAAAGATGTTTACCTGTGCTTTATTGACTACGCAAAGGCTTTCGATTGTGTGGATCATGACAAGCTATGGACAACATTGAGAAGTATGAGTATCCCAGAACACGTAATTGTACTCATAAGAAATCTGTACCTAGACCAAGAAGCAGTTGTTCGAACAGAACATGGGAACACTGAATGGTTTAAAATTAAGAAAGGTGTGTGACAGGGTTGTATTCTCTCACCATACTTATTCAACCTGTATGCTGAACAAATAATCTGAGAAGCTGGATTATATGATGAAAAATGTGGCATCAGGATCAGAGGAAGACTCATTAACAACTTGCATTATGCAGATGATACAACCTTGCTTGCTGAAAGTGATGAGGACTTAAAATATTTACTAATGAAGATCAAAGAGCACAGCCTTCAGTATGGATTGCATCTCATTGTAAAGAAAACAAAAATCCTCCCCACTGGACGAATAAATGACATTGTTATCAACAGAGAAACGATTGAAGTTGACATAGACTTCATTCTTCTTGGATCAACTATCAACACTCATGGAAACAGCAGTCAAGAAATCAAACGACATATTGCATTAGGCAAATCTGCTGCACAAGAACATTTTGAAGTGTTGAAGAGCGAAGATGTCAGCTTGAGGCCTAAGGTGGGCTTTGACCCAAGCCATGGTATTTCCAATAACCTCACATGCATGTGAAAGCTGGACAGTGAATAAGGAAGACCGTAGGAGAATTGATGCTTTTGAACTATGGTGTTGGAGGAGAATATTGAGAGTGCCATGGGCTGCCAAAGAATCAACAGATCTTTGTTTGAAGAAGTGCAGCCAGAGTGCTCCTTGGAGGTCAGGATGGCTAAACATCTCTCATACTTGGGACACATTGTCCGGAGGGACCAAATGCTGAAGAAGGATATCATGTTTGGTAAGGCAGAGGGTCAGAGAAAAAGAGGAAGACCCCCAGTGAAGTGGATTGGCCAAATGGCAGCATCAATGGGCTCAAGTGTGGCAACAACTGTGAGGTTGGCCCAGGATCGGGCAGTATTTCATTCTGTTGTACATAGGGTCGCTATGAGTCAGTACCAACTCGATGGCACCTAACACAACAACATTGCTGTCCAGTTGATAGCAATGCTTAGAGACCCTCTGTGTGTCAGAGTACAGCTGCATTCCACAGGGTTTCCCGGTGATGTTAGTTATCCTGTGTGGCATTGTAGGCTCAGCACTAGATTGTTAGCCACAATGTTACCGGTTCAAATCCACCAGCCGCTCCTCGGAAATGCTAAACAGTGTCGCTATGAGTCAGAACAAACTCAACACCACTTACCAGCAACAGCAATCTTGTTGATTGTTATGTAAATGCATTGCCAGACCTTTCTTTCATAACACTGTTGGGTAGATTTGAACCATCAAGTGTTAAAATTGATTAGTGTTATTGTGGCTGTTAAGTGCCATTGAGTTGGTTCCAACACACTGCAACCCTGTATACAGTTTCCAAGGTTCAACTGGTGAGCTTGGACCATTGACCATGTGGTTCAAACCTACCTTGTAGTCCAACGCAATAACTCACAGCGCCACAAGTCAATAGCAGAGCACAAACCAAAGGACCTTACATACGAGAGTCTCCTAAACTCACATCTATGCAGCCTAATCCTGCTCCCAGTGACCCTATAGGACACAACATTAGTAACCCAGTGGAGTTCCAAGGCGGCTAACCTTCATGGTAGCAACTGGCACATCTTTCTCCAGTGGAGCAGCTGGTGGGTTCAAACTGCTGATCTTTTGGTTAGCAGCTGAGGGCTTTAACAAGTGTACCACCAGGGTTCCTTGCACATAAGAACACAGGAAGCAAAATGCCTATCCAGTGACTGCACAGGGGAGGCTCTCAGTAAACAGCAGCATTTGTTATTGTGAAACCAGCCATTCTATGCAAGAGGAGGCAAAGCGCAGACATCTTGAAATTCACATGGAAAAGGGCCTGCTCTGCCATTGCCTCCCGCTTTCCTGGAAAACGTCTTCCCCTCTCTGAGGAGCCCTGGGTGAGATTTTGGGTGAATCTCACAGCGGCTCCCACAAAGACTGACAGCCTCAGAACAATGGGGGCGGGGGGGGGGGGAAGCTCTGCTCTTTCCTGTGGGGTTCTGAGAGTTCTAATCCATTCGACAGCAGTGGCTTTGGCATTTTTGTGCCTTCCCTCTTAGTTGTCTTCCTCTGAACCCAGCCTGCTGGCGTCTGCTGTGTGGACAGGGCCTGGGGCCAGGTCAATCAGGAGGGTGCCTGGAACCACTGTGCAGAGAGTGAGCAATGAGACTAGGATTGGGAGGCAGGAGGCGAGGCGTGGCTTGATGTATGCGCTGAGCTGGAGGGTGGGTGGGAGGCAGGACCAGCTGGGGAGAGGACCCGTAGGACCAAAAATGACTTTGGGTCCATTCTGGGAAGAAAGCAAGGAAGTTACACAAGGCATCTCTTTCCTGGGGGGGCCTAATAGGTTCAGAGGTTCACCACAACTGGGTCTGCCTTGTAAACAATGTTTGAAAATATTAGAAAGTTGTCTTTGTTAATTTTGCTACCACTATTACCTCATATGAGGATATTGAAAATACCATGGTTGATTTTTTGAGTTATGGTGTTGGAGGAGAATATTGAAAGTGCCATGGGCTGCCAAAAGAACCAATAGATCCATTTTAGAAGAAGAAGTACAACCAGAGTGCTCCTTGGAGGCCAAGATGGCCAAACTTCATCTCTCATACTTGGGACATATTGTCAGGGGGGACAAGTCACTGGCGAAGGATATCATGTCTGGTGAGGTGGAAGGTCAGAGAAAAAGAGGAAAACCCCCAATGAGATGGATTGGCCAAGTGGCAGCATTGATGGACTCAAGCATGGCAACAATAGAGAGGTTGGCCCAGGATCAGGCAGTGTTTCATTCTGCTGTGCATAAGGTCGTATGAGTCAGTACGGACTCAATGGCACTTAACAACAACATTACCTCATATGCATGTGAAAGCTGGGCAGTGAATAAAGAAGACCGTAGAAGACTTGATACTTTTGAGTTATGGTGTTGGAGGAGAATACTGAAAGTGCCATGGGCTGCCAAAAGAACCAACAGATATGTGTCAGAAGAAGTGCAACCAGTGTGCTCCTTGGAGGTCAGGATAGCTAAATTTTGTCTCTGATACTTGGGACATATTGTCAGGAGGGACCAGTTGCTGGAGAAGGATATCATGTTTGGTTAGGTGGAGGGACAGAGAAAAAGAGGAAGACCCCTAGTGTGATGGAATGGCAAAGTGGCAGCATCAATGGGCTCAAGCGTGGCAACAATTGTGTGGTTGGCCCAGGATTGGGCAGTGTTTCGTTCAGCATAGGGTTACTATGAGTCAGTACCAACTCGATGGCACCTAACAACAACAATTACAACTGTCACCCCATCTGAGCCATTAGCATCCCTCCAGCGGCCTCTCGGCTGGCCTTTGGCCCTTGCCCTTGATGGTCTTGTCTCAACACAGCAACTAGAGTGATGGATCTATCGCCACCTGGAGATGATCTCTCACAGCCCAGAACCTTCTCTCAGCCCGAAAGCCATTACAGAGGCCTCACTGGGGCTCACCTGGACCTTTCAGTACTATGCCACATTCCTCTGACTACTTCTTTCTAGCCCCCATGGCCCCTGGCTGGCCCTGCAATACCCCAGGTGACCTTGGCCTGGGCCTTGCCTAGCTGTGTCCTCGAACTACCACACCCCTCCCTGGACCACTGACTCAGAGTCTCCTCCTTGACCCCTGCTCTGATACCCTGTTTGCAGCTGGCTCTTCACCCAACCTTCCATCCAGGCATCCCCATCTCTGTGATCCTGTTCTGGTATTTAGATATAGACATATCACCTTCTAGCAAATTATTTAATTTACTTTTTACAAGAAAGTTATTGCTCTGTGGGACTTCCTTCCTAGAATCTAAGCACTGTAAGACAAGGTGTGTGTGTGTGTGTGTGTGTGTGTGTGTTGTTTTGTTTTGTTTTCCATTTTTTTCTTTAGTTCATCAAGGAATCAAGAGCTCATTGCCATCCGGTGAATTCTGACTCACAGCAACCTTCTAGGATTGAGTTGAATCCCCCCATAGGCTGTAAATCTTTTAACAGATACCGACTGCCACATCTTTCTTCCAAGGAGCAGCTGGTGGGTTTGAACCACCCACCTTTCAGTTAGCAGCTAAGCACTTACCATGAATCCTTTGGTACTTACGACGCAAGACATAGCTGCTGAATGGATGGGTAATGACTCATTCCCACCACCATCTCTGACACAGGCACCCTTCTGAGGACCAGACTTTGTGCTAGGTGACTAGAATACACTCAGTCACATCAAACGCTACAATTGTTACATTTTACATATGAAGACACTGAGGTTTAGGGAAGTCCAGCTACTTTATCAGGGTTGTTGTTGTTTTCAAGTGCTGTTGAGTCGGTTCTGACCCATGGCGACCCTGTGCAGGATTGCTGAGAAGCATCCGGTGAGCTTGAACCGCCGACCTTGCAGTTCAAACTGACATTGCAGACCAGCACATTAGCCCACAGCACCACACCAAGACTCCATGGGTTACAGAGTTACAGAGTTCAAAAGGAGCGGAGACAGGGCTTGAACCCAGGTCTGCCGTATTTTAGAGCCTGTGGGCTTTTCAACACAGCAGCTCTGCCCTTAGCCTTTTTTTTTGTTAAATATGCTAAAATATATACAATATAAAATCTGCCATTTTATTTTCAAGTGTACACTTTAGCGACATTAAGCTTATTCACAGCATAGTGCAACCATCCTGCTAGAATTTGTTTCCAAAAATTGTCACCTCAAAGAGAAACTCTACTTAGTAAGTAATAGCGCTCTACTTCTCCACTCCCTCCAGTCCAGGGTAACTACTAATCTACTTTCTGTCTTTAGACATTTTCCTATTCTGAGTATTCAAATAAATAGGATTATCCATTGTTTGTCCTTTTCTGTCTAATTTATTTAACTCAGTCTAATGCTTTCACAGATCCATGTGGGAAGAAGTGCAGCCAGAGTGCTCCTTGGAGGCCAGGATGGCCAAACTTTGTCTCTCATACTTCGGACATATTGTCAGGAGGGACCAGTCTCTGGAGAAGGATATCATGTTTGGTAAGAGGGGAGGCCAGAGAAAAAGAGGAAGACCCCCAGTGAGCTGGATTGGCAACATGTCAGCATCAGTGGGCTCAAGCGTGGCAACAATAGTGACGTTGGCCCAGAATCGGGCAGTGTTTTGTTCTGTTGTGCATAGGGTCGCTATGAGTCAGTACCGACTCGATGGCACCTAACAACAACAATGTTTTCAAGAAGGAAAACAGCATAGTAGTTATGAGTCGGGCTGCTAATCTCACCATCAGCAGTCCAAAACTACCAGCCATTCCATGAGAGAAAGATGAGATTCTCTGCTCCCGTAAAGATTTATTGCCTCGGAAATCCTACACAGGGTCGCTATGGGTAGGATGTGACACCATGGTGCACAACCACCACCACCAATATTTTCAAAGCTCATCTGTGTTGTAACGTGCGTGAGGGTTTCATTGCTCTTGTGGCGGAATAACAGTCCGTTGTATGGATACACCCCATTGTGTTTAGATGGGTGTTTCCCCCTTTGGGGGCTGTGAGAAATTCTGCAGTACACATTTGGTGCACAGTATTAGTTTGAGTCCCAGCTTCCAAGTCTCTTGGATCTGTTCCTGGAGAGGGCTCAGCGGACTCAGATCAAGCTCTGCGGTGTCTGTGGTAGAAGCGTTTACATGGGGGAAATGCCACCTGGACCAGTTGGTGAGCACCCCCGGGTGGGTCACCTCCATTACTCAATGGGGTATCCCCAAAAGTCACATTCAGAGTCTCTTACAGAAACAATGGTGCCAGCAGAGGTCACTGCCAGAGCCCACAGAACGTGCCTCTTAACCAGTCTCCCAACGTCCCTTCAACACCTTCTCCACACGACAGTCAAAGTGATGTCTACAAACAGAGGCACACCCATCACTACCCTCCTTACAGCCCTCTGCTGGTTTCCCATTGTACAAGCTTTTAGAGTACATATTGAAAGGTTTTGTCCTGCCCTCCTTCCTTCACCTCCTCTTCCTCTCCCTTGTCCATCTCCATCACCACACCACCTTCTTGCTATTTCTCAACCACACCAGACTCAGTCCTTCCCTGAGGCCTTCAATTAGCTGTCCCCCACGTGTGGCTGGCTCCTTCTACAACCTTCACTGAAACGGAGCCTTCTGATTGGCTGGCATGCGTCTCTCCTCCTTCCTCAGTGGTGCCCTTCTCTAGTTGGGTGGGTGATTATGGACTGATACTCAACGTGAGCTCCCTGAGAGCAGACCTAGGCATCAACTGTGTCTCTGATTGACCTGCCTAGTGAAGGCTGAAGGAGCTCTGGTAGCATAGTAGTTACAAATCGGGCTGTGAACCGCAAGGTCAGCAGTTCGAAACTACCAGCAGTTCCGCAGGAGAAAGATGAGGCTTTCTGCTCCTGTAAAGATTTACAGCCTCAGAAACCCTGTCCAGGGTTGCTATGGGTCAGAACCGACTCGACAGCACTTCACAACAACAACAACAACAGTGAAGGCTGAGCTCTGCAGGCCAGCCCAGGGAGGAGGACCCCTGACCACGTGGAGAGCTGGGCCTCGAGGGGAGGTCATCTTTGGTAGCCTGGAGCAAGGAAAACCTCAGGACTGCCATGTCCACAGTTTTTTCAAGGTCACATGGGTCTAGATAGAAGAGAAAGCCTGAGTGAAAGGTCAGGATCACAGGGGTGGGGACCTGTGAGGGTGTCGTGAGAACAGTCAGAGGGACCAAAGGGTCCCCAGGCAGGCTGCGCTATAGCCTGGGCACAGGTCTGGGAAGGTGCATTGCTTCAACTCCAGGACCACGGCCCTCCACTGTCCAACACCTTCAACTCACCTTGTTGTTGTTGTTAAGTGCCGTAGGCTCATTTCCAACTCATAACGACCCTACATAGGGTTTCCAAGGAGCTGCTGGTGGGTTTGAACCACTGACCTTACTGTTCAAACCAACCTTGTGGTCCAGTGCTCATCCTACAGCGCCACACCAGGGCACAGATCTCTGCAATTTCAAGAAGTCTAAAATTCTTTTTCATTCTTCCATTCAGATTTTGGAATGAATGTGTCCATGGCTGGTTTTTAATGGTGTGATGGCTGATTCCAATTACCAGTTGGGTTCTTATGTATTTTGTGAGCTCTCATGAATCTTGTAGGCGTAACCATATACAAAGAGACCAACTCTTACTTGATTCACAAGTGAGGATGACTGTTGGACTTTTCATCAGTTTATGTGGTGAGTCTGGGATCATACACCGTTTGTGACTCAGTACCGGGAAACACTGCTGGCGTTTTTATGTATGTATTTTTTTCACATATGTATTTATTTTCTCTGCTCCAGCTGGAAGTCCCCTTGGATGGTGAGAGACCAGATCAGCACAGAAGCACAGGACCTATCTAGCAGGATCTTTCTTCATCACGCAGCCTCGTTTGATTTGAAAACCCTTTTTTGTTTTTGTTTTTGATGGTTCCTTTTGTTTCTATCTTCGTGTTTCTGGCAGCCTGGTGTTGAACATCAAAAATGGCATGCAGTGGCACGTGTCGTTTCCTTCAGATGAGATACCAGTTCCAAGCACATGTTGAAAACTGTGAACTGTGCATGTGGTAGGTACTGCTGCTCTTGCTACGTCCTTCCTGAAGCCCATCGCTCTGTCCCATTTCTTCTCTGCATTATAGAGACCCCCGAGCTGCCGGCTGTGCACTGCAGGGCCCAGGGGCCTCCAGGTAGAGGAGAGGATGGCTCCCACCACCCTGCTGGAAGGCTGGTCAGGGATCCCACTCCACAAGAAAATCTGCCTGAAAGACGCCGAACCACCTCAATCACTTCTGGGGGACAAGTCCGCATTCAGAAAAGTTCACTCTTTCTAGGTTTTCTGACCTTTTTGTTGGAACCCGGTCCTCAGATCTCACTTAGGTAACCCACACACTCAAAAACCAGTCCTGTCAAGTTGATCCAAGTTTTGGTGACTCCATGTATGCGTCAGAGGAGAGCTGCAGTCCACAGGGTTTCCAGTGACTGGTTTTTTGGAAGTAGTCCCCCCCACCCTTCACCCCCCCACACACACACACCAAGCCATTCTTTTGAGATGGTTCTTTCAGATATCAGTCAGGCATATTCACCACCACTCGGGGTTTCCTAAATAATCCACAGAACTCCATAAATTGTCTTCATGCGCTTGCAAAACCAAACCCAGTCACATCAAGGTGATTTTCACTCAGGGTGACACTATGTGCTGCAGAATAGAAGAGCTCTATTTGTTGTTCTTGTGAAGTGCCATTGAGTCAGTTCCGACCCATAGCGACCCTGTATAGGGTTTCCAAGGAGCAAGTGGTGAGCTTGAACTGCTGACCTTGCAGTTCAAATGGCTTTGTAGGATTGTCTTTATTGGAACAGATTACTAGGCAGGTCTTCCATGGGGAACCTCCAATCTATAAGCTAGCAGTTGAGTGCAAACCATTTGTGTTACCCAGGGACCTAACTGTCTCTGGTATGGCCTGAAATATGGCTTCAGCTCGTTTCTTGAGAACCAGAACCAACTCTCCATGGGTCTGGGCATGTTTTCCAGATGCCTTTCTCCCACCCCACTGCCGCCTTGCAGAAACTGAGCCCCAGGAGGGCACATGTCTGTCCCAGGCTGATGTCCAGGGAAGGCATCATTCACAAGGACCACATCTGGAGCCACTGTACCTTCAGTTCTGATGTTCAGCCACAGTTCTCCTTTAGCCCAAGTGAGGAGTATCCCCCCCACCCCCAAAAGACAAGCCTATTGACCCCTTCTCATGTCTTATCCCCCCACCCCCCACCTAATAGTAACCTCCCTAGGGCTACACTTCCCTGGGTATAACAACAACAACAACAACAGTGTTTAGTGTTCGGGACGAGACTCTGGTGGTGCCAGCGGTTAATGTGCTCAGCTGCTCACTGAAAGGGTGGAGGTTTGAGTCCACCCAGAGCTCTGGTAGCGTAGTGGTTACGAATCAGGCTGTGAACCTTAAGGTCAGCGGTTCGAAACTACCAGCCGCTCCGCGGGAGAAAGATGAGGCTTTCTACTCCCGTAAAGATTTACACCCTCGGAAACCCTGTACAGGGTCGCTATGAGTTGGAACCGACTTGACGGCACTTAACAACAACAACAACAACAAGAGACACCTTGGAAGAACAGCATGGTGATCCACTTCTGAAAACGAATATGGGGTCACCCTGAGTTGGAGTCGACTAGAGCAGCTGTTTTTGTTTTGGTTCATTTTTTCAGTAAATGTGGAGGAATTGAACGAAATCCCTGTAGCTAAAGCCAATGTGTCATTTTCTTTGTCACCATGTCACCTAAATGCCTGCAGATCTGACCCAGACAGCAAAGTGACATGCAGTTTGGGATGTACTTGTCGAGGCTGGTACATACATGAATCCATAGCCTGGTGTGTACAGGTAGACCTCAGAGATTTTTATGGATTTGGTTCCAGACACAGCAATAAGGCAAGTATCACAATAAAGCAAGTCACATGAATTTTTGGTTTCCCAGTAAATATAAAAAGTTATGTTTACACTATACTGTTGTCTATGAAGTGTGCAAAGGTTTGAAACAGTATGAGAATTACCAAAATGTGACTCAGAGGCACAAAGTGAAAACAAGCTCTTGCAAAAATGATGCCAGAAGACTTGCTCACCCCAGGGTCACCACAAATCTTCCATTTGTAAAAAAACAAAGCAAAACAAAAAAGAAGCAATATCTGCGAGGCACAATAAAAGTGAAATGCAACAAACTGAAGTATGCCTGAATTTCTCCCTCACCCCACCCTCGTCTGCCTCCCGCTTTCTCTGCAGGGCCGGGCTGAGCAGACGGCTCGATTCTCTTTGCTTGGTATTTCCTGCAGCTTTATGTTGTCTCCTGACGCTGTGGATGAGGAGAGGAGATGTAGATATCTGTGTGTCTGCTTTTCCTGATCTATGCGGTTTCATTTGACTAAAAATCTATGCTGGCCACAGGATACATACATTACAGCTGAATATTAGAGAGGTTTTTCATTATCTTGAAGAAAAAAAACAACAGACGGCCACCCTCTCCATGAGGACTGATGTAAAACTGTGTAAATAAGCACAGCACTGCAAAAACGGCTGCAATTAGCAGAACCCACGCTCGAGATATGGGCCGTGACTAGTCAGTCTGACTGTTCTGGTCTGCTCGCAGACCTTTCTCGCCGTGGAGTAGGGGGTGCCCAGGTGAGTGTTGTCTGAGGAGCAGGATTCTGGAGTTCACTCTAGGCACTTCCCCAAGTCCAGGCTGGGTGTGGACCACATCTGTCACATCTCCTGAAGCTCCCTGAGGACACATTTTGTGGATCTTCTAACAGAGCCTGTGTCCTGCTGGACAATGCAAACCTTGTCCTCAAAGAACTCACACACTGAGTTAAATGCAAGACTCCTAGAGGCAACCCATTACAGGACTGGAGGGTCCTGTATTGCTTGACAGTATCTCTGCTAATTTGGACACTTTCAGGGTGGACTCCACCACCTGCCAGTTTGTGTGTTGTGTGGTGCGGGTTTGTGTGTGGCTGTGATGCTGGAAGGTGTACCAATGGTATTTCAAATAACAGCAAGGTCACCCACCCACGGAGGACGGGTTTCAGCACAACTTCTAGACTAAGGAAGACTAGGAAGAAAAGACTGGTGCTCTGCTTTTGAAAATCAGCTATTGAAAACCGTTATCTGTTAGAACAGAGTGTTGTGCAGTAAAGTGCTGGACATGAGCCTCTAGGGTGGAAGGCATTCAGAACACACAGTGGCCACAACGGTGGACGTGGGTGTGCCGACCATCAGAGAGATGGCACAGGGCTGAGCATCGTTTCATTCAGAGCTGACTCGAGGGCACTAAACAATGGGTAACTGAGCAGGTAGCCATGGAGTGCAGGCTTTGAGAGAGGCCAGCACTGTACTGCCTTTGGTAGAGGTCTCTGGGTATGCACTGCCTTTATTCTTTGTTTAGCACTGCCATATGTACCCATGTGTAATTGGTGTTCTTAGGTGCCCTCAAGTCAGTTCCCACTCATAGAAACCAAAGGTTTCCAAGGCTGTAAAACTTTACAGGAGCCGACGGACTAATTTCTCTCCAGCACCCACGTGGTACTGCTAGCTGTTGGTCTCTCGTAACTCTCACCTGAATGTGGACTCATCGCTGTTTTAGAGATGGGAGGATGGCACCAGAGGAGAAGCTCTGACCTGCCCAAATCACCAGCCCCACATTTACCCAGGCGCTCAGGAAGCCAGCCCCTGAAGCAAAGCAGGCACGCCGGAACTCTGGGAAGTCCACTTGTTGTTAGTGCTGGCAAGCTGGCTCTGACTCGTGGTGACCCCTCATACAAGCCAGAATGCTGTCCAGTCCCACACCAGCTTCTTGATGGTTCCATTGCTGTGCCCGCTGCATACTTTGAATGCTTCCCAATCTAGGAGACTCTTCTTCCAGTACAATAGCAGACGACAGTCTGTTGTCAACCATAGGACTGTCATCAGCCAAACTTTCAGGCCTCACGAGGCCTTTCTGCTGGCATTGGAAATGTTAGCAGCATAGTTTCCAGCATCACAACAATATGCAAGCCCCCAGATGGCAACCTGACCGTGAGATGGTAGGAGGAAGGAGTGACCCCATTGTCTGTGATCCATCTGCACTTGCTGAGGGAACCATCACTTCTTCCCTTCAGGTCTGATCCAAAGGTAGAGCTGTGGCCCAGTTGGAAAGCCAGTGCTGTGGCAAGACAGGACATTTCTGGTTTTTAAAGTCACCTTCTTAAGTAAATACAAAAGGATCAGGAAGCAGTCTAAAGCCCACGACCCAGCTTGTTTCCACTGGCATTTTGAAATGGGCCTTTGGGGCAGGAGTCAGGTTCTGGGAGAGTTTGGCTTGGCCTCTGCAGGTCTTCATTCTGCTTCACCTCAGAGTTGGGCCCAGAGGGCATGGTGGAGAGTGAGTAATGGGGCCCTAGAAGACTCTGGACCAAAAACAACATTCTTATCAACGGAGAAAAGATTGAAGTTGTCAAGCCCTTCATTCTTCTTGGATCAACCATCAACACTCACGGAAGCAGCAGTCAAGATATCAAATGACGTATTGCATTAGGCAAATCTGCTGCACAAGAGCTTTTTAAAATGTTAAAGAGCAAAGATGTCAGCTTGAAGACTAAGGTGCGCCTGACCCAAGCCATGGTATTTTCAATAAGCTCATACGCATGTGAAAGCTGGACAGTGAATAAGGAAAATCGTAAAAGAATTGATGCCTTTAAGTTGTGGTGTTGGAGGAGAATACTGAAAGTAGCATGGACTGCCAAAAGAACCAATAGATCTGTCTTGGAAGAAGTGCAGCCAGAGTGCTCCTTGGAGGCCAGGAGGGCCAAACTTCGTCTTTCATACTTCGGCCATATTGTCAGGAGGGAGCAGTCACTGGAAAAGGATATCATGTTTGGTGAGGTGGAGGGTCAGAGAAAAAGAGGAAGACCCCCAACTAGATGGATTGGCAAAGTGACAGCATCGATGAACTCAAGCGTAACAATGATTGTGAGGATGATGTGGGGCTGGGCAGTGTTTCCTTCTGTTTTGTGTATGTCGGAACCAAGTCAATGACATTTACCAACAGCAAGGTACTGATAATGCAAACACCTCCCACCACCTGGATCCGGCCTCAAACTCTTCAAGTGACCTGATAGAAGCATGTTGTTTCCCTCCACATTCACACATCTTATCCTAGAACACAAGAGAACCCCTAGGCTCCAGGGAGCGCTGTCTTCAGGCAGGCACTGGTATGAATGGTCTGCTAAGGGTTCTTCCGTGCCGCTCTTTGGGCTCTCGATAATGAAGACGAATCTACGTGTCTCATTAAAGCAGGGGCCATGTTTCAGAAGCCCCACACCTGAAGTGAGGGTTTTTATGCTGATGATCATCCGCTGGTGTTAACAAGCAGTAAGAGCCTCCTTCACCTCAGAAGGAAGCAGGCCCTTCAGCTCCGTGAAATCAGTGTGCGAGGCTAGTCTTCATTTCCCAGCTTCGTCTTTCGCTAACACATAAAGCTTCTCACAAGCTACAAGGCGAACGATGAGTCTCGTTTGTCCGTCTACAAAGGGAATCTTTGAAATGCTTTCGATTTATGGCTGGAGAGCCTCATGAAGACCAAAAGCAAAGGAAGGATCTCTCTGTACATTGATTTTTAGTGCAGGCTTAATGTCTATATGTAATTATTTTTAACATGCAGGTGAAGCAAGAAATTAAATTGGGCTTCTTAATGAGGGGGAACAGTCGGCACCAGAACGGAAAGACTACAGGAGAACTTGAGCAGGTAACCTGTTTGCAAATACTGTTCCCACTTCAGGTCACTGTTGCTGCTAAACCTATTTACCATCCCCCTGGTACAGAACTGGTTTTGTTTCTCTTGGTTTCTCAGGAAGGGGGGGGGCGCGGAAAAACAAACCTCCCTCAGGATCCTTCTTTTTGTCTGCCTGACAAAGCTAATAGGAAAGCTGTAATGTGTAAGTAAGGGCATTGGTTTTTCTGCTGTTTCATATGTGCCACATCAAACTCCTGAGTCCCAAGGAAAGAGAAGCTCTGGGGGGAACCATATTCACCCTGAATTTCAGGCACCCAGTCCCCAGCAATGCTAGGTGACAGGCACAGAAGCAGTCCCTTCCATTGCCCTGCTTACTTACAGACCGGGTGAAAACAATTCTGACAACAAGCAAAGAGTTCCACTCTTGTCTGATGTAGGAAGGGGAGGCCTAGACATCCCTCCATGGTAGGCCAGGGAGAACCCAGTGATGAGAGGCTATAGGACCTCAGAGGCTCAGGCACACGTGACCCGATGTGCCAAAGGGGTACAGAGCCATCTGAGTCAGCGCTGCTTCTAGAAATTCACCAGCAAGTGCTCCCTTTGCACGGAGTCTGTTTAGGAGATGGGATGTGGTGTGAGCAGGGCCTGGGCAGCACAGTTAGTTAATGACCCTCCTTCATTGCAGTAGCTGCTCCAGCAGATTCCACCGGGGGCTGCTTTTGGCTCTGAGGGAAGAGAATTATTGGCTCTGGTTTTGAGTTAGTGATTGAGGAAATGGGACAATAACTTCATCGCTCCACTCTCACACCCAAGCTTCCTTCCCATTGCTAAGTCTTTCAAAACTGAAGGTTGTCTTTGGAGAAACATAACAACATGTTTTTATTTGTCTGTCTCCCCAACCCGGAGACCCCGGATGGGAAAAACCATTAGCACACTTGGTTGCTAACAAGAGAGGTTCCTCAGAAGAAAGGCCTGGTGATCTAGTCCTGAAAACCCAGCCACTGGAACCCTATGGAGCAGAGTTCTACTCTGACTTGCATGCAGGCTCCATGAGTAGGAGTTAACTCAATGCTAACTGTTCTTCCCAACCTGAGGAGAAACCTTCCACTTGCCCCTTTCTTCCTCACTCCAGTCCTCTACAGCCATTTCTTCAGCCTCAGGGACAGGCAGGGCTTGTAGGAGAGTGGGGGGCCATGGGGACCCAAGGGAGGAGTGATGTGCCCAACAGGGACCTCATGAGCTATCAAAGAGCAGGGCTCTACTTCCAGAACAGCCCCAAATGAGGCCCCCCGCCTCCCGTGGGGCCCTATTGGTTTCACTTAGCTGACGATACCTCCTGAGAAAGACAGCCTGGGCCCGCAGTAGAAGTAGGAGGAGCAGGAGTAGGGAATTCTGGGAAGGAGGTCCCACTGGCCAACTTTTCCCTCCACGACCTTGAGCTGTCGTCCTCTTGGCACCTACATTGCTAGCCCTGCAAACAGGACTGATGGCACACATTCTTGAGAGGCAAAGGGGACCCTTTCAGAGGGCTGGCTGTGGTCAATCTGAAGGTAACAATTAGCCAATTTGTTTTACAGGGAGGCCACCACAGGCTATTATGGCAACCTCAGCTTCGGCCTTTCCGTCTTCCAACTAAAGGGGCCAGGAAAAGGCTGAGTCAGCCCCTGAGCAGCAACTTGTAGAATCAGAGGCGGCCTTTCCGAGAATCTTGCTGAGGATGAGGAGTGTCAGATTCTGCAGTGGGGGAAGCTGGCAAGCGAACCTCCACTTCTAAGTAACCTTTGCCTCTGAAACCCGCCAGCTCTAGGCCTGGAGACCTGCCTTTGATCACAATGTGCCACCTCCCAGGAGATGGTCCACTTTCCAAGCAGGTGAAAATGAGCCCTGTTAAAAATAGACTGAATTCTAACCGCGGCCTGGGCCTCACTGAGAATCCCCTCACAAAGTGAAACTGATGGACTCTAACTACAAAGAGAAACCCCAACTCTGCCAGGCCTGCACCTGGAGCCCTGTCCCCTGCACTGTCCCCAGCCATTGGCCACGCCTGCTGGTGGGTCTCACCCGCGGCTCCCCCGTCCCTCCTCTCCCTTGGGTGCTCTGAGGACCTGGGTCTCTGGAGGGTTGACAAAACTGTGGACACATTTTCCGCTTCACATTACCCAGTCCACAGTGCCTCTGGAGAAAACCAGAGCAAGCAAGCAAGGGCAGCCAGCCAGCCCTGGGAGCCAGCCGGCGCCCCTGTTCTCTCAGTTACATCTCGGGTGCACCCTGCGTATCCTTGAGTCACCTCTCCGAGGCCCGCTGCTAGTCAGCGCTCTGAGGCTTTCTTTTTCAGGAGACCTCAGGGTGAACAGGCAGTTAATGTCTTTCCTATCTGCTCACAGGGCACATCTGGATAAAGGTGTGTGTCTCTCTCTCTCTCTGTCTCTCTCTCTGTCTCTCTCTCTCTCTCTCTCTCTCTTTCTCGACTTTGTTGTGTTGTTTTTTAAACTTTACTTTCCACTGCCATGGCAACTGCTGCATGTTTGGCAAAAGGAAAGAGGTAAAAAAAAAAAAAAAAGCTGGGAGAGAAGAAAAGGAGCTCTGAGAGCAGGGCTGGCAACCGGCCAGGGTAATCATGCCGCAGAGCTGAAATGAGGCCTCTGGCAGGCAGCCATGTTACAAAGAACAAAGATGTCAGTTCCTAATGTTGGCGGCAAAGCTTGTTTGGCACCCTTATATGGTTTCCCAGAACTCCCTGCCTTGGCTGCGTTCCATTCCCTTCAGGGTAGCAAACAGGATTAGCACAACTCTCAGTTGTTTTTCTCCTCTCTTGTCCAACTGTTCCGATGACATCATTCCTGCTGCATTCATTTGTCAGCCGGGTGATTTTTCCTCCCTCCTTGCCTCTCCCCACCTCTCTCATTGCTTCCCTTCCTCCCTCTGCTCTCCCTCCTTCCCTTCCTCTCTCTCTCTCTCTCTCTCTCTCTCTCTCTCTCTCTCTCTCTCTCTCTCTCACACACACACACACACACACATCCCTTCTCCCACTTCCTTCCTGCAACCACCCCCTCCCCTCGCCTCTAACTTTCTTTAAAAGCAATGTTTTAGGTCATTCTTCTCGTCCAGCTTCTCTGTTAAATTAAAAACACCCTGGTGCTTGTACATTTAGCTGAATCAAGCCAGACGCTGTATTTTATTTTTACAACTGAATTCCTGTGAGATAGAAATCTCACTTTCCTTAGTAGGTTGCAATCAGTACTCACAGAACTGTGGTTTCCAACTGCCCTGATCATGTGCTTCCTGATGAAGGCCCGCTGAGAAATGGGCTTGGCTCCTGTTCAGGTTTAAAGGGCCCACAGCCGTCAGACGTCACTTGTTCACACACACGTACAATATGTGCACAAAGATGATCACATACACTCATACAACGTGCACACAAAGACTGCCACGCCTGCATACATACATGCAGTTATAAACACACACACACACACACCATCCCTGTCTGGGGAAGCTCCCCATCTTCAAAGACAAAGGGTCTAAAGATGCCCACAGAGACAGCCACACAATCAGTACACAGTGTCATTCTTTCCCACTGGAGAAGGGAAATAGTTGAATTAGTAGAAGCCGAAAGCTGTTACCCAAAAGCCTCGTTTAAACGAGCAAGCAGCTGAACATTATGCAACTAAGGGCTGGGTTCATGAAAGAAATAGAGGTTTGCCGACTGCACAAATGTTCCTCAGCCCCCAGAACCCACCCCACTGAGATTCATGAACTAGTTTTCAGATTCATGAATCACTTGGGAGCCAGCAAGAGAAAAATGAATAGTATTGATCTCATTTCAGTTGAAATGAGCTCATCGTGACTCTGCTGGCCGTGGACAGCTTTGCACAGGCAATACTTGCCAGCTCCCAGGTCTGCAAGCGGGCACCCTCCCCCTGCAGGCAGGGCAGGAATCCTTGGCAAAGCCTTCAGCAGAGTATCTACTCTTCTTTTTATTAAATGGGCGTAATACGAGCCACAGTACGAGGGACCCTGGCTTGGTCCCCTGTCCTGCTTTCCTTTCAAATGCTCTCCATCTATTTCTTCACTTTGAATGCAATGGCATCGTTTTAAAGCCATGTCAAACTCAGGTGATTCTTCAAAGGCCACTTGCACTAGAAATTCACCTTGTGACCTAAGCAAACCAGAGTAGCTTTATACCCTTTCCCCTCTTGGACTCTTGGTAACCAAGGTGGAGGGGGGATACGGACCCTCTTGATTTGAGCATCAGCTGACAAATAGTCTCTGAGTGATGTAGGCAGTTGAACTCCCCTACATTATTTGAAAGCTTGAAGATTTGAGTTCATCCAAAGGTACCTCAGAAAGAAAACCAGCCTTGAAAACTGTGAAGCCCGATACTATTCTGGCACACGTGGGGTTACTATGAATCCGTTTGGTTGGTTGGATTTAGGGAAGGAAAGGTTATCCACCAACTGGATGACTATCGTGGAGACATAGAATTTAATAAAGCCTTTCTTCTCCTTCCAGAGTCAGATGATCCTCCCTCTACCTGTGGTCCAGGGAATAGGTGGGAACTGGGCCTTGGTTTGAGGTAACCACAGGGAGAGGCTTTAGGATCCACGGAGCCCCCTTCTCCCCAGCTGTCTTCCCTCTCAACATGCATTTTCATCTCTGCCCTCTTCCCTCTTGACATGCGTCCCTCATCCCCGCCCCCGACCAGTCAGACTCCCCCTCACAGCTGGGAAATCTCATTCTCTTCCTTTCTACAGCGCTGTTTTCTGGACAATCATGTGTAAGCAGATCATCATAGGTCTTTGGCCTTGATTTACAGCTTCCATGTGGAATGTAACTGGAGGTCCTCCTTTCAGGTCACCCCCTCTGCCCTCACTCCAACCCTGGGAAATTTGAAAATAATTGTAGGACATATCCTTTTCAGAAACACTGCAAAAATTGGCAACGCTCTCCAGAAAAGGATTTGATTCTAATCTGAGTGATTTTGGATCCAAGGGTTTATAAAGAAGGCGTGTATCCATTTACTTCAGACACACCATTGCACCAGTAGATAGATGCATTTTGCTTGGCAAGGATTCGGTGATGTGACCTTACCTCTTTCATTCCTGCAGTACCCAGAGAAGCTGGGAACAGCCAAAGAAAGGAAGAGAAAAAGTGTTTTTGTGAACTTCAATAAGTAACTAGAGTTGCAAAAAGAGTTCCTGGGCCTCCCATGAGGTTTGTCTGAGAGTACCTGTCAGCTCTTTGCTTCATGGCTGGAACCTGCTGTAGACTGGGCCTGCAGGGCTTAACATCTGTATCGGTTATTTATTGCTGCTATAACAAAAACATCACAAATGGATGGCTTTAACAAACAGAAATTTATTTTCTCACCACTTAGGAGACCAGAAGTTAAATTCAGGATGCGAATCTGGGGGAAGGCTTTTTCCATTTTGGCTCAGGTTGTTGTTGTTGTTGTTACGTGCCGTCCATCAAGTTGGTTCCAACTCATAGCAACCCTGTATAGGGTTTCTGAGGAGCGGCTGGTGGGTTTGAACAGCCAACCTTGAGGTTCACAGTCCACTGCTGATCCTACAGTGCCACACCTCTAGAGGAAGATCTTTGTCTCTTCTGAGTTTCTGTCCCTGGATGATCCTCATGTGACTTGGTCTCTCTCTTCTCTAAACTCTGCTAGCTTGCTTGCTTATTTGTTGTTGTTGTTGTTATGTGCCGTGGAGTCAGTTCCGACTCATAGCGACCCTGTACAGGGTTTCCGAGGCTGTAAATCTTTACTTGAGCAGAAAGCCTCATCTTTCTCCCGCAGAACAGCTGGTAGTTTCGAACTGTTGACCCTCAGGGTAGCAGCCGGATTCGGAACCACTACGCTACCAGAGCTCCTTATTTAACCTCTTTTATATCTCAAAAGAGATTGATGCAAAACACACCCTACCTGCTGATTTTCCCCTCATTAACATAACAAAGACAACCCCAGTCCAAAGTGGAATTATAACTAAGGGCAGCCACATGGAGGTTAGGAGTTTTACAACACGTATTCTGGGGGCACAATTCAACCTATAACAACAAATTCGCTGGCTGGCCTTTGAGCAAATGGGAGAGCGGATTGGCTCATGTTTGACATGAACTCGTTTGATTTTTGTTTTTCCACTTCAGCTTCGAATTCTGTGATCAGCTTGAGTTGCTAAGAAAGCTTTATGTAAGACTCACTCTGGCCTCGGTGCTTGGAGCAGCAAGTGTTCTGTTTCCACAGTTCCACATAAACCTGGCAGCACATCAAAACCTCTGTTTCATAACAGACTAGAAATAGGATTTCCTAATAACATCCAGAGAGCTGGACTTATCATGCAGGGATCAGAATTTTATGAATTGCTAATGGTTAACTAAACAAAGACCCCCACTAGGCCCAACCTTCTATCTCTAGGGTGGAGATGGGAAGGGAAGTCGGAAGAATGCGGTTTCTACATCCATGATCTGCTGCTTAGTAACCCAGGGCCCTTTTCAAAGAATTTGATAAATAATCACAAACATATTGAGGATCTTACTCATGTTTTTAAAAAAAGAAAAAGAAAGAAATCTACCTTCCTCCCGTTTCTTCCTCCATTCATGGAGAATGTGGTTTCCGTTTATTTTGTTGGCAGAGCCTTGACAGTTTAGAGATTTAACCTCTCGCCTTCCTTGGGGGAGGGCAGGTTTTCTTAACAGACACTCCTAGCTTTGGAGGATTTAGGAGTCCTCCTGTAATAGACAAGCAGACCACACATTTACAGCACAGACCTATGAATAATGGTGTGATGGTATGATTGAAGAGGGCAAGAAGTGTAAAGTCACCTCGCCTGGGCTCTGAGACTACTCTCCACCCCTTCCTCCATCTGCCCACACATTCACATGTCTCCCTCCGTGTTGTCCACCCAGCCATGTCCAGTCCTGGTTTCGATTATGACAAGGATGGGAGTTACTTCCAAAAGGCCATTTGCAGCCTATTTAGATGTTGCTTGGGAAACTTTTTCCTGGGGTTCCAACGGCGTGTTTCTTTTGTTCCATTTCGTCACGCTGCTCCTGCTAGCTATGTGGTGCCTTCCTGCCTGGCCCTGCCTGGCACGTGGTTACCAGCACCCCCGAGGATCTCACTTCCAAACAAATGGAGTCCTTTCCAGTCCCTGTGGGGAGGAGAGGACCACCAACAGGTGAGGGCAGGATCTCGGTGTCAGAAAAGCTTATGCAGAGGATGGGGCGCTATGAGCCGCGGTAACTGAGGTTGTTCCATTGGATCTCCCTCATCCACTGACACGCCTGCCATCACCCGCCATTCTTCTCAGAGCAGCTCGTTGGCCAAACGTCCCAGAGAGGAACCCTGGACTTCCTGAGCAGAACTGAAAACTCCCACTCGACCAGAGCCACACCACTCCTTCTCTGCAGTCGTATGCACTGTCCTCTGTCTGTAGCTGGCTGTCCTGTGGTCTATCTTGCCTCTACCAAATTTCTGCTATGGGCATCTCTTCTACTTTCTTGTTCTGGAATATTGACCCCCGATGCATTGATTGGAGGCTTTTCAAGACAATGCATCCTTGGTTATTTCTTCCATGGCCTTTGACATAATTTCTCTAGTGTCGTTCTCATTCATAACAACTTCCCATTTATTTTCATGCAAGTTGGATTTATCTATTTACCCTTTCATCTGTAATCTGCATGGAAAATAGAAAGGAAAGTCTCGGGAGAAAAATGTCGGGCTCCCCTTTCATCATGGCTGACTTCGAACCCCCAGCTGGACCCTCAGGATGCCGGCATCCCCTGGGCCCCCCACACTAGCTTTCATTGCAAAATGGCTCCAAGGGAGTTTCAGTCAGCACAGGCGTCACTCACCAAGTGGAGGTTTAATATCTTTAAGATCCATTTAGTGTCTGGACACCTGGTTGCTATGGAGATGGCTGTCATAAAAACACACGGATCTGTAGAGAGATATGAAGCTGATCCCTGTGGTATACACATTAGCTCTGAGAAATGGTAAGCTGCTTATCAGTGCTCTTTGTTGACACAGTGTCTCTACTTTTCACGTTCAACCTGGGTGACCTTCTTATCAGTAAACCAATGGAAATCCATTTTCAGTTAATGTTTCGTAAGGGACAATCAAGGGCTTCACCAGATGCCAGATGCCCCCTGTCTTCCTGTCCTGAGCTGAGTCAGCCAAGAAGAGGACATCTTTTCTGGCACGGTTTGTTCTTTACTGATTGTCATTGATCCATTAGCCCAACAAAGCAAGCAGAATAAAAATACTTACCCTGACAACACTTCAGACCCAGCAGCTAGGCCGGTAAGTGACAGATGTTAGCAGTGACACCTTGGGTGCACTACACGGTTTGGAGGAGCAGAAGCTGAGGGGCCACAAAAGACCCATTTGGGACAATAGCGTAGGCCTAGACCTGCTGCCTCCTAGCTTCTACTCACCCCCCACCTTCACCTCCTCTTGGTTGAAAGGCTCCTAACTCACATTCGGTTACCACTTGCTGAAAGTCAGCTCGCCAGCATGCTGAAAGCTGTTTTTTTCTTGTCTGGCCCATGTGAGATCCAGGAAAACATTCCATTCCTCTGTCTCAGGCATAAACTTGACAGTACCTCCGGGCAGTGTAAAGGGGCCAGGCACAGATGGAGTCTGCAGTCACAAAGGAGATGGGGAGTCTCTCTGAAATCTGTTTAGGGAAGGGATGAAAGGGTCACTTGGCGTCTAGCTCTGCCATTGGCTGAGAGTAACTTTGAGTAAGATAATGGCAGAGGGTGGGGGAAGCTACCACACTGGTCACATTATGGATGAACTCCAGGTCGACTTCTCAAAAGGCTCCTAGTTGCTGGAAGCCTCCATCAACACTTGAGGCCCCTCTCAGAGTCTGTGTCCTTCCCTTTTGGGAGATGTGTGAATTCTAGAAAATGGGTTGCAACTTAGTCACTGACTTGGTTTTTGATCTTAATAATTCCTTTATCAGTGCCTTAGTTTCCTTTTTTTTTTTTTTATTGGGAGTTACGATTCTGGTCCTCTTTCCTACCAAAAAATTTTAGGCAACCTTTTGCTTAAGATAGTCCTACCATATTGTTATTGATAGAGGAGGTCAAGACCAGACCCCTCTACTAATGTGTGAATGGGACAGAAATTAGCATATTTATCAGACACAATATGAATATGGGATAGCATGTCATGTTGGAACACCTGTTCTTAATGCTCCCCTTTATACTTGTTGTTGTTGTTGTTGTTGTTTTGAAGTGCCATAAAGTCAGTTCCAAGCCATAGCAACCCTGTATATGGTTTCTGAGGAGCAGCTGGTGAACTTGAACCACCAACCTTGCAGTTCAAATGGCTTTGCAGTCTGGTGCACTAACCACAGCGCCACACCAGGACTTGGTGGTTATTAAAAAACAATTGCCTCTGTAGTATGGTAAATTCTTTAGCTAGTTCCACTAAATACTAAGGTCTGCATGCTGTTTTGACCTCTAACTTGCATATCTTCATTTTCTCTACATTCTCCCTTAACCCCTCTGTATCACTAGTTTTATGGGTGAGGTCCTCATTATTCCCCATCATCAATAGGTGTTACCTTTAATTACCTTGCTTAAAATAAAAAATTAAACATTAAAGCTGTGTAAAAATTCAGCTAATTTAGAGTCATTTTAGCTTTCAACTCCTGATATTCACTAGAAGGTGGACTTTCTCTGTTTCCACATTCCTGCCCAATACATGAAAATAAAACAAAATAAATAAAAAAGGAAACATGTTTTAAAAAACACACCCATTTTTTGGTTGTCACTAAATCATTCTGTCTCTCCTCACCCTCATGGTTTTTTTCCCTGAAAACCGTAACTTAGTCCTGGGGTTCTAAGGTTCCTCCCCTTGTGTCTTCATTTCATGTTCAAGAGGGAATTGCTCTTTTTCTATTTCTCCTGGTCCAGCTGACAGCACATGGAAGACTCCTTTCTTGCTATTGTCTGTCTTGTTTTCAGTGGGACCTGTGGTCTTGGCCCCCCGCAATGATGGCGTCTTTCATGTTATCTTTCTCCCAAGGCAACTGCTTATATCCTGGTGAGCTAGACAATGGCATGTGTGTCTTTACTTAGCTTTTTATGCCTTTTGTTTCAGAAAGCAGGATTTCCTTATGGTTTGTTTGGCCCTTTTAAAAAGCGTATTTACTGATTCTAAAAGGTGCCAGATTCACAACCCTGAAGAAGAAAGGCCAAGTTTATATGTGCCTGAAAAGATTCCCTCGTGTACAGACCAGTGCTGTGTTTGGGGCCAACTTAGAGGCTGATTTGATTGCTGTGTGCTCTGTCGTTCCTGTTTGCCAAAAGAAAGACTGCAGGAACAACCCCAAACCTCAGCTCTCTGAGTCTCTTGTCTACAGAGAGCACGCTAAGAGTTCAGACAGGCTAATGTCTGGAAATGGGAAGAATGATGATTATATTTTTAAATGATGGTCTTGTTTATGCTTTGCGAGCCAACTCTAGTCATTTGTTTATTTCAATTAAATTCCCTTGTCTTAATTAAAAGACAGGATATGATTTTTTTAAATGTACCCAACTATGTTTAAGCTTAACATTTCTGTCTTTTTGTACCAAGGCCCTATCTTAAAACGATATGTTTAATACAACACAGTATTTTCACATAAGGTCTTTTAGAAAAGAGAATTGAACCACAGACAGGACCCTAGAGAATGAGTATACTGTAGTTTACTCGACGAGCTCCACAGACTTATTTTGCTTTTCTCTGTGTTGGTGTAACATCGTAGCCCAAAGAGTGCCTGGGGAGAGGCCACAAGGACACAGACTGTTTCTCCAGAGCTTCATATCCATGCGAAGACCCAAAATCAAAGGTCAGACTGCTTCCACTCTTCTGAGTACAATACTGCTGGGAGGAAGCCTTCGGAAGCTGAAATGCTAGTTCTCTTCCCCTCGCTTGAAGCTGGTTCTCAGTCCAGAGACACAAGCAGGGAATGGGTGATTCAAGGGGCCTTGAAAGACCTAGATCCAAGTAACGTTGACTAAGCCTGACTCTGGGCCCAGATTTAGACTTCATGCTTAGTTTTTTTCATTGAGACAGTTTCTCCCTAAAACTCGTATTGTCCTTAAAATGTCACCTCCTCAGCCTCACTTCTGTGTCGGCCGTTAGCATTGACAGTCCATTTTCCAATGAAAGACTCATCTTCTCATGGGAAGCTTCCTCAATCTCCAGTTTAAATTTGTTGCATTTTTCTCGTCAGTGCTCTAAGTACAATGCATCTCTAGAGAAGCTTTTTATTTATGTATGTATGTATGTATGTATTTTAGAATAAGCACCTTTAATACATGTGCTGGATGTGAGGGAAGAGGGTTTATTGGCCTTTCTGGGCCTGGATTTTCCTCAGCTAGAACTCCAGTTCCTTGTCCTCTAACACGAGGCTCGGCCACACTGGCCTGGTCTTGAAGCCAATCACACCCGCTGAAAGTGCTCCTTCAGAAGATTGCTGAGTTTTGCATTCTTTTTCCTTTCACGGTATTTTTTCTGAATTTTCTTTGATCCCTTTGTTTAATATCGCTTCCTCTTCAAGAGTCAGTTTGGCTCCCATCTTGAGGACCAGAGGCGGTACTTAGTAGGAATGTACCACTGCCAGGTCTGTGTGCTGTCAATGCTGTTGTGGTGATGTGCCGTGAAGCCAGTTCCGACTCATAGCGACCCTGCACACGGTTTCCGAGGCTGTAAATCTTTACGGGAGCAGAAAGCCTCATCTTTCTCCCACAGAACAGCTCCATACAATTCTTTACCAGGGTCTTGGTGAGGACGAGCTCATTGTTGGATGCACTGGAGACAACATCAGTGATTCTCGTTTTGTGAGTATAACACTCAGAACCCCAGGAGAAGATTCCCACATCCAGCTGTAGGGCTTGGTATGTCTTGTTGTCTCTTCTAACACGAACTGTGTCTATGTGGCTGGAGCGATCTTAGTGTTGGCAGCTGGGAGTCCCAGGTCATAATCCGCTTCTTATGGCAGGGCTCCTCTTGCCCCCGGTCTTGTGCATTTGTACCAGTTGTCCCTGGAGATCCCCATTGCTCGGTGCTGGCTGGAACTCTAGAGAAGCTTTTTTTCCTTCTCTTAATGATCTATGGAGATCACTAGACTGAAGAGTTCCTGAGCAAAAGGACTGCATCTCTTTTCCTCCAGATCATGGCTCGGTCCAGCTGTATCTTTTTTTTTTTTTTAACTTTTTATTGTGAGTTGAATGAAGAGTTACAAACAAGATCATCACTTTTAAATTCAGCAAATCAGACACTTTGTTTCATCTCAATGATTGCAACCCCTCCCTGGAACAACAGTCATCCAGTTCCTAATTCCATTGCACCCTCCTCATCCCTTCCCAACTTTGTCCTTAAATAAATGTTGCCCCTTTTATTTTGAGTGACTGACTATTCCATTATTCATAGTGAGCACACCTTACTAGCATTGTTGTCTCCTCTATACACATATCTACTGCTTGGCTGAAAGTTGGATCATGAGGGTGAATTCCTTTGAGGGTCATAGTCTCGGGTTCCTCCAATCTCTTTCTGACCAGTAAGCCCTGTCTTTTTTTTTTTTTTTTTTTAATTATTTTGAGTTTTGTTTCACATATTCTGCTGCTTGTATCTAGAACTTTCTAATGTGGTGCCTTTCAGAGCAGTTGGGAGTGCTAGCTGGACACCATCTAGTTCTTCTGGTCTCAGAGTCATGCAGACTGATGTTCACATTTTCACATGATGTTCATTAATCCATTGGACTAGTTGACTCCAAGCCTTTTCAGTTTTCATCGCTCTTCTGTCTTCCACACATGGAGAGACAAATAGCTGTACCTTAGATGGTTGTTCATGAGTTTTTCAGGTCCCAGATGCTGCTCACTAGAGTAGGAAGTAGAACATTGTCTTGGTGGACTATGTTATGTCAATTGATGAGGGTGGCCCCTGAGACCATAGTCCTGAGCCCCCACTTGATCCTTGAAGATGTTTGATAATACACCTAAGATGTTTTCCTTATTTTGCTCGCTGTGTGCTCTACCACATTCCTAGCTGTGTTTGCAGAAATCTCTGTGTTCTAATGCCTTTCTCTGATCACAGACTGGAAACTTTGTATACCTAAGGAGCTCTGGTAGCATAGTGGTTATGAATCAGGCTGCAAACTTTAAGGTCAGCAGTTGGAAACTACCAGCTGTTCCGTGGGAGAAAGATGAGGCTTTCTGCTCCTATAAAGATTCACAGCCTCAGAAACCCTGTACAGGGTTGCTATGGGTCGAAACCGACTCCACGGCACATAACCACATCTTTGTATGCCCAGTCATATTGAAGTTGCACACACGCCTGTTGCGTGATTGGCCGATGTCAATCCAGCCATCCCAATGCTTTCCAGCCTGTGTAACTTTCTTACTATCTGTACATGATAGGCCAGTTGCTGTCCAGGCGGCTCTGGTTCATGCTGACTCCGTGTATTTCAGAGTAGAACCAGACTCCATATGATTTTTCAGTAGCTGAGTTTTTCAGTCAATCGCCAGCCTTTTATACAAGGTGCCTCTGGATGGATTCAAATCATCAACTTTTCCATTTGTTGTGCTAAACTAGTTGTGTCACTACAGCTATTTCTTTTGGAGTCCTGCTGTGGCACTGTGGGTTAATGCGCTGGATTGCAAAGTTGGTTTGAAACGCTAGGTTGGTGGTTCAAGCTCACCAGCTGCTCCTCAGAAACCCTATACAGGGGCACTATGAGTTGGAACCAACTCAACGGCACTTAACAACAAATATCTACTTGTTGTTGTTGTTAGGTGCCATCGAGTCGGTACCGACTCATAGCGACCTTATGCACAGCAGAAC
>NW_006408637.1:6160057-6164760 GCF_000296735.1 Chrysochloris asiatica
GGTTCACAGCCCGATTCGTAACCACTACGCTACCAGAGCTCCTTCATGTCTCCAAATGCTTCCAGTCTTTGCACGTGTCCTGGTCCTCCCTTATAATCTCACTGAGCATCTCCACTGATTCTTCAAACTTCATTTCAGCTGTCTCACCCATTCTGAATCCTGAGCCTCTCTGGCAGATTCCAAGCGTATTTGAAGTTTACTCTGGTATGTTATTGTGTTTGTTGGATGTCGTCAGATCCGCTCTGACTCATTGTATGAAACCTTGCTCACTTTTGCTCTGTCTTGATGATTAGTGGTGTGTTTGAGCCCTGGTATGACCCCTATATATTTTGAGTAACTTCCATCCTAGGGTGCTCATACTGGATGACCATACTTTGTTGTAAACCACAGGGTTTTCATTGATTGATTTGATTTTCAGAAGTAAATTTCCAGGTCTTTCTTCCTAGTCTATCTTAGTCTAGCAGTTGCACCGAAACCTGTTCATCACAGATGGCCCTGCTGGTATTTGAAACACCAGTAACATAGATTCTAGCAGCACAGGAAAGCACAAGCCACCACAGTACAACACGCTGGTATCAGTGGAACTCCCAAACTAAAACAGACTATGAAGAAAGACCTGGTGATGTACTTCTGAAAGTCAACCAATAGAACCCGTGTACATTGCAATGGTTCAATCCACAACTGATCAGGGGGATGCTGCAGGTCTAGGTAGCATTTTGTTCCACCGTGGGTAGAATCGCCATGGGTCAGAACTCTCCATGAGTTGTGGGTAACTTACAACAACAAGAGTAACACCATATTAGTCTAGACAAAGAATCAGTATAGGCGTGAGACCCATGGGCCCACAGACACTGCCTGCATCAGACGTCATTGCTACCTCACTCCAAGGCACATAAAAGAAATGGATAGAGTATTCTCCCTGCCTGTCAAAGATCCCCAGTACATTTTTCTAAAAAGCTATTTCCATTATATTTTATTCTTGATTCATCCATTTTAAAGGTAGCCTTGTTGGGTTTGAGGGCAGATAAGAAAGAAATGGGGCTGGCGGATGGTGGGAAGATTGCTTCAGATGTTATTTTAATTTTCCTGAATACAATTATCTTCCTGAGTTAAATGGTACCAGGATTTTATTCAAGTGAAAAGGTAGGCATTAGACTGTGATTCAAAGTGACCGCTGCTCTGCTGCTCTGTATTGCAAATGCACCAAAGCAAACTCTCTTTTTTTGGTCATAATCTAGAGGATTTCTGCAGATCCTGGTTGTATTGTTTAGCCTGAAGAAGTAAAGTCTGAGTCATAATTGGTACATAAATATATCATGTTGAAAATCAATATATTACTTACCACAATATTGTACATACAATTTAAATGGATTTAAAGTGCCAAGGAGACATATAAGGGAGATAACAGAAGAATGGAAATATCAAAAATAACTAAACCTTAGTGAATTTTCCAAATGTTTCAGGAGGTAGCAAGAAAATATTAGGAAAAAATAGATTTAAAACTTCTTTGTGATTCATCATCAGTAGCGTAAAATCTATATTCTAGAACAGTGGGGTCCCCAAGAGAGGTCTGGGAACATTTGCCATTATTTGCTTCTTCCTAGATGCCACAGTCCTCTGTCCCTGGCCAGACGGTCTGATTTTGCTGTATCGGACACAGGTTTTTCTTCGGCTTGGAGGCCCATTGTCTATTTCCCCAGTCTAGACCTGGCAGAAATGAGAGGTAATTAAGCAGTGACTGAATGCCCCATTCACACAGCACCTTACCTAGATAGGGTAAGGCTGGGGCCTGGAGGTATTTAAAGTTCCACGTTTCTTCCTTTCATCTTTTCTTCAAAGGACCTGATGTTGTCCCTATAAAATGGGAATTCACGACAAGGACGTGCCTTACAGACAAACTGTGGTTGTGGGGAGGTGAGCTCCCGGGACAGCTGTAGTCAAGGTTCCAACACATGTCCTTCAGGGGATTTCTGAGTGGGCTGTAGGACTCCGACACTGGCACATCTTGGAAGGTTCTAGAAGTGCAGACCCCACTGACAAAGTTGGGGATAAACTCACCAGCACTCTTCCAGCAAGAAGGCTAACTAATGCCCTGCTATCAGCCATCAACTTTTGACCCTGGGTAGAGATCTGCCTCTTTAGCCCTAAACCCCAGGCTTCTAAACTAAAACCAAAACTCAGGTGATGTCTAGTCGATCCTGACTGATGGAAACCCCATGCATGTCCGAGTAGGCCTGTTCTACATAGGGTTTCCAGTGGCTGGTTTTTTCAAAGGTAGATACCCGATCTTTCTTCAAAGCACTACTCGATGGTTTTGAACCATTAACCTTTTAGTTAGCAGCCAAGGCCTCCTCCACTAACCTGTTGTTGTCGTTCATAGGATTTCTGAGGAGCGGCTGGTAGATTTGAACTGAACACCTTGTGGTCAGTAGTCTAGTGCTTATCATACAGCACCACACCAGGACTCTCCAGTAAGGTAGTCGTAAGCAAAAGAGAGGCCATAGAATGAAGCTGTGAGACGATATCCTACGTCGTTTTCCTCATTGAGGTTCCAATGAAGTTCTGAGTCGTTCGTAAGGCCTGGGTCACGCCCTGAAGATGCTAATCAAAGCCTCAGGAGCTTTCTCAAGGGTGGAGTCACTTGGTCTTTATTTTTATACCTCTACCTGAGTTCTTCTCAACATGTGCACGGCTAGAGCCCATCCTGTTGTTGCCCCTGTTACTGTAAAGTGCCGTTGAGTCAGTTCTGACTCATAGCAACCCCGTATAGGGTTTCTGAGGCGCAGCTGTGGGTTTGAATCGCTGACCTGTGGTTCACAGTCCAGTTCTGATCCTACAGTGCTACACCAGGAGTCCGGCGCCCACCTTGTTGTTGTTGTCAGGTGCCATCGAGTCGGAACCGACTCACAGCGACCCCATGCAAAGCAGAACGAAACAATGTCCGATCCTGGGCCAACCTCACTACCGTTGCCACACTTGAGTCCATCAATGATGCCACCTGGCCAATCCATCTCGTTAGGGGTCTTCCTCTTTTTCTCTGACCCTCCAGCTTACCCAGCATAACATCCTTCTCCAGCGACTGTTTCCTCCAGACAACATGTCCAAAGTATGAGAGACGAAGCTTAGCCATACTGGCGCCCACCTTAGACTAATTAAATCGGAGTCTCTGGGATGAAAGTGGGTAATGACAGCTTATCTGTGTGTGTGTGCGTGTGTACGTGCATTTCTGTAGGCTCAAAGTATAAATCAGAATCTCAGCGAGGTCAGCCTCTTCCTTGACCTCACACCTGCACACTTTTGAATCCTATGGCCTTTGTCTTTCCTTTTTGTTTCTGTTCCTCTGCATCTAATCAGCTCTTTTTATAACACAGGAATGATTAGGTTTAGGGGACACTACCCTGATGTGGCCTCATTAGCATAGAAAAATGTAAAACTATTTCCAGCAGGTGAGGTGAGGATTCTAACATATTCTGAAGGGGTTTAAGGACCCAGTTCAGAATCAGCCTCGTGTTCCTCTTCCTGTCCTGCTAACTGCCTGTTTTCATTTGAGAAGCTGTGTACACCTCTGCTGCAGGTAAACACAAGTATCTCAGCACCTCTTAATACAAGTATCTGATAACACGATGGTATATCATACAGAGTTGAGTTTTTCTTTTCTTTTTTTAAACTTTTTGTTGTGGACTTGGGTGAGAATTTGCAGACCAAATCAGTTTTCTATTCAACAATTTATATACATTTTGTTTCATGTTAGCGATTTCAATCCCCGTAATGTTAATTCCTTATCTACATCTACCCTGTGTCTCCTGTCTCCCTTTCTACCTTCTTCCTAACTCTGCCTTCTTTCTGGCTTCTAAGGAGCATTCTGGCTGCACCTCATCCAAGACAGATTTGTTGTTTCTGTCAGTCCAGAATACTTTGAATATTCTTCTCCACAATCATAATTCAAATGTATCAGTTCTTCTGTGGTCTTCCTACATCAATGTTCAACTTTTTCCGGTATAGGATGATGTTGAAAATACCATGGTGTGGGTCAGGTGGCCCTTAGTCCTCAAACTGATATATTTAACACTTGAAAAAGATTATGTGCAGCAGATTTGCATAATGCAATATGTCATTTGATTTTTTTTTTCTTTTCCATGAACATTTTTTTTTCTTTTTCTTAATGTTTTACTGTGAATTATGTGATAGTTTACATGAGAGAACATTAATTTTACATTCATCCTATCATATATCGTTGTTTCATTGCCATGGTTACAATCCCCTTCATGCATCATCAACCAACCAAAGGGTATACACTACAAGCCTGCCCCTCCCCCCCAGTCGTCAGCACACAGCCCCTCTCCCTCTCTGTGTCTAAAGTCCCCAAATGCTCCATCTCTCCACGTCATTGTCTCTGCCTCCATCTCAGGCATCACTGCTTCTCTGGGTAGGGTCTCACTCTCTGCTCTTCTCCCTTGATGGTCCCAGGGACCTCCACTCCTAGGCTGAAAAGTTAATCACTCCCCTCCTTGATACGAAACATCTATCTTTGCATTTCGAACCCTCACAAGCAGTCCTGATAACAATTATTCACTATTGTATCACAAGAGACCCATCCGCATTTCATTTCATCAGCCCCACCTAGACAGATTGGATACAACTCAATGGAGATTCTACCTTCCTCTGTGCCCTCTGGATCTAGGCTCCCTCTTGAAAGCTTGTAA